>NW_027478163.1:20355000-20664250 GCF_051020975.1 Osmia lignaria lignaria
GTAGGAAACTTAATTCTCTACAAAAAAGTCTGGTAAGATTTTGCCATAGCTCGCTTCGTTTCCGAGATATTTGCAGATTTATCTCAAGGTAAGGGGCCTGACGGACATATTTCGAGATATTTCTTCTTCTTGTTGTTCTTCTTCTGCACAGCTAAGCTGGAAGTGGCATTTACAGCTCGCAATAGTGCATAGTTATCTGAAAGAAAGGGGCCACGGTGTTTCTGTATCTCTATTATGTTGGTGCGGCTTCGGAACTTTTAAATATCTTGATATATCTCGAGAACTACGCATCTGATCAAAAAATATCATAGAACATAAATTGTAGGAAACATAATTCTCTACAAAAAACGTCTCTCAACATTTTGCCATAGCTCGCTTCGTTTCCGAGATATTTGCAGATTTATCTCAAGGGAAGGGGCCTAACGGACATATTTCGAGATATTTCTTCTTCTTGTTGTTCTTCTTCTGCACAGCTAAACTGGAAGTGGCATTTCCAGCTCGCAATAGTACAGAGTTATCTCAAAGAAAGGGGCCACGGTGTTTCTGTATCTCTATTATGTTGGTGCGGCTTCGGAACTTTTAAATATCTTGATATATCTCGAGAACTACGCATCTGATCAAAAAATATCATAGAACATAAAAAGTAGAAAACTTAATTCTCTACAAAAAAGGTCTCTTAACATTTTGCCATAGCTCTCTTCGCTTCCGAGATATTTGCAGATTTATCTCAAGGGAAGGGGCCTGACGGACACATTTCGAGATATTTCTTCTTCTTGTTGTTCTTCTTCTGCACGCTATGCTGGAAGTGGCATTTGCAGCTCGCAATAGTGCAGAGTTATCTCAAAGAAAGGGGCCACGGTGTTTCTGTATCTCTATTATGTTGGTGCGGCTTCGGAACTTTTAAATATCTTGATATATCTCGAGAACTACGCATCTGATCGAAAAATATCATAGAACGTAAAAAGTAGGAAACTTAATTCTCTACAAATAAAGTCGCTTAACATTTTGCCATAGCTCGCTTCGTTTCCGAGATATTTGCAGATTTATCTCAAGGGAAGGGGCCTGACGGACATATTTCGAGATATTTCTTCTTCTTGTTGTTCTTCTTCTGCACAGCTAAGCTGGAAGTGGCATTTGCAGCTCGCAATAGTGCAGAGTTATCTCAAAGAAAGGGGCCACGGTGTTTCTGTATCTCTATTATGTTGGTGCGGCTTCGGAACTTTTAAATATTTTGATATATCTCGAGAGCTACGCATCCGATCAAAAAATATCATAGAACCTAAAAAGTAGGAAACTTAATTCTCTACAAAAAAGGTCTCTTAACATTTTGCCATAGCTCGCTTCGTTTCCGAGATATTTGCAGATTTATCTCGAGGGAAGGGGCCTGACGGACATATTTCGAGATATTTCTTCTTCTTGTTGTTCTTCTTCTGCACAGCTAAGCTGGACGTGGCATTTACAGCTCGCAATAGTGCAGAGTTATCTCAAAGAAAGGGGCCACGGTGTTTCTGTATCTCTATTATGTTGGTGCGGCTTCGGAACTTTTAAATATCTTGATATATCTCGAGAACTACGCATCTGATCAAAAAATATCATAGAACGTAAAAAGTAGGAAACCTAATTTTCTACAAAAAAGGTCTCTTAACATTTTGCCGTAGCTCGCTTCGTTTCCGAGATATTTGCAGATTTATCTCAAGGGAAGGGGCCTGACGGACATATTTCGAGATATTTCTTCTTCTTGTTGTTCTTCTTCTGCACAGCTAAACTGGAAGTGGCATTTCCAGCTCGCAGTAGTGCAGAGTTATCTCAAAGAAAGGGGCCACGGTGTTTCTGTATCTCTATTATGTTGGTGCGGCTTCGGAACTTTAAAATATCTTGATATATCTCGAGAACTACGCATCTGAGCAAAAAATATCATAGAACGTAAAAAGTAGGAAACTTAATTCTCTACAAATAAAGTCGCTTAACATTTTGCCATAGCTCGCTTCGTTTCCGAGATATTTGCAGATTTATCTCAAGGGAAGGGGCCTGACGGACATATTTCGAGATATTTCTTCTTCTTGTTGTTCTTCTTCTGCACAGCTAAGCTGGAAGTGGCATTTGCAGCTCGCAATAGTGCAGAGTTATCTCAAAGAAAGGGGCCACGGTGTTTCTGTATCTCTATTATGTTGGTGCGGCTTCGGAACTTTTAAATATCTTGATATATCTCGAGAACTACGCATCTGATCAAAAAATATCATAGAACATAAATTGTAGGAAACATAATTCTCTACAAAAAACGTCTCTTAACATTTTGCCATAGCTCGCTTCGTTTCCGAGATATTTGCAGATTTATCTCAAGGGAAGGGGCCTAACGGACATATTTCGAGATATTTCTTCTTCTTGTTGTTCTTCTTCTGCACAGCTAAACTGGAAGTGGCATTTCCAGCTCGCAATAGTACAGAGTTATCTCAAAGAAAGGGGCCACGGTGTTTCTGTATCTCTATTATGTTGGTGCGGCTTCGGAACTTTTAAATATCTTGATATATCTCGAGAACTACGCATCTGATCAAAAAATACCATAGAACGTAAAAAGTAGGAAACTTAATTCTCTACAAAAAAGGTCTCTTAACATTTTGCCATAGCTCTCTTCGTTTCCGAGATATTTGCAGATTTATATCAAGGGAAGGGGCCTGACGGACACATTTCGAGATATTTCTTCTTCTTGTTGTTCTTCTTCTGCACAGCTAAACTGGAAGTGGCATTTCCAGCTCGCAATAGTGCAGAGTTATCTCAAAGAGAGGGGCCACGGTATTTCTGTATCTCTATTATGTTGGTGCGGCTTCGGAACTTTTAAATATCTTGATATATCTCGAGAACTACGCATCTGATCAAAAAATATCATAGAACATAAAAAGTAGGAAACTTAATTCTCTACAAAAAAGGTCTCTTAACATTTTGCCATAGCTCGCTTCGTTTCCGAGATAATTGCAGATTTATCTCAAGGGAAGGGGCCTAACGGACATATTTCCAGATATTTCTTCTTCTTGTTGTTCTTCTTCTGCACAGCTAAGCTGGAAGTGGCATTTGCGGCTCGCACTAGTGCAGAGTTATCTCAAAGAAAGGGGCCACGGTGTTTCTGTATCTCTATTATGTTGGTGCAGATTCAGAACTTTTAAATATCTTGATATATCTCGAGAACTACGCATCTGATCAAAAAATATCATAGAACATAAAAAGTAGGAAACATAATTCTCTACAGAAAAGGTCTCTTAACATTTTGCCATAGCTCGCTTCGTTTCCGAGATATTTGCAGATTTATCTCAAGGGAAGGGGCCTGACGGACATATTTCGAGATATTTCTTCTTCTTGTTGTTCTTCTTCTGCACAGCTAAGCTGGAAGTGGCATTTGCAGCTCGCAATAGTGCAGAGTTATCTCAAAGAAAGGGGCCACGGTGTTTCTGTATCTCTATTATGTTGGTGCGGCTTCGGAACTTTTAAATATCTTGATATATCTCGAGATCTACGCATCTGATCAAAAAATATCATAGAACATAAAAAGTAGGAAACTTAATTCTCCTCAAATAAGGTCTCTTAACATTTTGCCATAGCTCGCTTCGTTTCCGAGATATTTGCAGATTTATCTCAAGGGAAGGGGCCTGACGGACATATTTCGAGATATTTCTTCTTCTTGTTGGTCTTCTTCTGCACAGCTAAGCTGGAAGTGGCATTTGCAGCTCGCAATAGTGCAGAGTTATCTCAAAGAAAGGGGCCACGGTGTTTCTGTATCTCTATTATGTTGGTGCGGCTTCGGAACTTTTAAATATTTTGATATATCTCGAGAGCTACGCATCCGATCAAAAAATATCATAGAACATAAAAAGTAGGAAACTTAATTCTCTACAAAAAAGGTCTCTTAACATTTTGCCATAGCTCGCTTCGTTTCCGAGATATTTGCAGATTTATCTCGAGGGAAGGGGCCTGACGGACATATTTCGAGATATTTCTTCTTCTTGTTGTTCTTCTTCTGCACAGCTAAGCTGGACGTGGCATTTACAGCTCGCAATAGTGCAGAGTTATCTCAAAGAAAGGGGCCACGGTGTTTCTGTATCTCTATTATGTTGGTGCGGCTTCGGAACTTTTAAATATCTTGATATATCTCGAGAACTACGCATCTGATCAAAAAATATCATGGAACATAAAAAGTAGGAAACTTAATTCTCAACAAAAAAGGTGTCTTAACATTTTGCCATAGCTCGCTTCGTTTCCGAGATATTTGCAGATTTATCTCAAGGGAAGGGGCCTGACGGACATATTTCGAGATATTTCTTCTTCTTGTTGTTCTTCTTCTGCACAGCTAAACTGGAAGTGGCATTTCCAGCTCGCAATAGTGCAGAGTTATCGCAAAGAAAGGGGCCACGGTGTTTCTGTATCTCTATTATGTTGGTGCGGCTTCGGAACTTTTAAATATCTTGATATATCTCGAGAACTACGCATCTGATCAAAAAATATCATAGAACATAAAAAGTAGGAAACCTAATTTTCTACAAAAAAGGTCTCTTAACATTTTGCCGTAGCTCGCTTCGTTTCCGAGATATTTGCAGATTTATCTCAAGGGAAGGGGTCTGACGGACATATTTCGAGATATTTCTTCTTCTTGTTGTTCTTCTTCTGCACAGCTAAGCTGGAAGTGGCATTTGCAGCTCGCAATAGTGCAGAGTTATCTCAAAGAAAGGGGCCACGGTGTTTCTGTATCTCTATTATGTTGGTGCGGCTTCGGAACTTTTAAATATCTTGATATATCTCGAGAACTACGCATCTGATCGAAAAATATCATAGAACGTAAAAAGTAGGAAACTTAATTCTCTACAAATAAAGTCGCTTAACATTTTGCCATAGCTCGCTTCGTTTCCGAGATATTTGCAGATTTATCTCAAGGGAAGGGGCCTGACGGACATATTTCGAGATATTTCTTCTTCTTGTTGTTCTTCTTCTGCACAGCTAAGCTGGAAGTGGCATTTGCAGCTCGCAATAGTGCAGAGTTATCTCAAAGAAAGGGGCCACGGTGTTTCTGTATCTCTATTATGTTGGTGCGGCTTCGGAACTTTTAAATATTTTGATATATCTCGAGAGCTACGCATCCGATCAAAAAATATCATAGAACCTAAAAAGTAGGAAACTTAATTCTCTACAAAAAAGGTCTCTTAACATTTTGCCATAGCTCGCTTCGTTTCCGAGATATTTGCAGATTTATCTCGAGGGAAGGGGCCTGACGGACATATTTCGAGATATTTCTTCTTCTTGTTGTTCTTCTTCTGCACAGCTAAGCTGGACGTGGCATTTACAGCTCGCAATAGTGCAGAGTTATCTCAAAGAAAGGGGCCACGGTGTTTCTGTATCTCTATTATGTTGGTGCGGCTTCGGAACTTTTAAATATCTTGATATATCTCGAGAACTACGCATCTGATCAAAAAATATCATAGAACGTAAAAAGTAGGAAACCTAATTTTCTACAAAAAAGGTCTCTTAACATTTTGCCGTAGCTCGCTTCGTTTCCGAGATATTTGCAGATTTATCTCAAGGGAAGGGGCCTGACGGACATATTTCGAGATATTTCTTCTTCTTGTTGTTCTTCTTCTGCACAGCTAAACTGGAAGTGGCATTTCCAGCTCGCAGTAGTGCAGAGTTATCTCAAAGAAAGGGGCCACGGTGTTTCTGTATCTCTATTATGTTGGTGCGGCTTCGGAACTTTAAAATATCTTGATATATCTCGAGAACTACGCATCTGAGCAAAAAATATCATAGAACGTAAAAAGTAGGAAACTTAATTCTCTACAAATAAAGTCGCTTAACATTTTGCCATAGCTCGCTTCGTTTCCGAGATATTTGCAGATTTATCTCAAGGGAAGGGGCCTGACGGACATATTTCGAGATATTTCTTCTTCTTGTTGTTCTTCTTCTGCACAGCTAAACTGGAAGTGGCATTTCCAGCTCGCAGTAGTGCAGAGTTATCTCAAAGAAAGGGGCCACGGTGTTTCTGTATCACTATTATGTTGGTGCGGCTTCGGAACTTTAAAATATCTTGATATATCTCGAGAACTACGCATCTGATCAAAAAATATCATAGAACGTAAAAAGTAGGAAACTTAATTCTCTACAAATAAAGTCGCTTAACATTTTGCCATAGCTCGCTTCCTTTCCGAGATATTTGCAGATTTATCTCAAGGGAAGGGGCCTGACGGACATATTTCGAGATATTTCTTCTTCTTGTTGTTCTTCTTCTGCACAGCTAAGCTGGAAGTGGCATTTGCAGCTCGCAATAGTGCAGAGTTATCTCAAAGAAAGGGGCCACGGTGTTTCTGTATCTCTATTATGTTGGTGCGGCTTCGGAACTTTTAAATATCTTGATATATCTCGAGAACTACGCATCTGATCAAATAATATCATAGAACATAAAAAGTAGGAAACTTAATTCTCCACAAATAAGGTCTCTTAACATTTTGCCATAGCTCGCTTCGTTTCCGAGATATTTGCAGATTTATCTCAAGGGAAGGGGCCTGACGGACATATTTCGAGATATTTCTTCTTCTTGTTGTTCTTCTTCTGCACAGCTAAGCTGGAAGTGGCATTTGCAGCTCGCAATAGTGCAGAGTTATCTCAAAGAAAGGGGCCACGGTGTTTCTGTATCTCTATTATGTTGGTGCGGCTTCGGAACTTTTAAATATCTTGATATATGTCGAGAGTTACGCATCCGATCAAAAAATATCATAGAGCATAAAAAGGAGAAAACTTAATTCTCTACAAAAAAGGTCTCTTAACATTTTGCCATAGCTCGCTTCGTTTCCGAGATATTTGCAGATTTATCTCGAGGGAAGGGGCCTGACGGACATATTTCGAGATATTTCTTCTTCTTGTTGTTCTTCTTCTGCACAGCTAAGCTGGACGTGGCATTTACAGCTCGCAATAGTGCAGAGTTATCTCAAAGAAAGGGGCCACGGTGTTTCTGTATCTCTATTATGTTGGTGCGGCTTCGGAACTTTTAAATATCTTGATATATCTCGAGAACTACGCATCTGATCAAAAAATATCATAGAACATAAAAAGTAGGAAACTTAATTCTCTACAAATAAGGTCTCTTAACATTTTGCCATAGCTCGCTTCGTTTCCGAGATATTTGCAGATTTATCTCAAGGGAAGGGGTCTGACGGACATATTTCGAGATATCTCTTCTTCTTGTTGTTCTTCTTCTGCACAGCTAAGCTGGAAGTGGCATTTGCAGCTCGCAATAGTGCAGAGTTATCTCAAAGAAAGGGGCCACGGTGTTTCTGTATCTCTATTATGTTGGTGCGGCTTCGGAACTTTTAAATATCTTGATATATCTCGAGAACTACGCATCTGATCAAATAATATCATAGAACATGAAAAGTAGGAAACTTAATTCTCCACAAATAAGGTCTCTTAACATTTTGCCATAGCTCGCTTCGTTTCCGAGATATTTGCAGATTTATCTCAAGGGAAGGGGCCTGACGGACATATTTCGAGATATTTCTTCTTCTTGTTGGTCTTCTTCTGCACAGCTAAGCTGGAAGTGGCATTTACAGCTCGCAATAGTGCAGAGTTATCTCAAAGAAAGGGGCCACGGTGTTTCTGTATCTCTATTATGTTGGTGCGGCTTCGGAACTTTTAAATATCTTGATATATCTCGAGAACTACGCATCTGATCAAAAAATATCATAGAACATAAAAAGTAGGAAACTTAATTCTCTACAAATAAGGTCTCTTAACATTTTGCCATAGCTCGCTTCGTTTCCGAGATATTTGCAGATTTATCTCAAGGGAAGGGGCCTGACGGACATTTTTCGAGATATTTCTTCTTCTTGTTGTTCTTCTTCTGCACAGCTAAGCTGGAAGTGGCAATTGCAGCTCGCAATAGTGCAGAGTTATCTCAAAGAAAGGGGCCACGGTGTTTCTGTATCTCTATTATGTTGGTGCGGCTTCGGAACTTTTAAATATCTTGATATATCTCGAGAACTACGCATCTGATCAAATAATATCATAGAACATAAAAAGTAGGAAACTTAATTCTCCACAAATAAGGTCTCTTAACATTTTGCCATAGCTCGCTTCGTTTCCGAGATATTTGCAGATTTATCTCAAGGGAAGGGGCCTGACGGACATATTTCGAGATATTTCTTCTTCTTGTTGGTCTTCTTCTGCACAGCTAAGCTGGAAGTGGCATTTGCAGCTCGCAATAGTGCAGAGTTATCTCGAAGAAAGGGGCCACGGTGTTTCTGTATCTCTATTATGTTGGTGCGGCTTCGGATCTTTTAAATATCTCGATATATCTCGAGAACTACGCTTCTGATCAAAAAATATCATAGAACGTAAATTGTGGGAAACATAATTCTCTACAAAAAAGGTCTCTTAACATTTTGCCATAGCTCGCTTCGTTTCCGAGATATTTGCAGATTTATCTCAAGGGAAGGGGTCTGACGGACATATTTCGAGATATCTCTTCTTCTTGTTGTTCTTCTTCTGCACAGCTAAGCTGGAAGTGGCATTTGCAGCTCGCAATAGTGCAGAGTTATCTCAAAGAAAGGGGCCACGGTGTTTCTGTATCTCTATTATGTTGGTGCGGCTTCGGAACTTTTAAATATCTTGATATATCTCGAGAACTACGCATCCGATCAAAAAATATCATAGAACATAAAAAGTAGGAACCTTAATTCTCTACAAAAAAGGTCTCTCAACATTTTGCCATAGCTCGCTTCGTTTCCGAGATATTTGCAGATTTATCTCGAGGGAAGGGGCCTGACGGACATATTTCGAGATATTTCTTCTTCTTGTTGTTCTTCTTCTGCACAGCTAAGCTGGACGTGGCATTTACAGCTCGCGATAGTGCAGAGTTATCTCAAAGAAAGGGGCCACGGTGTTTCTGTATCTCTATTATGTTGGTGCGGCTTCGGAACTTTTAAATATCTTGATATATCTCGAGAACTACGCATCTGATCAAATAATATCATAGAACGTAAAAAGTAGGAAACTTAATTCTCTACAAATAAGGTCTCTTAACATTTTGCCATAGCTCGCTTCGTTTCCGAGATATTTGCAGATTTATCTCAAGGGAAGGGGCCTGACGGACATATTTCGAGATATTTCTTCTTCTTGTTGGTCTTCTTCTGCACAGCTAAGCTGGAAGTGGCATTTGCAGCTCGCAATAGTGCAGAGTTATCTCAAAGAAAGGGGCCACGGTGTTTCTGTATCTCTATTATGTTGGTGCGGCTTCGGAACTTTTAAATATCTTGATATATCTCGAGAACTACGCATCTGATCAAAAAATATCATAGAACATCAAAAGTAGGAAACTTCATTCTCTACCAAAAAGGTCTCTTAACATTTTGCCATAGCTCGCTTCGTTTCCGAGATATATGCAGATTTATCTCAAGGGAAGGGGCCTGACGGACATATTTCGGGATATTTCTTCTTCTTGTTGTTCTTCTTCTGCACAGCTAAACAGGAAGTGGCATTTCCAGCTCGCAATAGTGCAGAGTTATCTGAAAGAAAGGGGCCACGGTGTTTCTGTATCTCTATTATGTTGGTGCGGCTTCGGAACTTTTAAATATCTTGATATATCTCGAGAACTATGCATCTGATCAAATAATATCATAGAACATAAAAAGTAGGAAACTTAATTCTCTACAAATAAGGTCTCTTAACATTTTGCCATAGCTCGCTTCGTTTCCGAGATATTTGCAGATTTATCTCAAGGGAAGGGGCCTGACGGACATATTTCGAGATATTTCTTCTTCTTGTTGGTCTTCTTCTGCACAGCTAAGCTGGAAGTGGCATTTGCAGCTCGCAATAGTGCAGAGTTATCTCGAAGAAAGGGGCCTCGGTGTTTCTGTATCTCTATTATGTTGGTGCGGCTTCGGAACTTTTAGATATCTTGATATATCTCGAGAACTACGCATCTGTTCAAAAAATATCATAGAACATAAAAAGTAGGAAACTTAATTCTCTCCAAAAAAGGTCTCTTAACATTTTGCCATAGCTCGCTTCGTTTCCGAGATATTTGCAGATTTATCTCGAGGGAAGGGGCCTGACGGACATATTTCGAGATATTTCTTCTTCTTGTTGTTCTTCTTCTGCACAGCTAAGCTGGACGTGGCATTTACAGCTCGCAATAGTGCAGAGTTATCTCAAAGAAAGGGGCCACGGTGTTTCTGTATCTCTATTATGTTGGTGCGGCTTCGGAACTTTTAAATATCTTGATATATCTCGAGAACTACGCATCTGATCAAAAAATATCACGGAACATAAAAAGTAGGAAACTTAATTCTCAACAAAAAAGGTCTCTTAACATTTTGCCATAGTTCGCTTCGTTTCCGAGATATTTGCAGATTTATCTCAAGGGTAGGGGCCTGACGGACATATTTCGAGATATTTCTTCTTCTTGTTGTTCTTCTTCTGCACAGCTAAACAGGAAGTGGCATTTCCAGCTCGCAATAGTGCAGAGTTATCTGAAAGAAAGGGGCCACGGTGTTTCTGTATCTCTATTATGTTGGTGCGGCTTCGGAACTTTTAAATATCTTGATATATCTCGAGAACTACGCATCTGATCAAAAAATATCATAGAACATAAAAAGTAGGAAACTTAATTCTCTACAAATAAGGTCTCTTAACATTTTGCCATAGCTCGCTTCGTTTCGGAGATATTTGCAGATTTATCTCAAGGGAAGGGGCCTGACGGACATTTTTCGAGATATTTCTTCTTCTTGTTGTTCTTCTTCTGCACAGCTAAGCTGGAAGTGGCATTTGCAGCTCGCAATAGTGCAGAGTTATCTCGAAGAAAGGGGCCACGGTGTTTCTGTATCTCTATTATGTTGGTGCGGCTTCGGAACTTTTAGATATCTTGATATATCTCGAGAACTACGCATCTGATCAAAAAATATCATAGAACATAAAAAGTAGGAAACTTAATTCTCTACAAAAAAGGTCTCTTACCATTTTGCCATAGCTCGCTTCGTTTCCGAGATATTTGCAGATTTATCTCAAGGGAAGGGGCCTGACGGACATTTTTCGAGATATTTCTTCTTCTTGTTGTTCTTCTTCTGCACAGCTAAGCTGGAAGTGGCATTTGCAGCTCGCAATAGTGCAGAGTTATCTCAAAGAAAGGGGCCACGGTGTTTCTGTATCTCTATTATGTTGGTGCGGCTTCGGAACTTTTAAATATCTTGATATATCTCGAGAACTACGCATCTGATCAAATAATATCATAGAACATAAAAAGTAGGAAACTTAATTCTCCACAAATAAGGTCTCTTAACATTTTGCCATAGCTCGCTTCGTTTCCGAGATATTTGCAGATTTATCTCAAGGGAAGGGGCCTGACGGACATATTTCGAGATATTTCTTCTTCTTGTTGGTCTTCTTCTGCACAGCTAAGCTGGAAGTGGCATTTGCAGCTCGCAATAGTGCAGAGTTATCTCGAAGAAAGGGGCCACGGTGTTTCTGTATCTCTATTATGTTGGTGCGGCTTCGGAACTTTTAGATATCTTGATATATCTCGAGAACTACGCATCTGATCAAAAAATATCATAGAACGTAAAAAGTAGGAAACTTAATTCTCTACAAATAAAGTCGCTTAACATTTTGCCATAGCTCGCTTCGTTTCCGAGATATTTGCAGATTTATCTCAAGGGAATGGGCCTGACGGACATATTTCGAGATATTTCTTCTTCTTGTTGTTCTTCTTCTGCACAGCTAAGCTGGAAGTGGCATTTGCAGCTCGCAATAGTGCAGAGTTATCTCAAAGAAAGGGGCCACGGTGTTTCTGTATCTCTATTATGTTGGTGCGGCTTCGGAACTTTTAAATATCTTGATATATCTCGAGAACTACGCATCTGATCAAAAAATATCATAGAACATAAAAAGTAGGAAACTTCATTCTCTACCAAAAAGGTCTCTTAACATTTTGCCATAGCTCGCTTCGTTTCCGAGATATATGCAGATTTATCTCAAGGGAAGGGGCCTGACGGACATATTTCGGGATATTTCTTCTTCTTGTTGTTCTTCTTCTGCACAGCTAAACAGGAAGTGGCATTTCCAGCTCGCAATAGTGCAGAGTTATCTGAAAGAAAGGGGCCACGGTGTTTCTGTATCTCTATTATGTTGGTGCGGCTCCGGAACTTTTAAATATCTTGATATATCTCGAGAACTACGCATCTGATCAAATAATATCATAGAACATAAAAAGTAGGAAACTTAATTCTCTACAAATAAGGTCTCTTAACATTTTGCCATAGCTCGCTTCGTTTCCGAGATATTTGCAGATTTATCTCAAGGGAAGGGGCCTGACGGACATATTTCGAGATATTTCTTCTTCTTGTTGGTCTTCTTCTGCACAGCTAAGCTGGAAGTGGCATTTGCAGCTCGCAATAGTGCAGAGTTATCTCAAAGAAAGGGGCCACGGTGTTTCTGTATCTCTATTATGTTGGTGCGGCTTCGGAACTTTTAAATATCTTGATATATCTCGAGAACTACGCATCTGATCAAAAAATATCATAGAACATAAAAAGTAGGAAACTTCATTCTCTACCAAAAAGGTCTCTAAACATTTTGCCATAGCTCGCTTCGTTTCCGAGATATATGCAGATTTATCTCAAGGGAAGGGGCCTGACGGACATATTTCGGGATATTTCTTCTTCTTGTTGTTCTTCTTCTGCACAGCTAAACAGGAAGTGGCATTTCCAGCTCGCAATAGTGCAGAGTTATCTGAAAGAAAGGGGCCACGGTGTTTCTGTATCTCTATTATGTTGGTGCGGCTCTGGAACTTTTAAATATCTTGATATATCTCGAGAACTACGCATCTGATCAAATAATATCATAGAACATAAAAAGTAGGAAACTTAATTCTCTACAAATAAGGTCTCTTAACATTTTGCCATAGCTCGCTTCGTTTCCGAGATATTTGCAGATTTATCTCAAGGGAAGGGGCCTGACGGACATATTTCGAGATATTTCTTCTTCTTGTTGGTCTTCTTCTGCACAGCTAAGCTGGAAGTGGCATTTGCAGCTCGCAATAGTGCAGAGTTATCTCAAAGAAAGGGGCCACGGTGTTTCTGTATCTCTATTATGTTGGTGCGGCTTCGGAACTTTTAAATATCTTGATATATCTCGAGAACTACGCATCTGATCAAAAAATATCATAGAACATAAAAAGTAGGAAACTTCATTCTCTACCAAAAAGGTCTCTAAACATTTTGCCATAGCTCGCTTCGTTTCCGAGATATATGCAGATTTATCTCAAGGGAAGGGGCCTGACGGACATATTTCGGGATATTTCTTCTTCTTGTTGTTCTTCTTCTGCACAGCTAAACAGGAAGTGGCATTTCCAGCTCGCAATAGTGCAGAGTTATCTGAAAGAAAGGGGCCACGGTGTTTCTGTATCTCTATTATGTTGGTGCGGCTTCGGAACTTTTAAATATCTTGATATATCTCGAGAACTACGCATCTGATCAAATAATATCATAGAACAGAAATTGTAGGAAACATAATTCTCTACAAAAAAGGTCTCTTAACATTTTGCCATAGCTCGTTTCGTTTCCGAGATATTTGCAGATTTATCTCAAGGGAAGGGGCCTGACGGACATATTTCCAGATATTTCTTCTTCTTGTTGTTCTTCTTCTGCACAGCTAAGCTGGAAGTGGCATTTGCAGCTCGCAATAGTGCAGAGTTATCTCAAAGAAAGGGGCCACGGTGTTTCTGTATCTCTATTATGTTGGTGCGGCTTCGGAACTTTTAAATATCTTGATATATCTCGAGAACTACGCATCTGATCAAATAATATCATAGAACATAAAAAGTCGGAAACTTAATTCTCCACAAATAAGGTCTCTTAACATTTTGCCATAGCTCGCTTCGTTTCCGAGATATTTGCAGATTTATCTCAAGGGAAGGGGCCTGACGGACATATTTCGAGATATTTCTTCTTCTTGTTGGTCTTCTTCTGCACAGCTAAGCTGGAAGTGGCATTTGCAGCTCGCAATAGTGCAGAGTTATCTCGAAGAAAGGGGCCTCGGTGTTTCTGTATCTCTATTATGTTGGTGCGGCTTCGGAACTTTTAGATATCTTGATATATCTCGAGAACTACGCATCTGATCAAAAAATATCATAGAACATAAAAAGTAGGAAACTTAATTCTCTCCAAAAAAGGTCTCTTAACATTTTGCCATAGCTCGCTTCGTTTCCGAGATATTTGCAGATTTATCTCGAGGGAAGGGGCCTGACGGACATATTTCGAGATATTTCTTCTTCTTGTTGTTCTTCTTCTGCACAGCTAAACAGGAAGTGGCATTTCCAGCTCGCAATAGTGCAGAGTTATCTGAAAGAAAGGGGCCACGGTGTTTCTGTATCTCTATTATGTTGGTGCGGCTTCGGAACTTTTAAATATCTTGATATATCTCGAGAACTACGCATCTGATCAAAAAATATCATAGAACATAAAAAGTAGGAAACTTAATTCTCTACAAATAAGGTCTCTTAACATTTTGCCATAGCTCGCTTCGTTTCGGAGATATTTGCAGATTTATCTCAAGGGAAGGGGCCTGACGGACATTTTTCGAGATATTTCTTCTTCTTGTTGTTCTTCTTCTGCACAGCTAAGCTGGAAGTGGCATTTGCAGCTCGCAATAGTGCAGAGTTATCTCGAAGAAAGGGGCCACGGTGTTTCTGTATCTCTATTATGTTGGTGCGGCTTCGGAACTTTTAGATATCTTGATATATCTCGAGAACTACGCATCTGATCAAAAAATATCATAGAACATAAAAAGTAGCAAACTTAATTCTCTACAAAAAAGGTCTCTTACCATTTTGCCATAGCTCGCTTCGTTTCCGAGATATTTGCAGATTTATCTCAAGGGAAGGGGCCTGACGGACATTTTTCGAGATATTTCTTCTTCTTGTTGTTCTTCTTCTGCACAGCTAAGCTGGAAGTGGCATTTGCAGCTCGCAATAGTGCAGAGTTATCTCAAAGAAAGGGGCCACGGTGTTTCTGTATCTCTATTATGTTGGTGCGGCTTCGGAACTTTTAAATATCTTGATATATCTCGAGAACTACGCATCTGATCAAATAATATCATAGAACATAAAAAGTAGGAAACTTAATTCTCCACAAATAAGGTCTCTTAACATTTTGCCATAGCTCGCTTCGTTTCCGAGATATTTGCAGATTTATCTCAAGGGAAGGGGCCTGACGGACATATTTCGAGATATTTCTTCTTCTTGTTGGTCTTCTTCTGCACAGCTAAGCTGGAAGTGGCATTTGCAGCTCGCAATAGTGCAGAGTTATCTCGAAGAAAGGGGCCACGGTGTTTCTGTATCTCTATTATGTTGGTGCGGCTTCGGAACTTTTAGATATCTTGATATATCTCGAGAACTACGCATCTGATCAAAAAATATCATAGAACGTAAAAAGTAGGAAACTTAATTCTCTACAAATAAAGTCGCTTAACATTTTGCCATAGCTCGCTTCGTTTCCGAGATATTTGCAGATTTATCTCAAGGGAATGGGCCTGACGGACATATTTCGAGATATTTCTTCTTCTTGTTGTTCTTCTTCTGCACAGCTAAGCTGGAAGTGGCATTTGCAGCTCGCAATAGTGCAGAGTTATCTCAAAGAAAGGGGCCACGGTGTTTCTGTATCTCTATTATGTTGGTGCGGCTTCGGAACTTTTAAATATCTTGATATATCTCGAGAACTACGCATCTGATCAAAAAATATCATAGAACATAAAAAGTAGGAAACTTCATTCTCTACCAAAAAGGTCTCTAAACATTTTGCCATAGCTCGCTTCGTTTCCGAGATATATGCAGATTTATCTCAAGGGAAGGGGCCTGACGGACATATTTCGGGATATTTCTTCTTCTTGTTGTTCTTCTTCTGCACAGCTAAACAGGAAGTGGCATTTCCAGCTCGCAATAGTGCAGAGTTATCTGAAAGAAAGGGGCCACGGTGTTTCTGTATCTCTATTATGTTGGTGCGGCTTCGGAACTTTTAAATATCTTGATATATCTCGAGAACTACGCATCTGATCAAATAATATCATAGAACAGAAATTGTAGGAAACATAATTCTCTACAAAAAAGGTCTCTTAACATTTTGCCATAGCTCGTTTCGTTTCCGAGATATTTGCAGATTTATCTCAAGGGAAGGGGCCTGACGGACATATTTCGAGATATTTCTTCTTCTTGTTGTTCTTCTTCTGCACAGCTTAGCTGGAAGTGGCATTTGCGGCTCGCACTAGTGCACAGTTATCTCAAAGAAAGGGGCCACGGTGTTTCTGTATCTCTATTATGTTGGTGCGTCTTCGGAACTTTTAAATATCTTGCTATATCTCGAGAACTACGCTTCTGATCAAAAAATATCATAGAACGTAAATTGTAGGAAACATTATTCTCTACAAAAAAGGTCTCTTAACATTTTGCCATAGCTCGCTTCGTTTCCGAGATATTTGCAGATTCATCTCAAGGGAAGGGGTCTGACGGACATATTTCGAGATATTTCTTCTTCTTGTTGTTCTTCTTCTGCACAGCTAAGCTCGAAGTGGCATTTGCAGCTCGCAATAGTGCAGAGTTATCTCAAGGAAAGAGGCCACGGTGTTTCTGTACCTCTATTATGTTGGTGCAGCTTCGGAACTTTTAAATATCTTGATATATCTCGAGAACTACGCATCTGATCGAAAAATATCATAGAACATAAAAAGTAGGAAACTTAATTCTCTACAAAAGAGGTCTCTTAACATTTTGCGATAGCTCGCTTCGTTTCCGAGATATTTGCAGATTTATCTCAAGGGAAGGGGCCTGACGGACATATTTCGAGATATTTCTTCTTTTTGTTGTTCTTCTTCTGCACAGCTAAGCTGGAAGTGGCATTTGCAGCTCGCAATAGTGCAGAGTTATCTCAAAGAAAGGGGCCACGGTGTTTCTGTATCTCTATTATGTTAGTGCGGCTTCGGATTTTTTAAATATCTTGATATATCTCGAGAACTACGCATCCGATCAAAAAATATCATAGAGCATAAAAAGTAGGAAACTTAATTCTCTACAAAAAAGGTCTCTTAACATTTTGCCATAGCTCGCTTCGTTTCCGAGATATTTGCAGATTTATCTCGAGGGAAGGGGCCTGACGGACATATTTCGAGATATTTCTTCTTCTTGTTGTTCTTCTTCTGCACAGCTAAGCTGGAAGCGGCGTTTGCGGCTCGCACTAGTGCAGGGTTATCTCAAAGAAAGGGGCCACGGTGTTTCTGTATCTCTATTATGTAGGTGCGGCTTCGGATCTTTTGAATATCTCGATATATCTCGAAAACTACGCTTCTGATTAAAAAATATCATAGAACATAAATTGTAGGAAACATAACTCTCTACAAAAAAGGTCTCTTAACATTTTGCCATAGCTCGTTTCGTTTCCGAGATATTTGCAGATATATCTCAAGGGAACGGGCCTGACGGACATATTTCGAGATATTTCCTCTTCTTGTTGTTCTTCTTCTGCACAGCTAAACTGGAAGTGGCATTTCCAGCTCGCAATAGCGCAGAGTTATCTCAAAGAAAGGGGCCACGGTGTTTCTGTATCTCTATTATGTTGGTGCGTCTTCGGAACTTTTAAATATGTCGATATATCTCGAAAACTACGCTTCTGATCAAAAAATATCATAGAACGTAAATTGTAGGAAACATAATTCTCTACAAAAAACGTCTCTTAACATTTTGCCATAGCTCGCTTCGGTTCCGAGATATTTGCAGATACAGCTCAAAGGAACTGGCCTGACGGACATATTTCGAGATATTTTTTCTTCTTGTTGTTCTTCCTCTGCACAGCTAAGCTGGAAGTGGCATCTGCAGCTCGCAATAGTGCAGAGTTATCTCAAAGAAAGGGGCCACGGTGTTTCTGTATCTCTATTATGTTGGGGCGGCTTCGGAACTTTTAAATATCTCGATATATCTCGAAAACTACGCTTCTGATCAAAAAATATCATAGAACATAAATTGTAGGAAACATAATTCTCTACAAAAAAGGTCTCTTAACATTTTGCCATAGCTCGCTTCGTTTCCGAGATATTTGCAGATATATCTCAAGGGAAGGGGCCTGACGGACATATTTCGAGATATTTCTTCTTCTTGTTGTTCTTCTTCTGCACAGCTAAACTGGAAGTGGCATTTACAGCTCGCAATAGTGCAGAGTTATCTCAAAGAAAGGGGCCACGGTGTTTCTGTATCTCTATTATGTTGGTGCGGCTTCGGAACTTTTAAATATCTTGATATATCTCGAGAACTACGCATCTGATCAAAAAATATCATAGAACATGAAAAGTAGGAAACTTAATTCTCTACAAAAAAGGTCTCTTAACATTTTGCCATAGCTCGCTTCGTTTCCGAGATATTTGCAGATTTATCTCAAGGGAAGGGGCCTGACGGACATATTTCGAGATATTTCTTCTTCTTGTTGGTCTTCTTCTGCACAGCTAAGCTGGAAGTGGCATTTGCAGCTCGCAATAGTGCAGAGTTATCTCGAAGAAAGGGGCCACGGTGTTTCTGTATCTCTATTATGTTGGTGCGGCTTCGGAACTTTTAGATATCTTGATATATCTCGAGAACTACGCATCTGATCAAAAAATATCATAGAACGTAAAAAGTAGGAAACTTAATTCTCTACAAATAAAGTCGCTTAACATTTTGCCATAGCTCGCTTCGTTTCCGAGATATTTGCAGATTTATCTCAAGGGAATGGGCCTGACGGACATATTTCGAGATATTTCTTCTTCTTGTTGTTCTTCTTCTGCACAGCTAAGCTGGAAGTGGCATTTGCAGCTCGCAATAGTGCAGAGTTATCTCAAAGAAAGGGGCCACGGTGTTTCTGTATCTCTATTATGTTGGTGCGGCTTCGGAACTTTTAAATATCTTGATATATCTCGAGAACTACGCATCTGATCAAAAAATATCATAGAACATAAAAAGTAGGAAACTTCATTCTCTACCAAAAAGGTCTCTAAACATTTTGCCATAGCTCGCTTCGTTTCCGAGATATATGCAGATTTATCTCAAGGGAAGGGGCCTGACGGACATATTTCGGGATATTTCTTCTTCTTGTTGTTCTTCTTCTGCACAGCTAAACAGGAAGTGGCATTTCCAGCTCGCAATAGTGCAGAGTTATCTGAAAGAAAGGGGCCACGGTGTTTCTGTATCTCTATTATGTTGGTGCGGCTTCGGAACTTTTAAATATCTTGATATATCTCGAGAACTACGCATCTGATCAAATAATATCATAGAACAGAAATTGTAGGAAACATAATTCTCTACAAAAAAGGTCTCTTAACATTTTGCCATAGCTCGTTTCGTTTCCGAGATATTTGCAGATTTATCTCAAGGGAAGGGGCCTGACGGACATATTTCGAGATATTTCTTCTTCTTGTTGTTCTTCTTCTGCACAGCTTAGCTGGAAGTGGCATTTGCGGCTCGCACTAGTGCACAGTTATCTCAAAGAAAGGGGCCACGGTGTTTCTGTATCTCTATTATGTTGGTGCGTCTTCGGAACTTTTAAATATCTTGCTATATCTCGAGAACTACGCTTCTGATCAAAAAATATCATAGAACGTAAATTGTAGGAAACATTATTCTCTACAAAAAAGGTCTCTTAACATTTTGCCATAGCTCGCTTCGTTTCCGAGATATTTGCAGATTCATCTCAAGGGAAGGGGTCTGACGGACATATTTCGAGATATTTCTTCTTCTTGTTGTTCTTCTTCTGCACAGCTAAGCTCGAAGTGGCATTTGCAGCTCGCAATAGTGCAGAGTTATCTCAAGGAAAGAGGCCACGGTGTTTCTGTACCTCTATTATGTTGGTGCAGCTTCGGAACTTTTAAATATCTTGATATATCTCGAGAACTACGCATCTGATCGAAAAATATCATAGAACATAAAAAGTAGGAAACTTAATTCTCTACAAAAGAGGTCTCTTAACATTTTGCGATAGCTCGCTTCGTTTCCGAGATATTTGCAGATTTATCTCAAGGGAAGGGGCCTGACGGACATATTTCGAGATATTTCTTCTTTTTGTTGTTCTTCTTCTGCACAGCTAAGCTGGAAGTGGCATTTGCAGCTCGCAATAGTGCAGAGTTATCTCAAAGAAAGGGGCCACGGTGTTTCTGTATCTCTATTATGTTAGTGCGGCTTCGGATTTTTTAAATATCTTGATATATCTCGAGAACTACGCATCCGATCAAAAAATATCATAGAGCATAAAAAGTAGGAAACTTAATTCTCTACAAAAAAGGTCTCTTAACATTTTGCCATAGCTCGCTTCGTTTCCGAGATATTTGCAGATTTATCTCGAGGGAAGGGGCCTGACGGACATATTTCGAGATATTTCTTCTTCTTGTTGTTCTTCTTCTGCACAGCTAAGCTGGAAGCGGCGTTTGCGGCTCGCACTAGTGCAGGGTTATCTCAAAGAAAGGGGCCACGGTGTTTCTGTATCTCTATTATGTAGGTGCGGCTTCGGATCTTTTGAATATCTCGATATATCTCGAAAACTACGCTTCTGATTAAAAAATATCATAGAACATAAATTGTAGGAAACATAACTCTCTACAAAAAAGGTCTCTTAACATTTTGCCATAGCTCGTTTCGTTTCCGAGATATTTGCAGATATATCTCAAGGGAACGGGCCTGACGGACATATTTCGAGATATTTCCTCTTCTTGTTGTTCTTCTTCTGCACAGCTAAACTGGAAGTGGCATTTCCAGCTCGCAATAGCGCAGAGTTATCTCAAAGAAAGGGGCCACGGTGTTTCTGTATCTCTATTATGTTGGTGCGTCTTCGGAACTTTTAAATATGTCGATATATCTCGAAAACTACGCTTCTGATCAAAAAATATCATAGAACGTAAATTGTAGGAAACATAATTCTCTACAAAAAACGTCTCTTAACATTTTGCCATAGCTCGCTTCGGTTCCGAGATATTTGCAGATACAGCTCAAAGGAACTGGCCTGACGGACATATTTCGAGATATTTTTTCTTCTTGTTGTTCTTCCTCTGCACAGCTAAGCTGGAAGTGGCATCTGCAGCTCGCAATAGTGCAGAGTTATCTCAAAGAAAGGGGCCACGGTGTTTCTGTATCTCTATTATGTTGGGGCGGCTTCGGAACTTTTAAATATCTCGATATATCTCGAAAACTACGCTTCTGATCAAAAAATATCATAGAACATAAATTGTAGGAAACATAATTCTCTACAAAAAAGGTCTCTTAACATTTTGCCATAGCTCGCTTCGTTTCCGAGATATTTGCAGATATATCTCAAGGGAAGGGGCCTGACGGACATATTTCGAGATATTTCTTCTTCTTGTTGTTCTTCTTCTGCACAGCTAAACTGGAAGTGGCATTTACAGCTCGCAATAGTGCAGAGTTATCTCAAAGAAAGGGGCCACGGTGTTTCTGTATCTCTATTATGTTGGTGCGGCTTCGGAACTTTTAAATATCTTGATATATCTCGAGAACTACGCATCTGATCAAAAAATATCATAGAACATGAAAAGTAGGAAACTTAATTCTCTACAAAAAAGGTCTCTTAACATTTTGCCATAGCTCTCTTCGTTTCCGAGATATTTGCAGATTTATCTCAAGGGAAGGGGCCTGACGGACATATTTCGAGATATTTCTTCTTCTTGTTGTTCTTCTTCTGCACAGCTTAGCTGGAAGTGGCATTTGCGGCTCGCACTAGTGCACAGTTATCTCAGAGAAAGGGGCCACGGTGTTTCTGTATCTCTATTATGTTGGTGCGTCTTCGGAACTTTTAAATATCTTGCTATATCTCGAGAACTACGCTTCTGATCAAAAAATATCATAGAACGTAAATTGTAGGAAACATTATTCTCTACAAAAAAGGTCTCTTAACATTTTGCCATAGCTCGCTTCGTTTCCGAGATATTTGCAGATTCATCTCAAGGGAAGGGGTCTGACGGACATATTTCGAGATATTTCTTCTTCTTGTTGTTCTTCTTCTGCACAGCTAAGCTCGAAGTGGCATTTGCAGCTCGCAATAGTGCAGAGTTATCTCAAGGAAAGAGGCCACGGTGTTTCTGTACCTCTATTATGTTGGTGCAGCTTCGGAACTTTTAAATATCTTGATATATCTCGAGAACTACGCATCTGATCGAAAAATATCATAGAACATAAAAAGTAGGAAACTTAATTCTCTACAAAAGAGGTCTCTTAACATTTTGCCATAGCTCGCTTCGTTTCCGAGATATTTGCAGATTTATCTCAAGGGAAGGGGCCTGACGGACATATTTCGAGATATTTCTTCTTTTTGTTGTTCTTCTTCTGCACAGCTAAGCTGGAAGTGGCATTTGCAGCTCGCAATAGTGCAGAGTTATCTCAAAGAAAGGGGCCACGGTGTTTCTGTATCTCTATTATGTTAGTGCGGCTTCGGATTTTTTAAATATCTTGATATATCTCGAGAACTACGCATCCGATCAAAAAATATCATAGAGCATAAAAAGTAGGAAACTTAATTCTCTACAAAAAAGGTCTCTTAACATTTTGCCATAGCTCGCTTCGTTTCCGAGATATTTGCAGATTTATCTCGAGGGAAGGGGCCTGACGGACATATTTCGAGATATTTCTTCTTCTTGTTGTTCTTCTTCTGCACAGCTAAGCTGGAAGCGGCGTTTGCGGCTCGCACTAGTGCAGGGTTATCTCAAAGAAAGGGGCCACGGTGTTTCTGTATCTCTATTATGTAGGTGCGGCTTCGGATCTTTTGAATATCTCGATATATCTCGAAAACTACGCTTCTGATTAAAAAATATCATAGAACATAAATTGTAGGAAACATAACTCTCTACAAAAAAGGTCTCTTAACATTTTGCCATAGCTCGTTTCGTTTCCGAGATATTTGCAGATATATCTCAAGGGAACGGGCCTGA
The DNA here is from genome assembly GCF_051020975.1 of Osmia lignaria lignaria. Classification (NCBI taxonomy): domain Eukaryota; kingdom Metazoa; phylum Arthropoda; class Insecta; order Hymenoptera; family Megachilidae; genus Osmia; species Osmia lignaria. The sequence continues at coordinate 20,377,963 of NW_027478163.1, forward strand.
CGGACATATTTCGAGATATTTCCTCTTCTTGTTGTTCTTCTTCTGCACAGCTAAACTGGAAGTGGCATTTCCAGCTCGCAATAGCGCAGAGTTATCTCAAAGAAAGGGGCCACGGTGTTTCTGTATCTCTATTATGTTGGTGCGTCTTCGGAACTTTTAAATATGTCGATATATCTCGAAAACTACGCTTCTGATCAAAAAATATCATAGAACGTAAATTGTAGGAAACATAATTCTCTACAAAAAACGTCTCTTAACATTTTGCCATAGCTCGCTTCGGTTCCGAGATATTTGCAGATACAGCTCAAAGGAACTGGCCTGACGGACATATTTCGAGATATTTTTTCTTCTTGTTGTTCTTCCTCTGCACAGCTAAGCTGGAAGTGGCATCTGCAGCTCGCAATAGTGCAGAGTTATCTCAAAGAAAGGGGCCACGGTGTTTCTGTATCTCTATTATGTTGGGGCGGCTTCGGAACTTTTAAATATCTCGATATATCTCGAAAACTACGCTTCTGATCAAAAAATATCATAGAACATAAATTGTAGGAAACATAATTCTCTACAAAAAAGGTCTCTTAACATTTTGCCATAGCTCGCTTCGTTTCCGAGATATTTGCAGATATATCTCAAGGGAAGGGGCCTGACGGACATATTTCGAGATATTTCTTCTTCTTGTTGTTCTTCTTCTGCACAGCTAAACTGGAAGTGGCATTTACAGCTCGCAATAGTGCAGAGTTATCTCAAAGAAAGGGGCCACGGTGTTTCTGTATCTCTATTATGTTGGTGCGGCTTCGGAACTTTTAAATATCTTGATATATCTCGAGAACTACGCATCTGATCAAAAAATATCATAGAACATGAAAAGTAGGAAACTTAATTCTCTACAAAAAAGGTCTCTTAACATTTTGCCATAGCTCTCTTCGTTTCCGAGATATTTGCAGATTTATCTCAAGGGAAGGGGCCTGACGGACATATTTCGAGATATTTCTTCTTCTTGTTGTTCTTCTTCTGCACAGCTTAGCTGGAAGTGGCATTTGCGGCTCGCACTAGTGCACAGTTATCTCAGAGAAAGGGGCCACGGTGTTTCTGTATCTCTATTATGTTGGTGCGTCTTCGGAACTTTTAAATATCTTGCTATATCTCGAGAACTACGCTTCTGATCAAAAAATATCATAGAACGTAAATTGTAGGAAACATTATTCTCTACAAAAAAGGTCTCTTAACATTTTGCCATAGCTCGCTTCGTTTCCGAGATATTTGCAGATTCATCTCAAGGGAAGGGGTCTGACGGACATATTTCGAGATATTTCTTCTTCTTGTTGTTCTTCTTCTGCACAGCTAAGCTCGAAGTGGCATTTGCAGCTCGCAATAGTGCAGAGTTATCTCAAGGAAAGAGGCCACGGTGTTTCTGTACCTCTATTATGTTGGTGCAGCTTCGGAACTTTTAAATATCTTGATATATCTCGAGAACTACGCATCTGATCGAAAAATATCATAGAACATAAAAAGTAGGAAACTTAATTCTCTACAAAAGAGGTCTCTTAACATTTTGCCATAGCTCGCTTCGTTTCCGAGATATTTGCAGATTTATCTCAAGGGAAGGGGCCTGACGGACATATTTCGAGATATTTCTTCTTTTTGTTGTTCTTCTTCTGCACAGCTAAGCTGGAAGTGGCATTTGCAGCTCGCAATAGTGCAGAGTTATCTCAAAGAAAGGGGCCACGGTGTTTCTGTATCTCTACTATGTTAGTGCGGCTTCGGATTTTTTAAATATCTTGATATATCTCGAGAACTACGCATCCGACCAAAAAATATCATAGAGCATAAAAAGTAGGAAACTTAATTCTCTACAAAAAAGGTCTCTTAACATTTTGCCATAGCTCGCTTCGTTTCCGAGATATTTGCAGATTTATCTCGAGGGAAGGGGCCTGACGGACATATTTCGAGATATTTCTTCTTCTTGTTGTTCTTCTTCTGCACAGCTAAGCTGGAAGCGGCGTTTGCGGCTCGCACTAGTGCAGGGTTATCTCAAAGAAAGGGGCCACGGTGTTTCTGTATCTCTATTATGTTGGTGCGGCTTCGGATCTTTTGAATATCTCGATATATCTCGAAAACTACGCTTCTGATTAAAAAATATCATAGAACATAAATTGTAGGAAACATAATTCTCTACAAAAAAGGTCTCTTAACATTTTGCCATAGCTCGTTTCGTTTCCGAGATATTTGCAGATATATCTCAAGGGAACGGGCCTGACGGACATATTTCGAGATATTTCCTCTTCTTGTTGTTCTTCTTCTGCACAGCTAAACTGGAAGTGGCATTTCCAGCTCGCAATAGCGCAGAGTTATCTCAAAGAAAGGGGCCACGGTGTTTCTGTATCTCTATTATGTTGGTGCGTCTTCGGAACTTTTAAATATGTCGATATATCTCGAAAACTACGCTTCTGATCAAAAAATATCATAGAACGTAAATTGTAGGAAACATAATTCTCTACAAAAAACGTCTCTTAACATTTTGCCATAGCTCGCTTCGGTTCCGAGATATTTGCAGATACAGCTCAAAGGAACTGGCCTGACGGACATATTTCGAGATATTTTTTCTTCTTGTTGTTCTTCCTCTGCACAGCTAAGCTGGAAGTGGCATCTGCAGCTCGCAATAGTGCAGAGTTATCTCAAAGAAAGGGGCCACGGTGTTTCTGTATCTCTATTATGTTGGGGCGGCTTCGGAACTTTTAAATATCTCGATATATCTCGAAAACTACGCTTCTGATCAAAAAATATCATAGAACATAAATTGTAGGAAACATAATTCTCTACAAAAAAGGTCTCTTAACATTTTGCCATAGCTCGTTTCGTTTCCGAGATATTTGCAGATATATCTCAAGGGAAGGGGCCTGACGGACATATTTCGAGATATTTCCTCTTCTTGTTGTTCTTCTTCTGCACAGCTAAACTGGAAGTGGCATTTCCAGCTCGCAATAGCGCAGAGTTATCTCAAAGAAAGGGGCCACGGTGTTTCTGTATCTCTATTATGTTGGTGCGTCTTCGGAACTTTTAAATATCTCGATATATCTCGAAAACTACGCTTCTGATCAAAAAATATCATAGAACGTAAATTGTAGGAAACATAATTCTCTACAAAAAACGTCTCTTAACATTTTGCCATAGCTCGCTTCGTTTCCGAGATATTTGCAGATTCAGCTCAAAGGAACTGGCCTGACGGACATATTTCGAGATATTTTTTCTTCTTGTTGTTCTTCCTCTGCACAGCTAAGCTGGAAGTGGCATCTGCAGCTCGCAATAGTGCAGAGTTATCTCAAAGAAAGGGGCCACGGTGTTTCTGTATCTCTATTATGTTGGTGCGGCTTCGGATCTTTTAAATATCTCGATATATCTCGAAAACTACGCTTCTGATCAAAAAATATCATAGAACCTAAATTGAGGGAAATATAATTCTCTACAAAAAAGGTCTCTTAACATTTTGCCATAGCTCGCTTCGTTTCCGAGATATTTGCAGATTTATCTCGAGGGAAGGGGCCTAACGGACATATTTCGAGATATTTCTTCTTCTTGTTGTTCTTCTTCTGCACAGCTAAGCTGGAAGCGGCATTTGCGGCTCGCAATAGCGCAGAGTTATCTCAAAGAAAGGGGCCACGGTGTTTCTGTATCTCTATTATGTTGGTGCGGCTTCGGAACTTTTAAATATCTTGATATATCTCGAGAACTACGCATCTGATCAAAAAATATCATAGAACATGAAAAGTAGGAAACTTAATTCTCTACAAAAAAGGTCTCTTAACATTTTGCCATAGCTCTCTTCGTTTCCGAGATATTTGCAGATTTATCTCAAGGGAAGGGGCCTGACGGACATATTTCGAGATATTTCTTCTTCTTGTTGTTCTTCTTCTGCACAGCTTAGCTGGAAGTGGCATTTGCGGCTCGCACTAGTGCACAGTTATCTCAAAGAAAGGGGCCACGGTGTTTCTGTATCTCTATTATGTTGGTGCGTCTTCGGAACTTTTAAATATCTTGATATATCTCGAGAACTACGCTTCTGATCAAAAAATATCATAGAACGTAAATTGTAGGAAACATTATTCTCTACAAAAAAGGTCTCTTAACATTTTGCCATAGCTCGCTTCGTTTCCGAGATATTTGCAGATTCATCTCAAGGGAAGGGGTCTGACGGACATATTTCGAGATATTTCTTCTTCTTGTTGTTCTTCTTCTGCACAGCTAAGCTCGAAGTGGCATTTGCAGCTCGCAATAGTGCAGAGTTATCTCAAGGAAAGAGGCCACGGTGTTTCTGTACCTCTATTATGTTGGTGCAGCTTCGGAACTTTTAAATATCTTGATATATCTCGAGAACTACGCATCTGATCAAAAAATATCATAGAACATAAAAAGTAGGAAACTTAATTGTCTACAAAAAAGGTCTCTTAACATTTTGCCATAGCTCGCTTCGTTTCCGAGATATTTGCAGATTTATCTCAAGGGAAGGGGCCTGACGGACATATTTCGAGATATTTCTTCTTCTTGTTGTTCTTCTTCTGCACAGCTAAGCTGGAAGTGGCATTTGCAGCTCGCAATAGTGCAGAGTTATCTCAAAGAAAGGGGCCACGGTGTTTCTGTATCTCTATTATGTTGGTGCGGCTTCGGATCTTTTAAATATCTCGATATATCTCGAAAACTACGCTTCTGATCAAAAAATATCATAGAACCTAAATTGAGGGAAATATAATTCTCTACAAAAAAGGTCTCTTAACATTTTGCCATAGCTCGCTTCGTTTCCGAGATATTTGCAGATTTATCTCGAGGGAAGGGGCCTAACGGACATATTTCGAGATATTTCTTCTTCTTGTTGTTCTTCTTCTGCACAGCTAAGCTGGAAGCGGCATTTGCGGCTCGCACTAGTGCAGAGTTATCTCAAAGAAAGGGGCCACGGTGTTTCTGTATCTCTATTATGTTGGTGCAGCTTCGGATCTTTTAAATATCTCGATATATCTCGAAAACTACGCATCTGATCAAAAAATATCATAGAACATAAAAAGTAGGAAACTTAATTCTCTACAAATAAGGTCTCTTAACATTTTGCCATAGCTCGCTTCGTTTCCGAGATATTTGCAGATTTATCTCAAGGGAAGGGGCCTGACGGACATTTTTCGAGATATTTCTTCTTCTTGTTGTTCTTCTTCTGCACAGCTAAGCTGGAAGTGGCATTTGCAGCTCGCAATAGTGCAGAGTTATCTCGAAGAAAGGGGCCACGGTGTTTCTGTATCTCTATTATGTTGGTGCGGCTTCGGATCTTTTACATATCTCGATATATCTCGAAAACTACGCTTCTGATCAAAAAATATCATAAAACCTAAATTGTGGGAAATATAATTCTCTACAAAAAAGGTCTCTTAACATTTTGCCGTAACTCGCTTCGTTTCCGAGATATTTGCAGATTTATCTCAAGGGAAGGGGCCTGACGGACATATTTCCAGATATTTCTTCTTCTTGTTGTTCTTCTTCTGCACAGCTAAGCTGGAAGTGGCATTTGCAGCTCGCAATAGTGCAGAGTTATCTCAAAGAAAGGGGCCACGGTGTTTCTGTATCTCTATTATGTTGGTGCGGCTTCGGAACTTTTAAGTATCTTGATATATCTCGAGAACTACGCACCCGATCAAAAAATATCATAGAACATAAAAAGTAGGAAACTTAATTCTCTACAAAAAAGGTCTCTTATCATTTTGCCATAGCTCGCTTCGTTTCCGAGATATTTGCAGATTTATCTCGAGTGAAGGGGCCTGACGGACATATTTCGAGGTATATTTCTTCTTCTTGTTGTTCTTCTTCTGCACAGCTAAGCTGGAAGCGGCATTTGCGGCTCGCACTAGTGCATAGTTATCTCAAAGAAAGGGGCCACGGTGTTTCAGTATCTCTATTATGTTGGTGCAGCTTCGGATCTTTTAAATATCTCGATATATCTCGAAAACTACGCTTCTGATCAAAAAATATCATAGAACATAAATTGTAGGAAACATAATTCTCTACAAAAAAGGTCTCTTAACATTTTGCCATAGCTCGTTTCGTTTCCGAGATATTTGCAGATATATCTCAAGGGAAGGGGCCTGACGGACATATTTCGAGATATTTCCTCTTCTTGTTGTTCTTCTTCTGCACAGCTAAACTGGAAGTGGCATTTCCAGCTCGCAATAGCGCAGAGTTATCTCAAAGAAAGGGGCCACGGTGTTTCTGTATCTCTATTATGTTGGTGCGTCTTCGGAACTTTTAAATATGTCGATATATCTCGAAAACTACGCTTCTGATCAAAAAATATCATAGAACGTAAATTGTAGGAAACATAATTCTCTACAAAAAACGTCTCTTAACATTTTGCCATAGCTCGCTTCGGTTCCGAGATATTTGCAGATACAGCTCAAAGGAACTGGCCTGACGGACATATTTCGAGATATTTTTTCTTCTTGTTGTTCTTCCTCTGCACAGCTAAGCTGGAAGTGGCATCTGCAGCTCGCAATAGTGCAGAGTTATCTCAAAGAAAGGGGCCACGGTGTTTCTGTATCTCTATTATGTTGGGGCGGCTTCGGAACTTTTAAATATCTCGATATATCTCGAAAACTACGCTTCTGATCAAAAAATATCATAGAACATAAATTGTAGGAAACATAATTCTCTACAAAAAAGGTCTCTTAACATTTTGCCATAGCTCGCTTCGTTTCCGAGATATTTGCAGATATATCTCAAGGGAAGGGGCCTGACGGACATATTTCGAGATATTTCTTCTTCTTGTTGTTCTTCTTCTGCACAGCTAAACTGGAAGTGGCATTTACAGCTCGCAATAGTGCAGAGTTATCTCAAAGAAAGGGGCCACGGTGTTTCTGTATCTCTATTATGTTGGTGCGGCTTCGGAACTTTTAAATATCTTGATATATCTCGAGAACTACGCATCTGATCAAAAAATATCATAGAACATGAAAAGTAGGAAACTTAATTCTCTACAAAAAAGGTCTCTTAACATTTTGCCATAGCTCTCTTCGTTTCCGAGATATTTGCAGATTTATCTCAAGGGAAGGGGCCTGACGGACATATTTCGAGATATTTCTTCTTCTTGTTGTTCTTCTTCTGCACAGCTTAGCTGGAAGTGGCATTTGCGGCTCGCACTAGTGCACAGTTATCTCAGAGAAAGGGGCCACGGTGTTTCTGTATCTCTATTATGTTGGTGCGTCTTCGGAACTTTTAAATATCTTGCTATATCTCGAGAACTACGCTTCTGATCAAAAAATATCATAGAACGTAAATTGTAGGAAACATTATTCTCTACAAAAAAGGTCTCTTAACATTTTGCCATAGCTCGCTTCGTTTCCGAGATATTTGCAGATTCATCTCAAGGGAAGGGGTCTGACGGACATATTTCGAGATATTTCTTCTTCTTGTTGTTCTTCTTCTGCACAGCTAAGCTCGAAGTGGCATTTGCAGCTCGCAATAGTGCAGAGTTATCTCAAGGAAAGAGGCCACGGTGTTTCTGTACCTCTATTATGTTGGTGCAGCTTCGGAACTTTTAAATATCTTGATATATCTCGAGAACTACGCATCTGATCGAAAAATATCATAGAACATAAAAAGTAGGAAACTTAATTCTCTACAAAAGAGGTCTCTTAACATTTTGCCATAGCTCGCTTCGTTTCCGAGATATTTGCAGATTTATCTCAAGGGAAGGGGCCTGACGGACATATTTCGAGATATTTCTTCTTTTTGTTGTTCTTCTTCTGCACAGCTAAGCTGGAAGTGGCATTTGCAGCTCGCAATAGTGCAGAGTTATCTCAAAGAAAGGGGCCACGGTGTTTCTGTATCTCTACTATGTTAGTGCGGCTTCGGATTTTTTAAATATCTTGATATATCTCGAGAACTACGCATCCGACCAAAAAATATCATAGAGCATAAAAAGTAGGAAACTTAATTCTCTACAAAAAAGGTCTCTTAACATTTTGCCATAGCTCGCTTCGTTTCCGAGATATTTGCAGATTTATCTCGAGGGAAGGGGCCTGACGGACATATTTCGAGATATTTCTTCTTCTTGTTGTTCTTCTTCTGCACAGCTAAGCTGGAAGCGGCGTTTGCGGCTCGCACTAGTGCAGGGTTATCTCAAAGAAAGGGGCCACGGTGTTTCTGTATCTCTATTATGTTGGTGCGGCTTCGGATCTTTTGAATATCTCGATATATCTCGAAAACTACGCTTCTGATTAAAAAATATCATAGAACATAAATTGTAGGAAACATAATTCTCTACAAAAAAGGTCTCTTAACATTTTGCCATAGCTCGTTTCGTTTCCGAGATATTTGCAGATATATCTCAAGGGAACGGGCCTGACGGACATATTTCGAGATATTTCCTCTTCTTGTTGTTCTTCTTCTGCACAGCTAAACTGGAAGTGGCATTTCCAGCTCGCAATAGCGCAGAGTTATCTCAAAGAAAGGGGCCACGGTGTTTCTGTATCTCTATTATGTTGGTGCGTCTTCGGAACTTTTAAATATGTCGATATATCTCGAAAACTACGCTTCTGATCAAAAAATATCATAGAACGTAAATTGTAGGAAACATAATTCTCTACAAAAAACGTCTCTTAACATTTTGCCATAGCTCGCTTCGGTTCCGAGATATTTGCAGATACAGCTCAAAGGAACTGGCCTGACGGACATATTTCGAGATATTTTTTCTTCTTGTTGTTCTTCCTCTGCACAGCTAAGCTGGAAGTGGCATCTGCAGCTCGCAATAGTGCAGAGTTATCTCAAAGAAAGGGGCCACGGTGTTTCTGTATCTCTATTATGTTGGGGCGGCTTCGGAACTTTTAAATATCTCGATATATCTCGAAAACTACGCTTCTGATCAAAAAATATCATAGAACATAAATTGTAGGAAACATAATTCTCTACAAAAAAGGTCTCTTAACATTTTGCCATAGCTCGTTTCGTTTCCGAGATATTTGCAGATATATCTCAAGGGAAGGGGCCTGACGGACATATTTCGAGATATTTCCTCTTCTTGTTGTTCTTCTTCTGCACAGCTAAACTGGAAGTGGCATTTCCAGCTCGCAATAGCGCAGAGTTATCTCAAAGAAAGGGGCCACGGTGTTTCTGTATCTCTATTATGTTGGTGCGTCTTCGGAACTTTTAAATATCTCGATATATCTCGAAAACTACGCTTCTGATCAAAAAATATCATAGAACGTAAATTGTAGGAAACATAATTCTCTACAAAAAACGTCTCTTAACATTTTGCCATAGCTCGCTTCGTTTCCGAGATATTTGCAGATTCAGCTCAAAGGAACTGGCCTGACGGACATATTTCGAGATATTTTTTCTTCTTGTTGTTCTTCCTCTGCACAGCTAAGCTGGAAGTGGCATCTGCAGCTCGCAATAGTGCAGAGTTATCTCAAAGAAAGGGGCCACGGTGTTTCTGTATCTCTATTATGTTGGTGCGGCTTCGGATCTTTTAAATATCTCGATATATCTCGAAAACTACGCTTCTGATCAAAAAATATCATAGAACCTAAATTGAGGGAAATATAATTCTCTACAAAAAAGGTCTCTTAACATTTTGCCATAGCTCGCTTCGTTTCCGAGATATTTGCAGATTTATCTCGAGGGAAGGGGCCTAACGGACATATTTCGAGATATTTCTTCTTCTTGTTGTTCTTCTTCTGCACAGCTAAGCTGGAAGCGGCATTTGCGGCTCGCAATAGCGCAGAGTTATCTCAAAGAAAGGGGCCACGGTGTTTCTGTATCTCTATTATGTTGGTGCGGCTTCGGAACTTTTAAATATCTTGATATATCTCGAGAACTACGCATCTGATCAAAAAATATCATAGAACATGAAAAGTAGGAAACTTAATTCTCTACAAAAAAGGTCTCTTAACATTTTGCCATAGCTCTCTTCGTTTCCGAGATATTTGCAGATTTATCTCAAGGGAAGGGGCCTGACGGACATATTTCGAGATATTTCTTCTTCTTGTTGTTCTTCTTCTGCACAGCTTAGCTGGAAGTGGCATTTGCGGCTCGCACTAGTGCACAGTTATCTCAAAGAAAGGGGCCACGGTGTTTCTGTATCTCTATTATGTTGGTGCGTCTTCGGAACTTTTAAATATCTTGATATATCTCGAGAACTACGCTTCTGATCAAAAAATATCATAGAACGTAAATTGTAGGAAACATTATTCTCTACAAAAAAGGTCTCTTAACATTTTGCCATAGCTCGCTTCGTTTCCGAGATATTTGCAGATTCATCTCAAGGGAAGGGGTCTGACGGACATATTTCGAGATATTTCTTCTTCTTGTTGTTCTTCTTCTGCACAGCTAAGCTCGAAGTGGCATTTGCAGCTCGCAATAGTGCAGAGTTATCTCAAGGAAAGAGGCCACGGTGTTTCTGTACCTCTATTATGTTGGTGCAGCTTCGGAACTTTTAAATATCTTGATATATCTCGAGAACTACGCATCTGATCAAAAAATATCATAGAACATAAAAAGTAGGAAACTTAATTGTCTACAAAAAAGGTCTCTTAACATTTTGCCATAGCTCGCTTCGTTTCCGAGATATTTGCAGATTTATCTCAAGGGAAGGGGCCTGACGGACATATTTCGAGATATTTCTTCTTCTTGTTGTTCTTCTTCTGCACAGCTAAGCTGGAAGTGGCATTTGCAGCTCGCAATAGTGCAGAGTTATCTCAAAGAAAGGGGCCACGGTGTTTCTGTATCTCTATTATGTTGGTGCGGCTTCGGATCTTTTAAATATCTCGATATATCTCGAAAACTACGCTTCTGATCAAAAAATATCATAGAACCTAAATTGAGGGAAATATAATTCTCTACAAAAAAGGTCTCTTAACATTTTGCCATAGCTCGCTTCGTTTCCGAGATATTTGCAGATTTATCTCGAGGGAAGGGGCCTAACGGACATATTTCGAGATATTTCTTCTTCTTGTTGTTCTTCTTCTGCACAGCTAAGCTGGAAGCGGCATTTGCGGCTCGCACTAGTGCAGAGTTATCTCAAAGAAAGGGGCCACGGTGTTTCTGTATCTCTATTATGTTGGTGCAGCTTCGGATCTTTTAAATATCTCGATATATCTCGAAAACTACGCATCTGATCAAAAAATATCATAGAACATAAAAAGTAGGAAACTTAATTCTCTACAAATAAGGTCTCTTAACATTTTGCCATAGCTCGCTTCGTTTCCGAGATATTTGCAGATTTATCTCAAGGGAAGGGGCCTGACGGACATTTTTCGAGATATTTCTTCTTCTTGTTGTTCTTCTTCTGCACAGCTAAGCTGGAAGTGGCATTTGCAGCTCGCAATAGTGCAGAGTTATCTCGAAGAAAGGGGCCACGGTGTTTCTGTATCTCTATTATGTTGGTGCGGCTTCGGATCTTTTACATATCTCGATATATCTCGAAAACTACGCTTCTGATCAAAAAATATCATAAAACCTAAATTGTGGGAAATATAATTCTCTACAAAAAAGGTCTCTTAACATTTTGCCGTAACTCGCTTCGTTTCCGAGATATTTGCAGATTTATCTCAAGGGAAGGGGCCTGACGGACATATTTCCAGATATTTCTTCTTCTTGTTGTTCTTCTTCTGCACAGCTAAGCTGGAAGTGGCATTTGCAGCTCGCAATAGTGCAGAGTTATCTCAAAGAAAGGGGCCACGGTGTTTCTGTATCTCTATTATGTTGGTGCGGCTTCGGAACTTTTAAGTATCTTGATATATCTCGAGAACTACGCACCCGATCAAAAAATATCATAGAACATAAAAAGTAGGAAACTTAATTCTCTACAAAAAAGGTCTCTTATCATTTTGCCATAGCTCGCTTCGTTTCCGAGATATTTGCAGATTTATCTCGAGTGAAGGGGCCTGACGGACATATTTCGAGGTATATTTCTTCTTCTTGTTGTTCTTCTTCTGCACAGCTAAGCTGGAAGCGGCATTTGCGGCTCGCACTAGTGCATAGTTATCTCAAAGAAAGGGGCCACGGTGTTTCAGTATCTCTATTATGTTGGTGCAGCTTCGGATCTTTTAAATATCTCGATATATCTCGAAAACTACGCTTCTGATCAAAAAATATCATAGAACATAAATTGTAGGAAACATAATTCTCTACAAAAAAGGTCTCTTAACATTTTGCCATAGCTCGTTTCGTTTCCGAGATATTTGCAGATATATCTCAAGGGAAGGGGCCTGACGGACATATTTCGAGATATTTCCTCTTCTTGTTGTTCTTCTTCTGCACAGCTAAACTGGAAGTGGCATTTCCAGCTCGCAATAGCGCAGAGTTATCTCAAAGAAAGGGGCCACGGTGTTTCTGTATCTCTATTATGTTGGTGCGGCTTCGGAACTTTTAAATATCTGGATATATCTCGAGAACTACGCATCTGATCAAAAAATATCATAGAACATAAAAAGTAGGAAACTTAATTCTCTACAAATAAGGTCTCTTAACATTTTGCCATAGCTCGCTTCGTTTCCGAGATATTTGCAGATTTATCTCAAGGGAAGGGGCCTGACGGACATTTTTCGAGATATTTCTTCTTCTTGTTGTTCTTCTTCTGCACAGCTAAGCTGGAAGTGGCATTTGCAGCTCGCAATAGTGCAGAGTTATCTCGAAGAAAGGGGCCACGGTGTTTCTGTATCTCTATTATGTTGGTGCGGCTTCGGAACTTTTAGATATCTTGATATATCTCGAGAACTACGCATCTGATCAAAAAATATCATAGAACATAAAAAGTAGGAAACTTAATTCTCTACAAAAAAGGTCTCTTAACATTTTGCCATAGCTCGCTTCGTTTCCGAGATATTTGCAGATTTATCTCAAGGGAAGGGGCCTGACGGACATATTTCGAGATATTTCTTCTTCTTGTTGTTCTTCTTCTGCACAGCTAAGCTGGAAGTGGCATTTGCAGCTCGCAATAGAGCAGAGTTATCTCAAAGAAAGGGGCCACGGTGTTTCTGTATCTCTATTATGTTGGTGCGGCTTCGGATCTTTTAAATATCTCGATATATCTCGAAAACTACGCTTCTGATCAAAAAATATCATAGAACCTAAATTGAGGGAAATATAATTCTCTACAAAAAAGGTCTCTTAACATTTTGCCATAGCTCGCTTCGTTTCCGAGATATTTGCAGATTTATCTCGAGGGAAGGGGCCTAACGGACATATTTCGAGATATTTCTTCTTCTTGTTGTTCTTCTTCTGCACAGCTAAGCTGGAAGCGGCATTTGCGGCTCGCACTAGTGCAGAGTTATCTCAAAGAAAGGGGCCACGGTGTTTCTGTATCTCTATTATGTTGGTGCAGCTTCGGATCTTTTAAATATCTCGATATATCTCGAAAACTACGCATCTGATCAAAAAATATCATAGAACATAAAAAGTAGGAAACTTAATTCTCTACAAATAAGGTCTCTTAACATTTTGCCATAGCTCGCTTCGTTTCCGAGATATTTGCAGATTTATCTCAAGGGAAGGGGCCTGACGGACATTTTTCGAGATATTTCTTCTTCTTGTTGTTCTTCTTCTGCACAGCTAAGCTGGAAGTGGCATTTGCAGCTCGCAATAGTGCAGAGTTATCTCGAAGAAAGGGGCCACGGTGTTTCTGTATCTCTATTATGTTGGTGCGGCTTCGGATCTTTTAAATATCTCGATATATCTCGAAAACTACGCTTCTGATCAAAAAATATCATAGAACCTAAATTGTGGGAAATATAATTCTCTACAAAAAAGGTCTCTTAACATTTTGCCGTAACTCGCTTCGTTTCCGAGATATTTGCAGATTTATCTCAAGGGAAGGGGCCTGACGGACATATTTCCAGATATTTCTTCTTCTTGTTGTTCTTCTTCTGCACAGCTAAGCTGGAAGTGGCATTTGCAGCTCGCAATAGTGCAGAGTTATCTCAAAGAAAGGGGCCACGGTGTTTCTGTATCTCTATTATGTTGGTGCGGCTTCGGAACTTTTAAGTATCTTGATATATCTCGAGAACTACGCACCCGATCAAAAAATATCATAGAACATAAAAAGTAGGAAACTTAATTCTCTACAAAAAAGGTCTCTTATCATTTTGCCTTAGCTCGCTTCGTTTCCGAGATATTTGCAGATTTATCTCGAGTGAAGGGGCCTGACGGACATATTTCGAGGTATATTTCTTCTTCTTGTTGTTCTTCTTCTGCACAGCTAAGCTGGAAGCGGCATTTGCGGCTCGCACTAGTGCAGAGTTATCTCAAAGAAAGGGGCCACGGTGTTTCAGTATCTCTATTATGTTGGTGCAGCTTCGGATCTTTTAAATATCTCGATATATCTCGAAAACTACGCTTCTGATCAAAAAATATCATAGAACATAAATTGTAGGAAACATAATTCTCTACAAAAAAGGTCTCTTAACATTTTGCCATAGCTCGTTTCGTTTCCGAGATATTTGCAGATATATCTCAAGGGAAGGGGCCTGACGGACATATTTCGAGATATTTCCTCTTCTTGTTGTTCTTCTTCTGCACAGCTAAACTGGAAGTGGCATTTCCAGCTCGCAATAGCGCAGAGTTATCTCAAAGAAAGGGGCCACGGTGTTTCTGTATCTCTATTATGTTGGTGCGGCTTCGGAACTTTTAAATATCTGGATATATCTCGAGAACTACGCATCTGATCAAAAAATATCATAGAACATAAAAAGTAGGAAACCTAATTCTCTACAAATAAGGTCTCTTAACATTTTGCCATAGCTCGCTTCGTTTCCGAGATATTTGCAGATTTATCTCAAGGGAAGGGGCCTGACGGACATATTTCCAGATATTTCTTCTTCTTGTTGTTCTTCTTCTGCACAGCTAAGCTGGAAGCGGCATTTGCGGCTCGCACTAGTGCAGGGTTATCTCAAAGAAAGGGGCCACGGTGTTTCTGTATCTCTATTATGTTGGTGCAGCTTCGGATCTTTTAAATATCTCGATATATCTCGAAAACTACGCTTCTCATCAAAAAATATCATAGAACATAAAAAGTAGGAAACTTAATTCTCTACAAATAAGGTCTCTTAACATTTTGCCATAGCTCGCTTCGTTTCCGAGATATTTGCAGATTTATCTCAGGGGAAGGGGCCTGACGGACATTTTTCGAGATATTTCTTCTTCTTGTTGTTCTTCTTCTGCACAGCTAAGCTGGAAGTGGCATTTGCAGCTCGCAATAGTGCAGAGTTATCTCGAAGAAAGGGGCCACGGTGTTTCTGTATCTCTATTATGTTGGTGCGGCTTCGGAACTTTTAGATATCTTGATATATCTCGAGAACTACGCATCTGATCAAAAAATATCATAGAACATAAAAAGTAGGAAACTTAATTCTCTACAAAAAAGGTCTCTTAACATTTTGCCATAGCTCGCTTCGTTTCCGAGATATTTGCAGATTTATCTCAAGGGAAGGGGCCTGACGGACATATTTCGAGATATTTCTTCTTCTTGTTGTTCTTCTTCTGCACAGCTAAGCTGGAAGTGGCATTTGCAGCTCGCAATAGTGCAGAGTTATCTCAAAGAAAGGGGCCACGGTGTTTCTGTATCTCTATTATGTTGGTGCGGCTTCGGATCTTTTAAATATCTCGATATATCTCGAAAACTACGCTTCTGATCAAAAAATATCATAGAACCTAAATTGAGGGAAATATAATTCTCTACAAAAAAGGTCTCTTAACATTTTGCCATAGCTCGCTTCGTTTCCGAGATATTTGCAGATTTATCTCGAGGGAAGGGGCCTAACGGACATATTTCGAGATATTTCTTCTTCTTGTTGTTCTTCTTCTGCACAGCTAAGCTGGAAGCGGCATTTGCGGCTCGCACTAGTGCAGAGTTATCTCAAAGAAAGGGGCCACGGTGTTTCTGTATCTCTATTATGTTGGTGCAGCTTCGGATCTTTTAAATATCTCGATATATCTCGAAAACTACGCATCTGATCAAAAAATATCATAGAACATAAAAAGTAGGAAACTTAATTCTCTACAAATAAGGTCTCTTAACATTTTGCCATAGCTCGCTTCGTTTCCGAGATATTTGCAGATTTATCTCAAGGGAAGGGGCCTGACGGACATTTTTCGAGATATTTCTTCTTCTTGTTGTTCTTCTTCTGCACAGCTAAGCTGGAAGTGGCATTTGCAGCTCGCAATAGTGCAGAGTTATCTCGAAGAAAGGGGCCACGGTGTTTCTGTATCTCTATTATGTTGGTGCGGCTTCGGATCTTTTAAATATCTCGATATATCTCGAAAACTACGCTTCTGATCAAAAAATATCATAGAACCTAAATTGTGGGAAATATAATTCTCTACAAAAAAGGTCTCTTAACATTTTGCCGTAACTCGCTTCGTTTCCGAGATATTTGCAGATTTATCTCAAGGGAAGGGGCCTGACGGACATATTTCCAGATATTTCTTCTTCTTGTTGTTCTTCTTCTGCACAGCTAAGCTGGAAGTGGCATTTGCAGCTCGCAATAGTGCAGAGTTATCTCAAAGAAAGGGGCCACGGTGTTTCTGTATCTCTATTATGTTGGTGCGGCTTCGGAACTTTTAAGTATCTTGATATATCTCGAGAACTACGCACCCGATCAAAAAATATCATAGAACATAAAAAGTAGGAAACTTAATTCTCTACAAAAAAGGTCTCTTATCATTTTGCCTTAGCTCGCTTCGTTTCCGAGATATTTGCAGATTTATCTCGAGTGAAGGGGCCTGACGGACATATTTCGAGGTATATTTCTTCTTCTTGTTGTTCTTCTTCTGCACAGCTAAGCTGGAAGCGGCATTTGCGGCTCGCACTAGTGCAGAGTTATCTCAAAGAAAGGGGCCACGGTGTTTCAGTATCTCTATTATGTTGGTGCAGCTTCGGATCTTTTAAATATCTCGATATATCTCGAAAACTACGCTTCTGATCAAAAAATATCATAGAACATAAATTGTAGGAAACATAATTCTCTACAAAAAAGGTCTCTTAACATTTTGCCATAGCTCGTTTCGTTTCCGAGATATTTGCAGATATATCTCAAGGGAAGGGGCCTGACGGACATATTTCGAGATATTTCCTCTTCTTGTTGTTCTTCTTCTGCACAGCTAAACTGGAAGTGGCATTTCCAGCTCGCAATAGCGCAGAGTTATCTCAAAGAAAGGGGCCACGGTGTTTCTGTATCTCTATTATGTTGGTGCGGCTTCGGAACTTTTAAATATCTGGATATATCTCGAGAACTACGCATCTGATCAAAAAATATCATAGAACATAAAAAGTAGGAAACCTAATTCTCTACAAATAAGGTCTCTTAACATTTTGCCATAGCTCGCTTCGTTTCCGAGATATTTGCAGATTTATCTCAAGGGAAGGGGCCTGACGGACATTTTTCGAGATATTTCTTCTTCTTGTTGTTCTTCTTCTGCACAGCTAAGCTGGAAGTGGCATTTGCAGCTCGCAATAGTGCAGAGTTATCTCAAAGAAAGGGGCCACGGTGTTTCTGTATCTCTATTATGTTGGTGCGGCTTCGGATCTTTTAAATATCTCGATATATCTCGAAAACTACGCTTCTGATCAAAAAATATCATAGAACATAAATTATAGGAAACATAATTCTCTAGAAAAAAGGTCTCTTAACGTTTTGCCATAGCTCGATTCGTTTCCGAGATATTTGCAGATTTATCTCAAGGGAAGGGGCCTGACGGACATATTTCGAGATATTTCTTCTTCTTGTTGTTCTTCTTCTGCACAGCTAAACTGGAAGTGGCATTTCCAGCTCGCAATAGCGCAGAGTTATCTCAAAGAAAGGGGCCGCGGTGTTTCTGTATCTCTATTATGTTGGTGCGGCTTCGGAACTTTTAAATATCTTGATATATCTCGAGAACTACGCATCTGATCAAAAAATATCATAGAACATAAAAAGTAGGAAACTTAATTCTCTACAAATAAGGTCTCTTAACATTTTGCCATAGCTCGCTTCGTTTCCGAGATATTTGCAGATTTATCTCAAGGGAAGGGCCCTGACGGACATTTTTCGAGATATTTCTTCTTCTTGTTGTTCTTCTTCTGCACAGCTAAGCTGGAAGTGGCATTTGCAGCTCGCAATAGTGCAGAGTTATCTCGAAGAAAGGGGCCACGGTGTTTCTGTATCTCTATTATGTTGGTGCGGCTTCGGAACTTTTAGATATCTTGATATATCTCGAGAACTACGCATCTGATCAAAAAATATCATAGAACATAAAAAGTAGGAAACTTAATTCTCTACAAAAAAGGTCTCTTAACATTTTGCCATAGCTCGCTTCGTTTCCGAGATATTTGCAGATTTATCTCAAGGGAAGGGGCCTGACGGACATATTTCCAGATATTTCTTCTTCTTGTTGTTCTTCTTCTGCACAGCTAAGCTGGAAGCGGCATTTGCGGCTCGCACTAGTGCAGGGTTATCTCAAAGAAAGGGGCCACGGTGTTTCTGTATCTCTATTATGTTGGTGCAGCTTCGGATCTTTTAAATATCTCGATATATCTCGAAAACTACGCTTCTCATCAAAAAATATCATAGAACATAAAAAGTAGGAAACTTAATTCTCTACAAATAAGGTCTCTTAACATTTTGCCATAGCTCGCTTCGTTTCCGAGATATTTGCAGATTTATCTCAGGGGAAGGGGCCTGACGGACATTTTTCGAGATATTTCTTCTTCTTGTTGTTCTTCTTCTGCACAGCTAAGCTGGAAGTGGCATTTGCAGCTCGCAATAGTGCAGAGTTATCTCGAAGAAAGGGGCCACGGTGTTTCTGTATCTCTATTATGTTGGTGCGGCTTCGGAACTTTTAGATATCTTGATATATCTCGAGAACTACGCATCTGATCAAAAAATATCATAGAACATAAAAAGTAGGAAACTTAATTCTCTACAAAAAAGGTCTCTTAACATTTTGCCATAGCTCGCTTCGTTTCCGAGATATTTGCAGATTTATCTCAAGGGAAGGGGCCTGACGGACATATTTCGAGATATTTCTTCTTCTTGTTGTTCTTCTTCTGCACAGCTAAGCTGGAAGTGGCATTTGCAGCTCGCAATAGTGCAGAGTTATCTCAAAGAAAGGGGCCACGGTGTTTCTGTATCTCTATTATGTTGGTGCGGCTTCGGATCTTTTAAATATCTCGATATATCTCGAAAACTACGCTTCTGATCAAAAAATATCATAGAACATAAATTATAGGAAACATAATTCTCTAGAAAAAAGGTCTCTTAACGTTTTGCCATAGCTCGATTCGTTTCCGAGATATTTGCAGATTTATCTCAAGGGAAGGGGCCTGACGGACATATTTCGAGATATTTCTTCTTCTTGTTGTTCTTCTTCTGCACAGCTAAACTGGAAGTGGCATTTCCAGCTCGCAATAGCGCAGAGTTATCTCAAAGAAAGGGGCCACGGTGTTTCTGTATCTCTATTATGTTGGTGCGGCTTCGGAACTTTTAAATATCTTGATATATCTCGAGAACTACGCATCTGATCAAAAAATATCATAGAACATAAAAAGTAGGAAACTTAATTCTCTACAAATAAGGTCTCTTAACATTTTGCCATAGCTCGCTTCGTTTCCGAGATATTTGCAGATTTATCTCAAGGGAAGGGCCCTGACGGACATTTTTCGAGATATTTCTTCTTCTTGTTGTTCTTCTTCTGCACAGCTAAGCTGGAAGTGGCATTTGCAGCTCGCAATAGTGCAGAGTTATCTCGAAGAAAGGGGCCACGGTGTTTCTGTATCTCTATTATGTTGGTGCGGCTTCGGAACTTTTAGATATCTTGATATATCTCGAGAACTACGCATCTGATCAAAAAATATCATAGAACATAAAAAGTAGGAAACTTAATTCTCTACAAAAAAGGTCTCTTAACATTTTGCCATAGCTCGCTTCGTTTCCGAGATATTTGCAGATTTATCTCAAGGGAAGGGGCCTGACGGACCTATTTCCAGATATTTCTTCTTCTTGTTGTTCTTCTTCTGCACAGCTAAGCTGGAAGTGGCATTTGCAGCTCGCAATAGTGCAGAGTTATCTCAAAGAAAGGGGCCACGGTGTTTCTGTATCTCTATTATGTTGGTGCGGCTTCGGAACTTTTAAATATCTTGATATATCTCGAGAACTACGCATCCGATCAAAAAATATCATAAAACATAAAAAGTAGGAAACTTAATTCTCTACAAAAAAGGTCTCTTAACATTTTGCCATAGCTCGCTTCGTTTCCGAGATATTTGCAGATTTATCTCGAGGGAAGGGGCCTGGCGGACATATTTCGAGATATTTCTTCTTCTTGTTGTTCTTCTTCTGCACAGCTAAGCTGGAAGCGGCATTTGCGGCTCGCACTAGTGCAGAGTTATCTCAAAGAAAGGGGCCACGGTGTTTCTGTATCTCTATTATGTTGGTGCGGCTTCGGATCTTTTAAATATCTCGATATATCTCGAAAACTACGCTTCTGATCAAAAAATATCATAGAACATAAATTGTGGGAAATATAATTCTCTACAAAAAAGGTCTCTTAACATTTTGCCGTAACTCGCTTCGTTTCCGAGATATTTGCAGATTTATCTCAAGGGAAGGGGCCTGACGGACATATTTCCAGATATTTCTTCTTCTTGTTGTTCTTCTTCTGCACAGCTAAGCTGGAAGTGGCATTTGCAGCTCGCAATAGTGCAGAGTTATCTCAAAGAAAGGGGCCACGGTGTTTCTGTATCTCTATTATGTTGGTGCGGCTTCGGAACTTTTAAATATCTTGATATATCTCGAGAACTACGCATCCGATCAAAAAATATCATAGAACATAAAAAGTAGGAAACTTAATTCTCTACAAAAAAGGTCTCTTAACATTTTGCCATAGCTCGCTTCGTTTCCGAGATATTTGCAGATTTATCTCGAGTGAAGGGGCCTGACGGACATATTTCGAGATATTTCTTCTTCTTGTTGTTCTTCTTCTGCACAGCTAAGCTGGAAGCGGCATTTGCGGCTCGCACTAGTGCAGAGTTATCTCAAAGAAAGGGGCCACGGTGTTTCTGTATCTCTATTATGTTGGTGCAGCTTCGGATCTTTTAAATATCTCGATATATCTCGAAAACTACGCTTCTGATCAAAAAATATCATAGAACATAAAAAGTAGGAAACTTAATTCTCTACAAAAAAGGTCTCTTAACATTTTGCCATAGCTCGCTTCGTTTCCGAGATATTTGCAGATTTATCTCAAGGGAAGGGGCCTGACGGACATATTTCGAGATATTTCTTCTTCTTGTTGTTCTTCTTCTGCACAGCTAAGCTGGAAGTGGCATTTGCAGCTCGCAATAGCGCAGAGTTATCTCAAAGAAAGGGGCCACGGTGTTTCTGTATCTCTATTATGTTGGTGCGGCTTCGGAACTTTTAAATATCTCGATATATCTCGAGAACTACGCATCTGATCGAAAAATATCATAGAACATAAAAAGTAGGAAACTTAATTCTCTACAAAAGAGGTCTCTTAATATTTTGCCATAGCTCGCTTCGTTTCCGAGATATTTGCAGATTTATCTCAAGGGAAGGGGCCTGACGGACATATTTCGAGATATTTCTTCTTTTTGTTGTTCTTCTTCTGCACAGCTAAGCTGGAAGTGGCATTTGCAGCTCGCAATAGTGCAGAGTTATCTCAATGAAAGGGGCCACGGTGTTTCTGTATCTCTATTATGTTGGTGCGGCTTCGGATTGTTTAAATATCTTGATATATCGCGAGAACTACGCATCCGATCAAAAAATATCATAGAGCATAAACAGTAGGAAACTTAATTGTCTACAAAAAAGGTCTCTTAACATTTTGCCATAGCTCGCTTCGTTTCCGAGATATTTGCAGATTTATCTCGAGGGAAGGGGCCTGACGGACATATTTCGAGATATTTCTTCTTCTTGTTGTTCTTCTTCTGCACAGCTAAGCTGGAAGCGGCATTTGCGGCTCGCACTAGTGCAGGGTTATCTCAAAGAAAGGGGCCACGGTGTTTCTGTATCTCTATTATGTTGGTGCGGCTTCGGATCTTTTAAATATCTCGATATATCTCGAAAACTACGCTTCTGATTAAAAAATATCATAGAACATAAATTGTAGGAAACATAATTCTCTACAAAAAAGGTCTCTTAACATTTTGCCATAGCTCCCTTCGTTTCCGAGATATTTGCAGATTTATCTCAAGGGAAGGGGCCTGACGGACATATTTCGAGATATTCCTTCTTCTTGTTGTTCTTCTTCTGCACAGCTAAGCTGGAAGTGGCATTTGCAGCTCGCAATAGTGCAGAGTTATCTCAAAGAAAGGGGCCACGGTGTTTCTGTATCTCTATTATGTTGGTGCGGCTTCGGATCTTTTAAATATCTCGATATATCTCGAAAACTACGCTTCTGATCAAAAAAGATCATAGAACCCAAATTGTGGGAAATATAATTCTCTACAAAAAAGGTCTCTTAACATTTTGCCGTAGCTCGCTTCGTTTCCGAGATATTTGCAGATTTATCTCAAGGGAAGGGGCCTGACGGACATATTTCCAGATATTTCTTCTTCTTGTTGTTCTTCTTCTGCACAGCTAAGCTGGAAGTGGCATTTGCAGCTCGCAGTAGTGCAGAGTTATCTCAAAGAAAGGGGCCACGGTGTTTCTGTATCTCTATTATGTTGGTGCGGCTTCGGAACTTTTAAATATCTTGATATATCTCGAGAACTACGCATCCGATCAAAAAACATCATAGAACATAAAAAGTAGGAAACTTAATTCTCTACAAAAAAGGTCTCTTAACATTTTGCCATAGCTCGCTTCGTTTCCGAGATATTTGCAGATTTATCTCGAGGGAAGGGGCCTGACGGACATATTTCGAGATATTTCTTCTTCTTGTTGTTCTTCTTCTGCACAGCTAAGCTGGAAGTGGCATTTGCAGCTCGCAATAGTGCAGAGTTATCTCAAAGAAAGGGGCCACGGAGTTTCTGTATCTCTATTATGTTGGTGCGGCTTCGGAACTTTTAAATATCTCGATATATCTCGAGAACTACGCATCTGATCGAAAAATATCATAGAACATAAAAAGTAGGAAACTTAATTCTCTACAAAAGAGGTCTCTTAACATTTTGCCATAGCTCGCTTCGTTTCCGAGATATTTGCAGATTTATCTCAAGGGAAGGGGCCTGACGGACATATTTCGAGATATTT
The DNA here is from genome assembly GCF_051020975.1 of Osmia lignaria lignaria. Classification (NCBI taxonomy): domain Eukaryota; kingdom Metazoa; phylum Arthropoda; class Insecta; order Hymenoptera; family Megachilidae; genus Osmia; species Osmia lignaria. The sequence goes on from NW_027478163.1 coordinate 20,401,176, forward strand.
CCTCTTCTTGTTGTTCTTCTTCTGCACAGCTAAACTGGAAGTGGCATTTCCAGCTCGCAATAGCGCAGAGCTATCTCAAAGAAAGGGGCCACGGTGTTTCTGTATCTCTATTATGTTGGTGCGTCTTCGGAACTTTTAAATATCTCGATATATCTCGAAAACTACGCTTCTGATCAAAAAATATCATAGAAAATAGATTGTAGGAAACATAATTCTCTACAAAAAACGTCTCTTAACATTTTGCCATAGCTCGCTTCGTTTCCGAGATATTTGCAGATTCAGCTCAAAGGAACTGGCCTGACGGACATATTTCGAGATATTTCTTCTTCTTGTTGTTCTTCTTCTGCACAGCTAAGCTGGAAGCGGCATTTGCGGCTGGCACTAGTGCAGGGTTATCTCAAAGAAAGGGGCCACGGTGTTTCTGTATCTCTATTATGTTGGTGCGGCTTCGGATCTTTTAAATATCTCGATATATCTCGAAAACTACGCTTCTGATTAAAAAATATCATACAACATAAATTGTAGGAAACATAATTCTCTACAAAAAAGGTCTCTTAACATTTTGCCATAGCTCGTTTCGTTTCCGAGATATTTGCAGATATATCTCAAGGGAAGGGGCCTGACGGACATATTTCGAGATATTTCCTCTTCTTGTTGTTCTTCTTCTGCACAGCTAAACTGGAAGTGGCATTTCCAGCTCGCAATAGCGCAGAGTTATCTCAAAGAAAGGGGCCACGGTGTTTCTGTATCTCTATTATGTTGGTGCGTCTTCGGAACTTTTAAGTATCTCGATATATCTCGAAAACTACGCTTCTGATCAAAAAATATCATAGAACATAAATTGTAGGAAACATAATTCTCTACAAAAAACGTCTCTTAACATTTTGCCATAGCTCGCTTCGTTTCCCAGATATTTGCAGATTCATCTCAAAGGAACTGGCCTGACGGACATATTTCGAGATATTTCTTCTTCTTGTTGTTCTTCTTCTGCACAGCTAAGCTGGAAGTGGCATTTACAGCTCGCAATAGTGCAGAGTTATCTCAAAGAAAGGGGCCACGGTGTTTCTGTATCTCTATTATGTTGGTGCGGCTTCGGAACTTTTAAATATCTTGATATATCTCGAGAACTACGCATCTGATCAAAAAATATCATAGAACGTGAAAAGTAGGAAACTTAATTCTCTACAAAAAAGGTCTCTTAACATTTTGCCATAGCTCTCTTCGTTTCCGAGATATTTGCAGATTTATCTCAAGGGAAGGGGCCTGACGGACATATTTCGAGATATTTCTTCTTCTTGTTGTTCTTCTTCTGCACAGCTAAGCTGGAAGTGGCATTTGCAGCTCGCAATAGTGCAGAGTTATCCCAAAGAAAGGGGCCACGGTGTTTCTGTATCTCTATCATGTTGGTGCGGCTTCGGAACTTTTAAATATCTTGATATATCTCGAGAACTACGCATCTGATCAAAAAATATCATAGAACATAAAAAGTAGGAAACTTAATTCTCTACAAAAAAGGTCTCTTAACATTTTGCCATAGCTCGCTTCGTTTCCGAGATATTTGCAGATTTATCTCAAGGGAAGGGGCCTGACGGACATATTTCGAGATATTTCTTCTTCTTGTTGTTCTTCTTCTGCACAGCTAAGCTGGAAGTGGCATTTGCGGCTCGCACTAGTGCAGAGTTATCTCAACGAAAGGGGCCACGGTGTTTCTGTATCTCTATTATGTTGGTGCGGCTTCGGAACTTTTAAATATCTCGATATATCTCGAAAACTACGCTTCTGATCAAAAAATATCATAGAACATAAATTGTAGGAAGCATAATTCTCTACAAAAAAGGTCTCTCAACATTTTGCCATAGCTCGCTTCGTTTCCGAGATATTTGCAGATATATCTCAAGGGAAGGGGCCTGACGGACATATTTCGAGATATTTCTTCTTCTTGTTGTTCTTCTTCTGCACAGCTAAGCTGGAAGTGGCATTTACAGCTCGCAATAGTGCAGAGTTATCTCAAAGAAAGGGGCCACGGTGTTTCTGTATCTCTATTATGTTGGTGCGGGTTCGGAACTTTTAAATATCTTGATATATCTCGAGAACTACGCATCTGATCAAAAAATATCATAGAACATGAAAAGTAGGAAACTTAATTCTCTACAAAAAAGGTCTCTTAACATTTTGCCATAGCTCTCTTCGTTTCCGAGATATTTGCAGATTTATCTCAAGGGATGGGGCCTGACGGACATATTTCGAGATATTTCTTCTTCTTGTTGTTCTTCTTCTGCACAGCTAAGCTGGAAGTGGCATTTGCAGCTCGCAATAGTGCAGAGTTATCTCAAAGAAAGGGGCCACGGTGTTTCTGTATCTCTATTATGTTGGTGCGGCTTCGGAACTTTTAAATATCTTGATATATCTCGAGAACTACGCGTCTGATCAAAAAATATCATAGAACATAAAAAGTAGGAAACTTAATTCTCTACAAAAACGGTCTCTTAACATTTTGCCATAGCTCGCTTCGTTTCCGAGATATTTGCACATATATCTCAAGGGAAGAGGCCTGACGGACATATTTCGAGATATTTCTTCTTCTTGTTGTTCTTCTTCTGCACAGCTAAGCTGGAAGTGGCATTTGCGGCTCGCACTAGTGCACAGTTATCTCAAAGAAAGGGGCCACGGTGTTTCTGTATCTCTATTATGTTGGTGCGTCTTCGGAACTTTTAAATATCTCGATATATCTCGAAAAGTACGCATCTGATCAAAAAATATCATAGAACATAAATTGTAGGAAACATAATTCTCTACAAAAAACGTCTCTTAACATTTTGCCATAGCTCGCTTCGTTTCCGAGATATTTGCAGATTCAGCTCAAAGGAACTGGCCTGACGGACATATTTCGAGATATTTCTTCTTCTTGTTGTTCTTCCTCTGCACAGCTAAGCTGGAAGTGGCATTTGCAGCTCGCAATAGTGCAGAGTTATCTCAAAGAAAGGGGCCACGGTGTTTCTGTATCTCTATTATGTTGGTGCGGCTTCGGAACTTTTAAATATCTTGATATATCTCGAGAACTACGCATCTGATCAAAAAATATCATAGAACATAAAAGGTAGGAAACTTAATTCTCTACAAAAAAGGTCTCTTAACATTGTGCCATACCTCGCTTCGTTTCCGAGATATTTGCATATTTATCTCAAGGGAAGGGGCCTGACGGACATATTTCGAGATATTTCTTCTTCTTGTTGTTCTTCTTCTGCACAGCTAAGCTGGAAGTGGCATTTGCGGCTCGCACTAGTGCAGAGTTATCTCAAAGAGAGGGGCCACGGTGTTTCTGTATCTCTATTATGTTGGTGCGGCTTCGGAACTTTTAAATATCTCGATATATCGCGAAAACTACGCTTCTGATCAAAAAATATCATAGAACCTAAATTGTAGGAAACATAATTCTCTACAAAAAAGGTCTCTTAACATTTTGCCATAGCTCGCTTCGTTTCCGTGATATTTGCAGATATATCTCAAGGGAAGGGGCCTGACGGACATATTTCGAGATATTTCTTCTTCTTGTTGTTCTTCTTCTGCACAGCTAAGCTGGAAGTGGCATTTGCAGCTCGCAATAGTGCAGAGTTATCTCAAAGAAAGGGGCCACGGTGTTTCTGTATCTCTATTATGTTGGTGCGGCTTCGGCCCTTTTAAATATCTTGATATATCTCGAGAACTACGCATCTGATCAAAAAATATCATAGAACATAAAAAGTAGGAAACTTAATTCTCTACAAAAAAGGTCTCTTAACATTTTGCCATAGCTCGCTCCGTTTCCGAGATATTTGCGGATTTATCTCAAGGGAAGGGGCCTAACGGACATATTTCGAGATATTTCTTCTTCTTGTTGTTCTTCTTCTGCACAGCTAAACTGGAAGTGGCATTTCCAGCTCGCAATAGTGCAGAGTTATCTCAAAGAAAGGGGCCACGGTGTTTCTGTATCTCTATTATGTTGGTGCGGCTTCGGAACTTTTAAATATCTCGATATATCTCGAAAACTACGCTTCTGATCAAAAAATATCATAGAACGTAAATTGTAGGAAACATTATTCTCTACAAAAAAGGTCTCTTAACATTTTGCCATACCTCGCTTCGTTTCCGAGATATTTGCATATTTATCTCAAGGGAAGGGGCCTGACGGACATATTTCGAGATATTCCTTCTTCTTGTTGTTCTTCCTCTGCACAGCTAAGCTGGAAGTGGCATTTGCGGCTCGCACTAGTGCAGAGTTATCTCAAAGAAAGGGGCCACGGTGTTTCTGTATCTCTATTATGTTGGTGCGGCTTCGGAACTTTTAAATATCTCGATATATATCGAAAAATACGCTTCTGATCAAAAAATATCATAGAACCTAAATTGTAGGAAACATAATTCTCTACAAAAAAGGTCTCTTAACATTTTGCCATAGCTCGCTTCGTTTCCGAGATATTTGCAGATATATCTCAAGGGAAGGGGCCTGGCGGACATATTTCGAGATATTTCTTCTTCTTGTTGTTCTTCTTCTGCACAGCTAAGCTGGAAGTGGCATTTGCAGCTCGCAATAGTGCAGAGTTATCCCAAAGAAAGGGGCCACGGTGTTTCTGTATCTCTATTATGTTGGTGCGGCTTCGGAACTTTTAAATATCTTGATATATCCCGAGAACTACGCATCTGATCAAAAAATATCATAGAACATAAAAAGTAGGAAACCTAATTCTCTACAAAAAAGTTCTCTTAACATTTTGCCATACCTCGCTTCGTTTCCGAGATATTTGCATATTTATCTCAAGGGAAGGGGCCTGACGGACATATTTCGAGATATTTCTTCTTCTTGTTGTTCTTCTTCTGCACAGCTAAGCTGGAAGTGGCATTTGCAGCTCGCAATAGTGCAGAGTTATCTCAAAGAAAGGGGCCACGGTGTTTCTGTATCTCTATTATGTTGGTGCGGCTTCGGAACTTTTAAATATCTCGATATATCTCGAAAACTACGCTTGTGATCAAAAAATATCATAGAACCTAAATTGTAGGAAACATAATTCTCTACAAAAAAGGTCTCTTAACATTTTGCCATAGCTCGCTTCGTTTCCGAGATATTTGCAGATATATCTCAAGGGAAGGGGCCTGACGGACATATTTCGAGATATTTCTTCTTCTTGTTGTTCTTCTTCTGCACAGCTAAGCTGGAAGTGGCATTTGCAGCTCGCAATAGTGCAGAGTTATCTCAAAGAAAGGGGCCACGGTGTTTCTGTATCTCTATTATGTTGGTGCGGCTTCGGAACTTTGAAATATCTTGATATATCTCGAGAACTACGCATCTGGTCAAAAAATATCATAGAACATAAAAAGTAGGAAACTTAATTCTCTACAAAAAAGGTCTCTTAACATTTTGCCATAGCTCGCTTCGTTTCCGAGATATTTGCGGATTTATCTCAAGGGAAGGGGCCTAACGGACATATTTCGAGATATTTCTTCTTCTTGTTGTTCTTCTTCTGCACAGCTAAACTGGAAGTGGCATTTCCAGCTCGCAATAGTGCAGAGTTATCTCAAGGAAAGGGGCCACGGTGTTTCTGTATCTCTATTATGTTGGTGCGGCTTCGGAACTTTTAAATATCTCGATATATCTCGAAAACTACGCTTCTGATCAAAAAATATCATAGAACGTAAATTGTAGGAAACATTATTCTCTACAAAAAAGGTCTCTTAACATTTTGCCATAGCTCGCTTCGTTTCCGAGATATTTGCAGATTCATCTCAAGGGAAGGGGTCTGACGGACATATTTCGAGATATTTCTTCTTCTTGTTGTTCTTCTTCTGCACAGCTAAGCTGGAAGTGGCATTTGCAGCTCGCAATAGTGCCGAGTTATCCCAAAGAAAGGGGCCACGGTGTTTCTGTATCTCTATTATGTTGGTGCGGCTTCGGAACTTTTAAATATCTTGATATATCTCGAGAACTACGCATCTGATCAAAAAATATCATAGAACATAAAAAGTAGGAAACTTAATTCTCTACAAAAAAGGTCTCTTAACATTTTGCCATACCTCGCGTCGTTTCCGAGATATTTGCATATTTATCTCAAGGGAAGGGGCCTGACGGACATATTTCGAGATATTTCTTCTTCTTGTTGTTCTTCTTCTGCACAGCTAAGCTGGAAGTGGCATTTGCAGCTCGCAATAGTGCAGAGTTATCTCAAAGAAAGGGGCCACGGTGTTTCTGTATCTCTATTATGTTGGTGCGGCTTCGGAACTTTTAAATATCTTGATATATCTCGAGAACGACGCGTCTGATCAAAAAATATCATAGAACATAAAAAGTAGGAAACTTAATTCTCTACAAAAACGGTCTCTTAACATTTTGCCATAGCTCGCTTCGTTTCCGAGATATTTGCAGATATATCTCAAGGGAAGGGGCCTGACGGACATATTTCGAGATATTTCTTCTTCTTGTTGTTCTTCTTGTGCACAGCTAAGCTGGAAGTGGCATTTGCGGCTCGCACTAGTGCACAGTTATCTCAAAGAAAGGGGCCACGGTGTTTCTGTATCTCTATTATGTTGGTGCGTCTTCGGAACTTTTAAATATCTCGATATATCTCGAAAACTACGCTTCTGATCAAAAAATATCATAGAACATAAATTGTAGGAAACATAATTCTCTACAAAAAACGTCTCTTAACATTTTGCCATAGCTCGCTTCGTTTCCGAGATATTTGCAGATTCAGCTCAAAGGAACTGGCCTGACGGACATATTTCGAGATATTTCTTCTTCTTGTTGTTCTTCCTCTGCACAGCTAAGCTGGAAGTGGCATTTGCAGCTCGCAATAGTGCAGAGTTATCTCAAAGAAAGGGGCCACGGTGTTTCTGTATCTCTATTATGTTGGTGCGGCTTCGGAACTTTTAAATATGTTGATATATCTCGAGAACTACGCATCTGATCAAAAAATATCATAGAACATAAATTGTAGGAAACATAATTCTCTACAAAAAAGGTCTCTTAACATTTTGCCATAGCTCGCTTCGTTTCCGAGATATTTGCAGATTCAACTCAAAGGAACTGGCCTGACGGACATATTTCGAGATATTTCTTCTTCTTGTTGTTCTTCTTCTGCACAGCTAAACTGGAAGTGGCATTTCCAGCTCGCAATAGTGCAGAGTTATCTCAAAGAGAGGGGCCACGGTGTTTCTGTATCTCTATTATGTTGGTGCGGCTTCGGAACTTTTAAATATCTTGATATATCTCGAGAACTACGCATCTGATCAAAAAATATCATAGAACATAAATTGTAGGAAACATAATTCTCTACAAAAAAGGTCTCTTAACATTTTGCCATAGCTCGCTTCGTTTCCGAGATATTTGCAGATTCAACTCAAAGGAACTGGCCTGACGGACATATTTCGAGATATTTCTTCTTCTTGTTGTTCTTCCTCTGCACAGCTAAGCTGGAAGTGGCATTTGCAGCTCGCAATAGTGCAGAGTTATCTCAAAGAAAGGGGCCACGGTGTTTCTGTATCTCTATTATGTTGGTGCGGCTTCGGAACTTTTAAATATCTTGATATATCTCGAGAACTACGCATCTGATCAAAAAATATCATAGAACATAAATTGTAGGAAACATAATTCTCTACAAAAAAGGTCTCTTAACATTTTGCCATAGCTCGCTTCGTTTCCGAGATATTTGCAGATTTATCTCAAGGGAAGGGGCCTGATGGACATATTTCGAGATATTTCTTCTTCTTGTTGTTCTTCTTCTGCACAGCTAAGCTGGAAGTGGCATTTGCAGCTCGCAATAGTGCAGAGTTATCTCAAAGAAAGGGGCCACGGTGTTTCTGTATCTCTATTATGTTGGTGCGGCTTCGGAACTTTTAAATATCTTGATATATCTCGAGAACTACGCATCTGATCAAAAAATATCATAGAACATAAAAAGTAGGAAACTTAATTCTCTACAAAAAAGGTCTCTTAACATTTTGCCATAGCTCGCTTCGTTTCCGAGATATTTGCACATTTATCTCAAGGGAAGGGGCCTAACGGACATATTTCGAGATATTTCTTCTTCTTGTTGTTCTTCTTCTGCACAGCTAAACTGGAAGTGGCATTTCCAGCTCGCAATAGTGCAGAGTTATCTCAAAGAGACGGGCCACGGTGTTTCTGTATCTCTATTATGTTGGTGCGGCTTCGGAACTTTTAAATATCTTGATATATCTCGAGAACTACGCATCTGATCAAAAAATATCATAGAACATAAATTGTAGGAAACATAATTCTCTACAAAAAAGGTCTCTTAACATTTTGCCATAGCTCGCTTCGTTTCCGAGATATTTGCAGATTCAGCTCAAAGGAACTGGCCTGACGGACATATTTCGAGATATTTCTTCTTCTTGTTGTTCTTCCTCTGCACAGCTAAGCTGGAAGTGGCATTTGCAGCTCGCAATAGTGCAGAGTTATCTCAAAGAAAGGGGCCACGATGTTTCTGTATCTCTATTATGTTGGTGCGGCTTCGGAACTTTTAAATATCTTGATATATCTCGAGAACTACGCATCTGATCAAAAAATATCATAGAACATAAAAAGTAGGAAACTTAATTCTCTACAAAAAAGGTCTCTTAACATTTTGCCATAGCTCGCTTCGTTTCCGAGATATTTGCATATTTATCTCAAGGGAAGGGGCCTGACGGACATATTTCGAGATATTTCTTCTTCTTGTTGTTCTTCTTCTGCACAGCTAAGCTGGAAGTGGCATTTGCGGCTCGCACTAGTGCAGAGTTATCTCAAAGAAAGGGGCCACGGTGTTTCTGTATCTCTATTATGTTGGTGCGGCTTCGGAACTTTTAAATATCTTGATATATCTCGAGAACTACGCTTCTGATCAAAAAATATCATAGAACGTAAATTGTAGGAAACATTATTCTCTACAAAAAAGGTCTCTTAACATTTTGCCATAGCTCGCTTCGTTTCCGAGATATTTGCAGATTCATCTCAAGGGAAGGGGTCTGACGGACATATTTCGAGATATTTCTTCTTCTTGTTGTTCTTCTTCTGCACAGCTAAGCTCGAAGTGGCATTTGCAGCTCGCAATAGTGCAGAGTTATCTCAAAGAAAGAGGCCACGGTGTTTCTGTACCTCTATTATGTTGGTGCAGCTTCGGAACTTTTAAATATCTTGATATATCTCGAGAACTACGCATCTGATCAAAAAATATCATCGAACATAAAAAGTAGGAAACATAATTCTCTACAAAAAAGGTCTCTTAACATTTTGCCATAGCTCGCTTCGTTTCCGAGATATTTGCAGATTTATCTCAAGGGAAGTGGCCTGACGGACATATTTCGAGATATTTCTTCTTCTTGTTGTTCTTCTTCTGCACAGCTAAGCTGGAAGTGGCATTTGCAGCTCGCAATAGTGCAGAGTTATCCCAAAGAAAGGGGCCACGGTGTTTCTGTATCTCTACCATGTTGGTGCGGCTTCGGAACTTTTAAATATCTTGATATATCTCGAGAACTACGCATCTGATCAAAAAATATCATAGAACATAAAAAGTAGGAAACTTAATTCTCTACAAAAAAGGTCGCTTAACATTTTGCCATAGCTCGCTTCGTTTCCGAGATATTTGCAGATTTATCTCAAGGGAAGGGGCCTGACGGACATATTTCGAGATATTTCTTCTTCTTGTTGTTCTTCTTCTGCACAGCTAAGCTGGAAGTGGCATTTGCGGCTCGCACTAGTGCAGAGTTATCTCAACGAAAGGGGCCACGGTGTTTCTGTATCTCTATTATGTTGGTGCGGCTTCGGAACTTTTAAATATCTCGATATATCTCGAGAACTACGCATCTGATCAAAAAATATCATAGAACATAAATTGTAGGAAACATAATTCTCTACAAAAAAGGTCTCTTAACATTTTGCCATAGCTCGCTTCGTTTCCGAGATATTTGCAGATTCAACTCAAAGGAACTGGCCTGACGGACATATTTCGAGATATTTCTTCTTCTTGTTGTTCTTCCTCTGCACAGCTAAGCTGGAAGTGGCATTTGCAGCTCGCAATAGTGCAGAGTTATCTCAAAGAAAGGGGCCACGGTGTTTCTGTATCTCTATTATGTTGGTGCGGCTTCGGAACTTTTAAATATCTTGATATATCTCGAGAACTACGCATCTGATCAAAAAATATCATAGAACATAAAAAGTAGGAAACTTAATTCTCTACAAAAAAGGTTTCTTAACATTTTGCCATAGCTCGCTTCGTTTCCGAGATATTTGCATATTTATCTCAAGGGAAGGGGCCTGACGGACATATTTCGAGATATTTCTTCTTCTTGTTGTTCTTCTTCTGCACAGCTAAGCTGGAAGTGGCATTTGCGGCTCGCACTAGTGCAGAGTTATCTCAACGAAAGGGGCCACGGTGTTTCTGTATCTCTATTATGTTGGTGCGGCTTCGGAACTTTTAAATATCTCGATATATCTCGAAAACTACGCTTCTGATCAAAAAATATCATAGAACATAAATTGTAGGAAGCATAATTCTCTACAAAAAAGGTCTCTCAACATTTTGCCATAGCTCGCTTCGTTTCCGAGATATTTGCAGATATATCTCAAGGGAAGGGGCCTGACGGACATATTTCGAGATATTTCTTCTTCTTGTTGTTCTTCTTCTGCACAGCTAAGCTGGAAGTGGCATTTACAGCTCGCAATAGTGCAGAGTTATCTCAAAGAAAGGGGCCACGGTGTTTCTGTATCTCTATTATGTTGGTGCGGGTTCGGAACTTTTAAATATCTTGATATATCTCGAGAACTACGCATCTAATCAAAAAATATCATAGAACATGAAAAGTAGGAAACTTAATTCTCTACAAAAACGGTCTCTTAACATTTTGCCATAGCTCGCTTCGTTTCCGAGATATTTGCACATATATCTCAAGGGAAGGGGCCTGACGGACATATTTCGAGATATTTCTTCTTCTTGTTGTTCTTCTTCTGCACAGCTAAGCTGGAAGTGGCATTTGCGGCTCGCACTGGTGCACAGTTATCTCAAAGAAAGGGGCCACGGTGTTTCTGTATCTCTATTATGTTGGTGCGTCTTCGGAACTTTTAAATATCTCGATATATCTCGAAAACTACGCTTCTGATCAAAAAATATCATAGAACATAAATTGTAGGAAACATAATTCTCTACAAAAAACGTCTCTTAACATTTTGCCATAGCTCGCTTCGTTTCCGAGATATTTGCAGATTCAGCTCAAAGGAACTGGCCTGACGGACATATTTCGAGATATTTCTTCTTCTTGTTGTTCTTCCTCTGCACAGCTAAGCTGGAAGTGGCATTTGCAGCTCGCAATAGTGCAGAGTTATCTCAAAGAAAGGGGCCACGGTGTTTCTGTATCTCTATTATGTTGGTGCGGCTTCGGAACTTTAAAATATCTTTATATATCTCGAGAACTACGCATCTGATTAAAAAATATCATAGAACGGAAAAGTAGGAAACTTCATTCTCTACAAATAAAGTCGCTTAACATTTTGCCATAGCTCGCTTCGTTTCCGAGATATTTGCAGATTTATCTCAAGGGAAGGGGCCTGACGGACATATTTCGAGATATTTCTTCTTCTTGTTGTTCTTCTTCTGCACAGCTAAGCTGGAAGTGGCATTTGCAGCTCGCAATAGTGCAGAGTTATCTCAAAGAAAGGGGCCACGGTGTTTCTGTATCTCTATTATGTTGGTGCGGCTTCGGAACTTTTAAATATCTTGATATATCTCGAGAACTACGCATCTGATCAAAAAATATCATAGAAGATAAAAAGTAGGAAACTTAATTCTCTACACAAAAGGTCTCTTCACATTTTGCCATAGCTCGCTTCGTTTCCGAGTTATGTGCAGATTTATCTCAAGGGAAGGGGCCTGACGGACATATTTCGAGATATTTCTTCTTCTTGTTGTTCTTCTTCTGCACAGCTAAGCTGGAAGTGGCATTTGCGGCTCGCAATAGTGCAGAGTTATCTCAAAGAAAGTGGCCACGGTGTTTCTGTATCTCTATTATGTTGGTGCGGCTTCGGAACTTTTAAATATCTTGATATATCTCGAGAACTACGCATCTGATCAAAAAATATCATAGAACATAAAAAGTAGGAAACTTAATTCTCTACAAAAAAGCTCTCTTAACATTTTGCCATAGCTCGCTTCGTTTCCGAGATATTTGCAGATTCAACTCAAAGGAACTGGCCTGACGGACATATTTCGAGATATTTCTTCTTCTTGTTGTTCTTCCTCTGCACAGCTAAGCTGGAAGTGGCATTTGCGGCTCGCACTAGTGCAGAGTTATCTCAAAGAAAGGGGCCACGGTGTTTCTGTATCTCTATTATGTTGGTGCGGCTTCGGAACTTTTAAATATCTTGATATATCTCGAGAACTACGCTTCTGATCAAAAAATATCATAGAACGTAAATTGTAGGAAACATTATTCTCTACAAAAAAGGTCTCTTAACATTTTGCCATAGCTCGCTTCGTTTCCGAGATATTTGCAGATTCATCTCAAGGGAAGGGGTCTGACGGACATATTTCGAGATATTTCTTCTTCTTGTTGTTCTTCTTCTGCACAGCTAAGCTCGAAGTGGCATTTGCAGCTCGCAATAGTGCAGAGTTATCTCAAAGAAAGAGGCCACGGTGTTTCTGTACCTCTATTATGTTGGTGCAGCTTCGGAACTTTTAAATATCTTGATATATCTCGAGAACTACGCATCTGATCAAAAAATATCATCGAACATAAAAAGTAGGAAACATAATTCTCTACAAAAAAGGTCTCTTAACATTTTGCCATAGCTCGCTTCGTTTCCGAGATATTTGCAGATTTATCTCAAGGGAAGTGGCCTGACGGACATATTTCGAGATATTTCTTCTTCTTGTTGTTCTTCTTCTGCACAGCTAAGCTCGAAGTGGCATTTGCAGCTCGCAATAGTGCAGAGTTATCTCAAAGAAAGAGGCCACGGTGTTTCTGTATCTCTATTATGTTGGTGCGGCTTCGGAACTTTTAAATATCTCGATATATCTCGAGAACTACGCATCTGATCAAAAAATATCATAGAACATAAATTGTAGGAAACATAATTCTCTACAAAAAAGGTCTCTTAACATTTTGCCATAGCTCGCTTCGTTTCCGAGATATTTGCAGATTCAACTCAAAGGAACTGGCCTGACGGACATATTTCGAGATATTTCTTCTTCTTGTTGTTCTTCCTCTGCACAGCTAAGCTGGAAGTGGCATTTGCAGCTCGCAATAGTGAAGAGTTATCCCAAAGAAAGGGGCCACGATGTTTCTGTATCTCTATCATGTTGGTGCGGCTTCGGAACTTTTAAATATCTTGATATATCTCGAGAACTACGCATCTGATCAAAAAATATTATAGAACATAAAAAGTAGGAAACTTAATTCTCTACAAAAAAGGTCTCTTAACATTTTGCCATAGCTCGCTTCGTTTCCGAGATATTTGCAGATTTATCTCAAGGGAAGGGGCCTGACGGACATATTTCGAGATATTTCTTCTTCTTGTTGTTCTTCTTCTGCACAGCTAAGCTGGAAGTGGCATTTGCGGCTCGCACTAGTGCAGAGTTATCTCAACGAAAGGGGCCACGGTGTTTCTGTATCTCTATTATGTTGGTGCGGCTTCGGAACTTTTAAATATCTCGATATATCTCGAAAACTACGCTTCTGATCAAAAAATATCATAGAACATAAATTGTAGGAAGCATAATTCTCTACAAAAAAGGTCTCTCAACATTTTGCCATAGCTCGCTTCGTTTCCGAGATATTTGCAGATATATCTCAAGGGAAGGGGCCTGACGGACATATTTCGAGATATTTCTTCTTCTTGTTGTTCTTCTTCTGCACAGCTAAGCTGGAAGTGGCATTTACAGCTCGCAATAGTGCAGAGTTATCTCAAAGAAAGGGGCCACGGTGTTTCTGTATCTCTATTATGTTGGTGCGGGTTCGGAACTTTTAAATATCTTGATATATCTCGAGAACTACGCATCTGATCAAAAAATATCATAGAACATGAAAAGTAGGATACTTAATTCTCTACAAAAAAGGTCTCTTAACATTTTGCCATAGCTCGCTTCGTTTCCGAGATATTTGCAGATTTATCTCAAGGGAAGGGGCCTGACGGACATATTTCGAGATATTTCTTCTTCTTGTTGTTCTTCTTCTGCACAGCTAAGCTGGAAGTGGCATTTGCGGCTCGCACTAGTGCAGAGTTATCTCAACGAAAGGGGCCACGGTGTTTCTGTATCTCTATTATGTTGGTGCGGCTTCGGAACTTTTAAATATCTTGATATATCTCGAGAACTACGCATCTGATCAAAAAATATCATAGAACATAAAAAGTAGGAAACTTAATTCTCTACAAAAAAGGTCTCTTAACATTTTGCCATACCTCGCTTCGTTTCCGACATATTTGCATATTTATCTCAAGCGAAGGGGCCTGACGGACATATTTCGAGATATTTCTTCTTCTTGTTGTTCTTCTTCTGCACAGCTAAGCTGGAAGTGGCATTTGCGGCTCGCACTAGTGCAGAGTTATCTCAAAGAAAGGGGCCACGGTGTTTCTGTATCTCTATTATGTTGGTGCGGCTTCGGAACTTTTAAATATCTTGATATATCTCGAGAACTACGCATCTGATCAAAAAATATCATAGAACATAAAAAGTAGGAAACTTAATTCTCTACAAAAAAGGTCTCTTAACATTTTGCCATAGCTCGCTTCGTTTCCGAGATATTTGCACATTTATCTCAAGGGAAGGGGCCTAACGGACATATTTCGAGATATTTCTTCTTCTTGTTGTTCTTCTTCTGCACAGCTAAACTGGAAGTGGCATTTCCAGCTCGCAATAGTGCAGAGTTATCTCAAAGAGAGGGGCCACGGTGTTTCTGTATCTCTATTATGTTGGTGCGGCTTCGGAACTGTTAAATATCTTGATATATCTCGAGAACTACGCATCTGATCAAAAAATATCATAGAACATAAATTGTAGGAAACATAATTCTCTACAAAAAAGGTCTCTTAACATTTTGCCATAGCTCGCTTCGTTTCCGAGATATTTGCAGATTCAGCTCAAAGGAACTGGCCTGACGGACATATTTCGAGATATTTCTTCTTCTTGTTGTTCTTCCTCTGCACAGCTAAGCTGGAAGTGGCATTTGCAGCTCGCAATAGTGCAGAGTTATCTCAAAGAAAGGGGCCACGGTGTTTCTGTATCTCTATTATGTTGGTGCGGCTTCGGAACTTTTAAATATCTTGATATATCTCGAGAACTACGCATCTGATCAAAAAATATCATAGAACATAAATTGTAGGAAACATAATTCTCTACAAAAAAGGTCTCTTAGCATTTTGCCATCGCTCGCTTCGTTTCCGAGATATTTGCAGATTCAACTCAAAGGAACTGGCCTGACGGACATATTTCGAGATATTTCTTCTTCTTGTTGTTCTTCCTCTGCACAGCTAAGCTGGAAGTGGCATTTGCAGCTCGCAATAGTGCAGAGTTATCTCAAAGAAAGGGGCCATGATGTTTCTGTATCTCTATTATGTTGGTGCGGCTTCGGAACTTTTAAATATCTTGATATATCTCGAGAACTACGCATCTGATCAAAAAATATCATAGAACATAAAAAGTAGGAAACTTAATTCTCTACAAAAAAGGTCTCTTAACATTTTGCCATAGCTCGCTTCGTTTCCGAGATATTTGCATATTTATCTCAAGGGAAGGGGCCTGACGGACATATTTCGAGATATTTCTTCTTCTTGTTGTTCTTCTTCTGCACAGCTAAGCTGGAAGTGGCATTTGCGGCTCGCACTAGTGCAGAGTTATCTCAAAGAAAGGGGCCACGGTGTTTCTGTATCTCTATTATGTTGGTGCGGCTTCGGAACTTTTAAATATCTTGATATATCTCGAGAACTACGCTTCTGATCAAAAAATATCATAGAACGTAAATTGTAGGAAACATTATTCTCTACAAAAAAGGTCTCTTAACATTTTGCCATAGCTCGCTTCGTTTCCGAGATATTTGCAGATTCATCTCAAGGGAAGGGGTCTGACGGACATATTTCGAGATATTTCTTCTTCTTGTTGTTCTTCTTCTGCACAGCTAAGCTCGAAGTGGCATTTGCAGCTCGCAATAGTGCAGAGTTATCTCAAAGAAAGAGGCCACGGTGTTTCTGTACCTCTATTATGTTGGTGCAGCTTCGGAACTTTTAAATATCTTGATATATCTCGAGAACTACGCATCTGATCAAAAAATATCATCGAACATAAAAAGTAGGAAACATAATTCTCTACAAAAAAGGTCTCTTAACATTTTGCCATAGCTCGCTTCGTTTCCGAGATATTTGCAGATTTATCTCAAGGGAAGTGGCCTGACGGACATATTTCGAGATATTTCTTCTTCTTGTTGTTCTTCTTCTGCACAGCTAAGCTGGAAGTGGCATTTGCAGCTCGCAATAGTGCAGAGTTATCCCAAAGAAAGGGGCCACGGTGTTTCTGTATCTCTATTATGTTGGTGCGGCTTCGGAACTTTTAAATATCTTGATATATCTCGAGAACTACGCATCTGATCAAAAAATATCATAGAACATAAAAAGTAGGAAACTTAATTCTCTACAAAAAAGGTTTCTTAACATTTTGCCATAGCTCGCTTCGTTTCCGAGATATTTGCATATTTATCTCAAGGGAAGGGGCCTGACGGACATATTTCGAGATATTTCTTCTTCTTGTTGTTCTTCTTCTGCACAGCTAAGCTGGAAGTGGCATTTGCGGCTCGCACTAGTGCAGAGTTATCTCAACGAAAGGGGCCACGGTGTTTCTGTATCTCTATTATGTTGGTGCGGCTTCGGAACTTTTAAATATCTCGATATATCTCGAAAACTACGCTTCTGATCAAAAAATATCATAGAACATAAATTGTAGGAAGCATAATTCTCTACAAAAAAGGTCTCTCAACATTTTGCCATAGCTCGCTTCGTTTCCGAGATATTTGCAGATATATCTCAAGGGAAGGGGCCTGACGGACATATTTCGAGATATTTCTTCTTCTTGTTGTTCTTCTTCTGCACAGCTAAGCTGGAAGTGGCATTTACAGCTCGCAATAGTGCAGAGTTATCTCAAAGAAAGGGGCCACGGTGTTTCTGTATCTCTATTATGTTGGTGCGGGTTCGGAACTTTTAAATATCTTGATATATCTCGAGAACTACGCATCTGATCAAAAAATATCATAGAACATGAAAAGTAGGAAACTTAATTCTCTACAAAAACGGTCTCTTAACATTTTGCCATAGCTCGCTTCGTTTCCGAGATATTTGCAGATTCAACTCAAAGGAACTGGCCTGACGGACATATTTCGAGATATTTCTTCTTCTTGTTGTTCTTCCTCTGCACAGCTAAGCTGGAAGTGGCATTTGCAGCTCGCAATAGTGCAGAGTTATCTCAAAGAAAGGGGCCACGGTGTTTCTGTATCTCTATTATGTTGGTGCGGCTTCGGAACTTTTAAATATCTTGATATATCTCGAGAACTACGCATCTGATCAAAAAATATCATAGAACATAAAAAGTAGGAAACTTAATTCTCTACAAAAAAGGTTTCTTAACATTTTGCCATAGCTCGCTTCGTTTCCGAGATATTTGCATATTTATCTCAAGGGAAGGGGCCTGACGGACATATTTCGAGATATTTCTTCTTCTTGTTGTTCTTCTTCTGCACAGCTAAGCTGGAAGTGGCATTTGCGGCTCGCACTAGTGCAGAGTTATCTCAACGAAAGGGGCCACGGTGTTTCTGTATCTCTATTATGTTGGTGCGGCTTCGGAACTTTTAAATATCTCGATATATCTCGAAAACTACGCTTCTGATCAAAAAATATCATAGAACATAAATTGTAGGAAGCATAATTCTCTACAAAAAAGGTCTCTCAACATTTTGCCATAGCTCGCTTCGTTTCCGAGATATTTGCAGATATATCTCAAGGGAAGGGGCCTGACGGACATATTTCGAGATATTTCTTCTTCTTGTTGTTCTTCTTCTGCACAGCTAAGCTGGAAGTGGCATTTACAGCTCGCAATAGTGCAGAGTTATCTCAAAGAAAGGGGCCACGGTGTTTCTGTATCTCTATTATGTTGGTGCGGGTTCGGAACTTTTAAATATCTTGATATATCTCGAGAACTACGCATCTAATCAAAAAATATCATAGAACATGAAAAGTAGGAAACTTAATTCTCTACAAAAACGGTCTCTTAACATTTTGCCATAGCTCGCTTCGTTTCCGAGATATTTGCACATATATCTCAAGGGAAGGGGCCTGACGGACATATTTCGAGATATTTCTTCTTCTTGTTGTTCTTCTTCTGCACAGCTAAGCTGGAAGTGGCATTTGCAGCTCGCAATAGTGCAGAGTTATCTCAAAGAAAGGGGCCACGGTGTTTCTGTATCTCTATTATGTTGGTGCGGCTTCGGAACTTTTAAATATCTTGATATATCTCGAGAACTACGCATCTGATCAAAAAATATCGTAGAACATAAAAAGTAGGAAACTTAATTCTCTACAAAAAAGGTCTCTTAACATTTTGCCATAGCTCGCTTCGTTTCCGAGATATTTGCATATTTATCTCAAGGGAAGGGGCCTGACGGACATATTTCGAGATATTTCTTCTTCTTGTTGTTCTTCTTCTGCACAGCTAAGCTGGAAGTGGCATTTGCGGCTCGCACTAGTGCAGAGTTATCTCAAAGAAAGGGGCCACGGTGTTTCTGTATCTCTATTATGTTGGTGCGGCTTCGGAACTTTTAAATATCTTGATATATCTCGAGAACTACGCTTCTGATCAAAAAATATCATAGAACGTAAATTGTAGGAAACATTATTCTCTACAAAAAAGGTCTCTTAACATTTTGCCATAGCTCGCTTCGTTTCCGAGATATTTGCAGATTCATCTCAAGGGAAGGGGTCTGACGGACATATTTCGAGATATTTCTTCTTCTTGTTGTTCTTCTTCTGCACAGCTAAGCTCGAAGTGGCATTTGCAGCTCGCAATAGTGCAGAGTTATCTCAAAGAAAGAGGCCACGGTGTTTCTGTACCTCTATTATGTTGGTGCAGCTTCGGAACTTTTAAATATCTTGATATATCTCGAGAACTACGCATCTGATCAAAAAATATCATCGAACATAAAAAGTAGGAAACATAATTCTCTACAAAAAAGGTCTCTTAACATTTTGCCATAGCTCGCTTCGTTTCCGAGATATTTGCAGATTTATCTCAAGGGAAGTGGCCTGACGGACATATTTCGAGATATTTCTTCTTCTTGTTGTTCTTCTTCTGCACAGCTAAGCTGGAAGTGGCATTTGCAGCTCGCAATAGTGCAGAGTTATCCCAAAGAAAGGGGCCACGGTGTTTCTGTATCTCTATCATGTTGGTGCGGCTTCGGAACTTTTAAATATCTTGATATATCTCGAGAACTACGCATCTGATCAAAAAATATCATAGAACATAAAAAGTAGGAAACTTAATTCTCTACAAAAAAGGTCGCTTAACATTTTGCCATAGCTCGCTTCGTTTCCGAGATATTTGCAGATTTATCTCAAGGGAAGGGGCCTGACGGACATATTTCGAGATATTTCTTCTTCTTGTTGTTCTTCTTCTGCACAGCTAAGCTGGAAGTGGCATTTGCGGCTCGCACTAGTGCAGAGTTATCTCAACGAAAGGGGCCACGGTGTTTCTGTATCTCTATTATGTTGGTGCGGCTTCGGAACTTTTAAATATCTCGATATATCTCGAGAACTACGCATCTGATCAAAAAATATCATAGAACATAAATTGTAGGAAACATAATTCTCTACAAAAAAGGTCTCTTAACATTTTGCCATAGCTCGCTTCGTTTCCGAGATATTTGCAGATTCAACTCAAAGGAACTGGCCTGACGGACATATTTCGAGATATTTCTTCTTCTTGTTGTTCTTCCTCTGCACAGCTAAGCTGGAAGTGGCATTTGCAGCTCGCAATAGTGCAGAGTTATCTCAAAGAAAGGGGCCACGGTGTTTCTGTATCTCTATTATGTTGGTGCGGCTTCGGAACTTTTAAATATCTTGATATATCTCGAGAACTTCGCATCTGATCAAAAAATATCATAGAACATAAAAAGTAGGAAACTTAATTCTCTACAAAAAAGGTTTCTTAACATTTTGCCATAGCTCGCTTCGTTTCCGAGATATTTGCATATTTATCTCAAGGGAAGGGGCCTGACGGACATATTTCGAGATATTTCTTCTTCTTGTTGTTCTTCTTCTGCACAGCTAAGCTGGAAGTGGCATTTGCGGCTCGCACTAGTGCAGAGTTATCTCAACGAAAGGGGCCACGGTGTTTCTGTATCTCTATTATGTTGGTGCGGCTTCGGAACTTTTAAATATCTCGATATATCTCGAAAACTACGCTTCTGATCAAAAAATATCATAGAACATAAATTGTAGGAAGCATAATTCTCTACAAAAAAGGTCTCTCAACATTTTGCCATAGCTCGCTTCGTTTCCGAGATATTTGCAGATATATCTCAAGGGAAGGGGCCTGACGGACATATTTCGAGATATTTCTTCTTCTTGTTGTTCTTCTTCTGCACAGCTAAGCTGGAAGTGGCATTTACAGCTCGCAATAGTGCAGAGTTATCTCAAAGAAAGGGGCCACGGTGTTTCTGTATCTCTATTATGTTGGTGCGGGTTCGGAACTTTTAAATATCTTGATATATCTCGAGAACTACGCATCTAATCAAAAAATATCATAGAACATGAAAAGTAGGAAACTTAATTCTCTACAAAAACGGTCTCTTAACATTTTGCCATAGCTCGCTTCGTTTCCGAGATATTTGCACATATATCTCAAGGGAAGGGGCCTGACGGACATATTTCGAGATATTTCTTCTTCTTGTTGTTCTTCTTCTGCACAGCTAAGCTGGAAGTGGCATTTGCGGCTCGCACTGGTGCACAGTTATCTCAAAGAAAGGGGCCACGGTGTTTCTGTATCTCTATTATGTTGGTGCGTCTTCGGAACTTTTAAATATCTCGATATATCTCGAAAACTACGCTTCTGATCAAAAAATATCATACAACATAAATTGTAGGAAACATAATTCTCTACAAAAAACGTCTCTTAACATTTTGCCATAGCTCGCTTCGTTTCCGAGATATTTGCAGATTCAGCTCAAAGGAACTGGCCTGACGGACATATTTCGAGATATTTCTTCTTCTTGTTGTTCTTCCTCTGCACAGCTAAGCTGGAAGTGGCATTTGCAGCTCGCAATAGTGCAGAGTTATCTCAAAGAAAGGGGCCACGGTGTTTCTGTATCTCTATTATGTTGGTGCGGCTTCGGAACTTTAAAATATCTTTATATATCTCGAGAACTACGCATCTGATTAAAAAATATCATAGAACGGAAAAGTAGGAAACTTCATTCTCTACAAATAAAGTCGCTTAACATTTTGCCATAGCTCGCTTCGTTTCCGAGATATTTGCAGATTTATCTCAAGGGAAGGGGCCTGACGGACATATTTCGAGATATTTCTTCTTCTTGTTGTTCTTCTTCTGCACAGCTAAGCTGGAAGTGGCATTTGCAGCTCGCAATAGTGCAGAGTTATCTCAAAGAAAGGGGCCACGGTGTTTCTGTATCTCTATTATGTTGGTGCGGCTTCGGAACTTTTAAATATCTTGATATATCTCGAGAACTACGCATCTGATCAAAAAATATCATAGAAGATAAAAAGTAGGAAACTTAATTCTCTACACAAAAGGTCTCTTCACATTTTGCCATAGCTCGCTTCGTTTCCGAGTTATGTGCAGATTTATCTCAAGGGAAGGGGCCTGACGGACATATTTCGAGATATTTCTTCTTCTTGTTGTTCTTCTTCTGCACAGCTAAGCTGGAAGTGGCATTTGCGGCTCGCAATAGTGCAGAGTTATCTCAAAGAAAGTGGCCACGGTGTTTCTGTATCTCTATTATGTTGGTGCGGCTTCGGAACTTTTAAATATCTTGATATATCTCGAGAACTACGCATCTGATCAAAAAATATCATAGAACATAAAAAGTAGGAAACTTAATTCTCTACAAAAAAGCTCTCTTAACATTTTGCCATAGCTCGCTTCGTTTCCGAGATATTTGCAGATTCAACTCAAAGGAACTGGCCTGACGGACATATTTCGAGATATTTCTTCTTCTTGTTGTTCTTCCTCTGCACAGCTAAGCTGGAAGTGGCATTTGCAGCTCGCAATAGTGCAGAGTTATCTCAAAGAAAGGGGCCACGGTGTTTCTGTATCTCTATTATGTTGGTGCGGCTTCGGAACTTTAAAATATCTTTATATATCTCGAGAACTACGCATCTGATTAAAAAATATCATAGAACGGAAAAGTAGGAAACTTCATTCTCTACAAATAAAGTCGCTTAACATTTTGCCATAGCTCGCTTCGTTTCCGAGATATTTGCAGATTTATCTCAAGGGAAGGGGCCTGACGGACATATTTCGAGATATTTCTTCTTCTTGTTGTTCTTCTTCTGCACAGCTAAGCTGGAAGTGGCATTTGCAGCTCGCAATAGTGCAGAGTTATCTCAAAGAAAGGGGCCACGGTGTTTCTGTATCTCTATTATGTTGGTGCGGCTTCGGAACTTTTAAATATCTTGATATATCTCGAGAACTACGCATCTGATCAAAAAATATCATAGAAGATAAAAAGTAGGAAACTTAATTCTCTACACAAAAGGTCTCTTCACATTTTGCCATAGCTCGCTTCGTTTCCGAGTTATGTGCAGATTTATCTCAAGGGAAGGGGCCTGACGGACATATTTCGAGATATTTCTTCTTCTTGTTGTTCTTCTTCTGCACAGCTAAGCTGGAAGTGGCATTTGCGGCTCGCAATAGTGCAGAGTTATCTCAAAGAAAGTGGCCACGGTGTTTCTGTATCTCTATTATGTTGGTGCGGCTTCGGAACTTTTAAATATCTTGATATATCTCGAGAACTACGCATCTGATCAAAAAATATCATAGAACATAAAAAGTAGGAAACTTAATTCTCTACAAAAAAGCTCTCTTAACATTTTGCCATAGCTCGCTTCGTTTCCGAGATATTTGCAGATTCAACTCAAAGGAACTGGCCTGACGGACATATTTCGAGATATTTCTTCTTCTTGTTGTTCTTCCTCTGCACAGCTAAGCTGGAAGTGGCATTTGCGGCTCGCACTAGTGCAGAGTTATCTCAAAGAAAGGGGCCACGGTGTTTCTGTATCTCTATTATGTTGGTGCGGCTTCGGAACTTTTAAATATCTTGATATATCTCGAGAACTACGCTTCTGATCAAAAAATATCATAGAACGTAAATTGTAGGAAACATTATTCTCTACAAAAAAGGTCTCTTAACATTTTGCCATAGCTCGCTTCGTTTCCGAGATATTTGCAGATTCATCTCAAGGGAAGGGGTCTGACGGACATATTTCGAGATATTTCTTCTTCTTGTTGTTCTTCTTCTGCACAGCTAAGCTCGAAGTGGCATTTGCAGCTCGCAATAGTGCAGAGTTATCTCAAAGAAAGAGGCCACGGTGTTTCTGTACCTCTATTATGTTGGTGCAGCTTCGGAACTTTTAAATATCTTGATATATCTCGAGAACTACGCATCTGATCAAAAAATATCATCGAACATAAAAAGTAGGAAACATAATTCTCTACAAAAAAGGTCTGTTAACATTTTGCCATAGCTCGCTTCGTTTCCGAGATATTTGCAGATTTATCTCAAGGGAAGTGGCCTGACGGACATATTTCGAGATATTTCTTCTTCTTGTTGTTCTTCTTCTGCACAGCTAAGCTGGAAGTGGCATTTGCAGCTCGCAATAGTGCAGAGTTATCCCAAAGAAAGGGGCCACGGTGTTTCTGTATCTCTATCATGTTGGTGCGGCTTCGGAACTTTTAAATATCTTGATATATCTCGAGAACTACGCATCTGATCAAAAAATATCATAGAACATAAAGAGTAGGAAACTTAATTCTCTACAAAAAAGGTCTCTTAACATTTTGCCATAGCTCGCTTCGTTTCCGAGATATTTGCAGATTTATCTCAAGGGAAGGGGCCTGACGGACATATTTCGAGATATTTCTTCTTCTTGTTGTTCTTCTTCTGCACAGCTAAGCTGGAAGTGGCATTTGCGGCTCGCACTAGTGCAGAGTTATCTCAACGAAAGGGGCCACGGTGTTTCTGTATCTCTATTATGTTGGTGCGGCTTCGGAACTTTTAAATATCTCGATATATCTCGAGAACTACGCATCTGATCAAAAAATATCATAGAACATAAATTGTAGGAAACATAATTCTCTACAAAAAAGGTCTCTTAACATTTTGCCATAGCTCGCTTCGTTTCCGAGATATTTGCAGATTCAACTCAAAGGAACTGGCCTGACGGACATATTTCGAGATATTTCTTCTTCTTGTTGTTCTTCCTCTGCACAGCTAAGCTGGAAGTGGCATTTGCAGCTCGCAATAGTGCAGAGTTATCTCAAAGAAAGGGGCCACGGTGTTTCTGTATCTCTATTATGTTGGTGCGGCTTCGGAACTTTTAAATATCTTGATATATCTCGAGAACTACGCATCTGATCAAAAAATATCATAGAACATAAAAAGTAGGAAACTTAATTCTCTACAAAAAAGGTCTCTTAACATTTTGCCATAGCTCGCTTCGTTTCCGAGATATTTGCATATTTATCTCAAGGGAAGGGGCCTGACGGACATATTTCGAGATATTTCTTCTTCTTGTTGTTCTTCTTCTGCACAGCTAAGCTGGAAGTGGCATTTGCGGCTCGCACTAGTGCAGAGTTATCTCAAAGAAAGGGGCCACGGTGTTTCTGTATCTCTATTATGTTGGTGCGGCTTCGGAACTTTTAAATATCTTGATATATCTCGAGAACTACGCTTCTGATCAAAAAATATCATAGAACGTAAATTGTAGGAAACATTATTCTCTACAAAAAAGGTCTCTTAACATTTTGCCATAGCTCGCTTCCTTTCCGAGATATTTGCAGATTCATCTCAAGGGAAGTGGCCTGACGGACATATTTCGAGATATTTCTTCTTCTTGTTGTTCTTCTTCTGCACAGCTAAGCTGGAAGTGGCATTTGCAGCTCGCAATAGTGCAGAGTTATCCCAAAGAAAGGGGCCACGATGTTTCTGTATCTCTATCATGTTGGTGCGGCTTCGGAACTTTTAAATATCTTGATATATCTCGAGAACTACGCATCTGATCAAAAAATATTATAGAACATAAAAAGTAGGAAACTTAATTCTCTACAAAAAAGGTCTCTTAACATTTTGCCATAGCTCGCTTCGTTTCCGAGATATTTGCAGATATATCTCAAGGGAAGGGGCCTGACGGACATATTTCGAGATATTTCTTCTTCTTGTTGTTCTTCTTCTGCACAGCTAAGCTGGAAGTGGCATTTACAGCTCGCAATAGTGCAGAGTTATCTCAAAGAAAGGGGCCACGGTGTTTCTGTATCTCTATTATGTTGGTGCGGGTTCGGAACTTTTAAATATCTTGATATATCTCGAGAACTACGCATCTGATCAAAAAATATCATAGAACATGAAAAGTAGGATACTTAATTCTCTACAAAAAAGGTCTCTTAACATTTTGCCATAGCTCGCTTCGTTTCCGAGATATTTGCAGATTTATCTCAAGGGAAGGGGCCTGACGGACATATTTCGAGATATTTCTTCTTCTTGTTGTTCTTCTTCTGCACAGCTAAGCTGGAAGTGGCATTTGCGGCTCGCACTAATGCAGAGTTATCTCAACGAAAGGGGCCACGGTGTTTCTGTATCTCTATTATGTTGGTGCGGCTTCGGAACTTTTAAATATCTTGATATATCTCGAGAACTACGCATCTGATCAAAAAATATCATAGAACATAAAAAGTAGGAAACTTAATTCTCTACAAAAAAGGTCTCTTAACATTTTGCCATACCTCGCTTCGTTTCCGAGATATTTGCATATTTATCTCAAGGGAAGGGGCCTGACGGACATATTTCGAGATATTTCTTCTTCTTGTTGTTCTTCTTCTGCACAGCTAAGCTGGAAGTGGCATTTGCGGCTCGCACTAGTGCAGAGTTATCTCAAAGAAAGGGGCCACGGTGTTTCTGTATCTCTATTATGTTGGTGCGGCTTCGGAACTTTTAAATATCTTGATATATCTCGAGAACTACGCATCTGATCAAAAAATATCATAGAACATAAAAAGTAGGAAACTTAATTCTCTACAAAAAAGGTCTCTTAACATTTTGCCATAGCTCGCTTCGTTTCCGAGATATTTGCACATTTATCTCAAGGGAAGGGGCCTAACGGACATATTTCGAGATATTTCTTCTTCTTGTTGTTCTTCTTCTGCACAGCTAAACTGGAAGTGGCATTTCCAGCTCGCAATAGTGCAGAGTTATCTCAAAGAGAGGGGCCACGGTGTTTCTGTATCTCTATTATGTTGGTGCGGCTTCGGAACTTTTAAATATCTTGATATATCTCGAGAACTACGCATCTGATCAAAAAATATCATAGAACATAAATTGTAGGAAACATAATTCTCTACAAAAAAGGTCTCTTAACATTTTGCCATAGCTCGCTTCGTTTCCGAGATATTTGCAGATTCAGCTCAAAGGAACTGGCCTGACGGACATATTTCGAGATATTTCTTCTTCTTGTTGTTCTTCCTCTGCACAGCTAAGCTGGAAGTGGCATTTGCAGCTCGCAATAGTGCAGAGTTATCTCAAAGAAAGGGGCCACGGTGTTTCTGTATCTCTATTATGTTGGTGCGGCTTCGGAACTTTTAAATATCTTGATATATCTCGAGAACTACGCATCTGATCAAAAAATATCATAGAACATAAATTGTAGGAAACATAATTCTCTACAAAAAAGGTCTCTTAGCATTTTGCCATCGCTCGCTTCGTTTCCGAGATATTTGCAGATTCAACTCAAAGGAACTGGCCTGACGGACATATTTCGAGATATTTCTTCTTCTTGTTGTTCTTCCTCTGCACAGCTAAGCTGGAAGCGGCATTTGCAGCTCGCAATAGTGCAGAGTTATCTCAAAGAAAGGGGCCACGATGTTTCTGTATCTCTATTATGTTGGTGCGGCTTCGGAACTTTTAAATATCTTGATATATCTCGAGAACTACGCATCTGATCAAAAAATATCATAGAACATAAAAAGTAGGAAACTTAATTCTCTACAAAAAAGGTCTCTTAACATTTTGCCATAGCTCGCTTCGTTTCCGAGATATTTGCATATTTATCTCAAGGGAAGGGGCCTGACGGACATATTTCGAGATATTTCTTCTTCTTGTTGTTCTTCTTCTGCACAGCTAAGCTGGAAGTGGCATTTGCGGCTCGCACTAGTGCAGAGTTATCTCAAAGAAAGGGGCCACGGTGTTTCTGTATCTCTATTATGTTGGTGCGGCTTCGGAACTTTTAAATATCTTGATATATCTCGAGAACTACGCTTCTGATCAAAAAATATCATAGAACGTAAATTGTAGGAAACATTATTCTCTACAAAAAAGGTCTCTTAACATTTTGCCATAGCTCGCTTCGTTTCCGAGATATTTGCAGATTCATCTCAAGGGAAGGGGTCTGACGGACATATTTCGAGATATTTCTTCTTCTTGTTGTTCTTCTTCTGCACAGCTAAGCTCGAAGTGGCATTTGCAGCTCGCAATAGTGCAGAGTTATCTCAAAGAAAGAGGCCACGGTGTTTCTGTACCTCTATTATGTTGGTGCAGCTTCGGAACTTTTAAATATCTTGATATATCTCGAGAACTACGCATCTGATCAAAAAATATCATCGAACATAAAAAGTAGGAAACATAATTCTCTACAAAAAAGGTCTCTTAACATTTTGCCATAGCTCGCTTCGTTTCCGAGATATTTGCAGATTTATCTCAAGGGAAGTGGCCTGACGGACATATTTCGAGATATTTCTTCTTCTTGTTGTTCTTCTTCTGCACAGCTAAGCTGGAAGTGGCATTTGCAGCTCGCAATAGTGCAGAGTTATCCCAAAGAAAGGGGCCACGGTGTTTCTGTATCTCTATTATGTTGGTGCGGCTTCGGAACTTTTAAATATCTTGATATATCTCGAGAACTACGCATCTGATCAAAAAATATCATAGAACATAAAAAGTAGGAAACTTAATTCTCTACAAAAAAGGTTTCTTAACATTTTGCCATAGCTCGCTTCGTTTCCGAGATATTTGCATATTTATCTCAAGGGAAGGGGCCTGACGGACATATTTCGAGATATTTCTTCTTCTTGTTGTTCTTCTTCTGCACAGCTAAGCTGGAAGTGGCATTTGCGGCTCGCACTAGTGCAGAGTTATCTCAACGAAAGGGGCCACGGTGTTTCTGTATCTCTATTATGTTGGTGCGGCTTCGGAACTTTTAAATATCTCGATATATCTCGAAAACTACGCTTCTGATCAAAAAATATCATAGAACATAAATTGTAGGAAGCATAATTCTCTACAAAAAAGGTCTCTCAACATTTTGCCATAGCTCGCTTCGTTTCCGAGATATTTGCAGATATATCTCAAGGGAAGGGGCCTGACGGACATATTTCGAGATATTTCTTCTTCTTGTTGTTCTTCTTCTGCACAGCTAAGCTGGAAGTGGCATTTACAGCTCGCAATAGTGCAGAGTTATCTCAAAGAAAGGGGCCACGGTGTTTCTGTATCTCTATTATGTTGGTGCGGGTTCGGAACTTTTAAATATCTTGATATATCTCGAGAACTACGCATCTGATCAAAAAATATCATAGAACATGAAAAGTAGGAAACTTAATTCTCTACAAAAACCGTCTCTTAACATTTTGCCATAGCTCGCTTCGTTTCCGAGATATTTGCACATATATCTCAAGGGAAGGGGCCTGACGGACATATTTCGAGATATTTCTTCTTCTTGTTGTTCTTCTTCTGCACAGCTAAGCTGGAAGTGGCATTTGCGGCTCGCACTGGTGCACAGTTATCTCAAAGAAAGGGGCCACGGTGTTTCTGTATCTCTATTATGTTGGTGCGTCTTCGGAACTTTTAAATATCTCGATATATCTCGAAAACTACGCTTCTGATCAAAAAATATCATAGAACATAAATTGTAGGAAACATAATTCTCTACAAAAAACGTCTCTTAACATTTTGCCATAGCTCGCTTCGTTTCCGAGATATTTGCAGATTCATCTCAAGGGAAGGGGTCTGACGGACATATTTCGAGATATTTCTTCTTCTTGTTGTTCTTCTTCTGCACAGCTAAGCTGGAAGTGGCATTTACAGCTCGCAATAGTGCAGAGTTATCTCAAAGAAAGGGGCCACGGTGTTTCTGTATCTCTATTATGTTGGTGCGGGTTCGGTACTTTTAAATATCTTGATATATCTCGAGAACTACGCATCTGATCAAAAAATATCATAGAACATGAAAAGTAGGAAACTTAATTCTCTACAAAAAAGGTCTCTTAACATTTTGCCATAGCTCTCTTCGTTTCCGAGATATTTGCAGATTTATCTCAAGGGATGGGGCCTGACGGACATATTTCGAGATATTTCTTCTTCTTGTTGTTCTTCTTCTGCACAGCTAAGCTGGAAGTGGCATTTGCAGCTCGCAATAGTGCAGAGTTATCTCAAAGAAAGGGGTTACGGTGTTTCTGTATCTCTATTATGTTGGTGCGGCTTCGGAACTTTTAAATATCTTGATATATCTCGAGAACTACGCGTCTGATCAAAAAATATCATAGAACATAAAAAGTAGGAAACTTAATTCTCTACAAAAACGGTCTCTTAACATTTTGCCATAGCTCGCTTCGTTTCCGAGATATTTGCACATATATCTCAAGGGAAGGGGCCTGACGGACATATTTCGAGATATTTCTTCTTCTTATTGTTCTTCTTCTGCACAGCTAAGCTGGAAGTGGCATTTGCGGCTCGCACTAGTGCACAGTTATCTCAAAGAAAGGGGCCACGGTGTTTCTGTATCTCTATTATGTTGGTGCGTCTTCGGAACTTTTAAATATCTCGATATATCTCGAAAACTACGCTTCTGATCAAAAAATATCATAGAACATAAATTGTAGGAAACATAATTCTCTACAAAAAACGTCTCCTAACATTTTGCCATAGCTCGCTTCGTTTCCGAGATATTTGCAGATTCAGCTCAAAGGAACTGGCCTGACGGACATATTTCGAGATATTTCTTCTTCTTGTTGTTCTTCCTCTGCACAGCTAAGCTGGAAGTGGCATTTGCGGCTCGCACTAGTGCACAGTTATCTCAAAGAAAGGGGCCACGGTGTTTCTGTATCTCTATTATGTTGGTGCGTCTTCGGAACTTTTAAATATCTCGATATATCTCGAAAACTACGCTTCTGATCAAAAAATATCATAGAACATAAATTGTAGGAAACATAATTCGCTACAAAAAACGTCTCTTCACATTTTGCCATAGCTCGCTTCGTTTCCGAGATATTTGCAGATTCAGCTCAAAGGAACTGGCCTGACGGACATATTTCGAGATATTTCTTCTTCTTGTTGTTCTTCCTCTGCACAGCTAAGCTGGAAGTGGCATTTGCAGCTCGCAATAGTGCAGAGTTATCTCAAAGAAAGGGGCCACGGTGTTTCTGTATCTCTATTATGTTGGTGCGGCTTCGGAACTTTTAAATATCTTGATATATCTCGAGAACTACGCATCTGATCAAAAAATATCATACAACATAAAAAGTAGGAAACTTAATTCTCTACAAAAAAGGTCTCTTAACATTTTGCCATACCTCGCTTCGTTTCCGAGATATTTGCATATTTATCTCAAGGGAAGGGGCCTGACGGACATATTTCGAGATATTTCTTCTTCTTGTTGTTCTTCTTCTGCACAGCTAAGCTGGAAGTGGCATTTGCGGCTCGCACTAGTGCAGAGTTATCTCAAAGAAAGGGGCCACGGTGTTTCTGTATCTCTATTATGTTGGTGCGGCTTCGGAACTTTTAAATATCTTGATATATCTCGAGAACTACGCATCTGATCACAAAATATCATACAACATAAAAAGTAGGAAACTTAATTCTCTACAAAAAAGGTCTCTTAACATTTTGCCATAGCTCGCTTCGTTTCCGAGATATTTGCAGATTTATCTCAAGGGAAGGGGCCTGACGGACATATTTCGAGATACTTCTTCTTCTTGTTGTTCTTCTTCTGCACAGCTGAGCTGGAAGTGGCATTTGCAGGTCGCAATAGTGCAGAGTTATCTCAAAGAAAGGGGCCACGGTGTTTCTGTATCTCTATTATGTTGGTGCGGCTTCGGAACTTTTAAATATATCGATATATCTCGAAAACTACGCTTCTGATCAAAAAATATCATAGAACGTAAATTGTAGGAAACATTATTCTCTACAAAAAAGGTCTCTTAACATTTTGCCATAGCTCGCTTCGTTTCCGAGATATTTGCAGATTCAGCTCAAAGGAACTGGCCTGACGGACATATTTCGAGATATTTCTTCTTCTTGTTGTTCTTCCTCTGCACAGCTAAGCTGGAAGTGGCATTTGCAGCTCGCAATAGTGCAGCGTTATCTCAAAGAAAGGGGCCACGGTGTTTCTGTATCTCTATTATGTTGGTGCGGCTTCGGAACTTTTAAATATCTTGATATATCTCGAGAACTACGCATCTGATCAAAAAATATCATAGAACATAAAAAGTAGGAAACTTAATTCTCTACAAAAAAGGTCTCTTAACATTTTGCCATACCTCGCTTCGTTTCCGAGATATTTGCATATTTATCTCAAGGGAAGGGGCCTGACGGACATATTTCGAGATATTTCTTCTTCTTGTTGTTCTTCTTCTGCACAGCTAAGCTGGAAGTGGCATTTGCGGCTCGCACTAGTGCAGAGTTATCTCAAAGAAAGGGGCCACGGTGTTTCTGTATCTCTATTATGTTGGTGCGGCTTCGGAACTTTTAAATATCTCGATATATCTCGAAAACTACGCTTCTGATCAAAAAATATCATAGAACATAAAAAGGAGGAAACTTAATTCTCTACAAAAAAGGTCTCTTAACATTTTGCCATAGCTCGCTTCGTTTCCGAGATATTTGCAGATTTATCTCAAGGGAAGGGGCCTAACGGACATATTTCGAGATATTTCTTCTTCTTGTTGTTCTTCTTCTGCACAGCTAAACTGGAAGTGGCATTTCCAGCTCGCAATAGTGGAGAGTTATCTCAAAGAAAGGGGCCACGGTGTTTCTGTATCTCTATTATGTTGGTGCGGCTTCGGAACTTTTAAATATCTTGATATATCTCGAGAACTACGCATCTGATCAAAAAATATCATACAACATAAAAAGTAGGAAACTTAATTCTCTACAAAAAAGGTCTCTTAACATTTTGCCATAGCTCGCTTCGTTTCCGAGATATTTGCAGATTTATCTCAAGGGAAGGGGCCTGACGGACATATTTCGAGATACTTCTTCTTCTTGTTGTTCTTCTTCTGCACAGCTGAGCTGGAAGTGGCATTTGCAGGTCGCAATAGTGCAGAGTTATCTCAAAGAAAGGGGCCATGGTGTTTCTGTATCTCTATTATGTTGGTGCGGCTTCGGAACTTTTAAATATCTTGATATATCTCGAGAACTACGCATCTGATCAAAAAATATCATAGAACATAAAAAGTAGGAAACTTAATTCTCTACAAAAAAGGTCTCTTAACATTTTGCCATACCTCGCTTCGTTTCCGAGATATTTGCATATTTATCTCAAGGGAACGGGCCTGACGGACATATTTCGAGATATTTCTTCTTCTTGTTGTTCTTCTTCTGCACAGCTAAGCTGGAAGTGGCATTTGCGGCTCGCACTAGTGCAGAGCTATCTCAAAGAAAGGGGCCACGGTGTTTCTGTATCTCTATTATGTTTGTGCGGCTTCGGAACTTTTAAATATCTTGATATATCTCGAGAACTACGCATCTGATCAAAAAATATCATAGAACATAAAAAGTAGGAAACTTAATTCTCTACAAAAAAGGTCTCTTAACATTTTGCCATACCTCGCTTCGTTTCCGAGATATTTGCATATTTATCTCAAGGGAAGGGGCCTGACGGACATATTTCGAGATATTTCTTCTTCTTGTTGTTCTTCTTCTGCACAGCTAAGCTGGAAGTGGCATTTGCGGCTCGCACTAGTGCAGAGTTATCTCAAAGAAAGGGGCCACGGTGTTTCTGTATCTCTATTATGTTGGTGCGGCTTCGGAACTTTTAAATATCTCGATATATCTCGAAAACTACGCTTCTGATCAAAAAATATCATAGAACATAAAAAGTAGGAAACTTAATTCTCTACAAAAAAGGTCTCTTAACATTTTGCCATAGCTCGCTTCGTTTCCGAGATATTTGCAGATTTATCTCAAGGGAAGGGGCCTAACGGACATATTTCGGGATATTTCTTCTTCTTGTTGTTCTTCTTCTGCACAGCTAAACTGGAAGTGGCATTTCCAGCTCGCAATAGTGGAGAGTTATCTCAAAGAAAGGGGCCACGGTGTTTCTGTATCTCTATTATGTTGGTGCGGCTTCGGAACTTTTAAATATCTTGATATATCTCGAGAACTACGCATCTGATCAAAAAATATCATACAACATAAAAAGTAGGAAACTTAATTCTCTACAAAAAAGGTCTGTTAACATTTTGCCATAGCTCGCTTCGTTTCCGAGATATTTGCAGATTTATCTCAAGGGAAGGGGCCTGACGGACATATTTCGAGATACTTCTTCTTCTTGTTGTTCTTCTTCTGCACAGCTGAGCTGGAAGTGGCATTTGCAGGTCGCAATAGTGCAGAGTTATCTCAAAGAAAGGGGCCACGGTGTTTCTGTATCTCTACTATGTTGGTGCGGCTTCGGAACTTTTAAATATATCGATATATCTCGAAAACTACGCTTCTGATCAAAAAATATCATAGAACGTAAATTGTAGGAAACATTATTCTCTACAAAAAAGGTCTCTTAACATTTTGCCATAGCTCGCTTCGTTTCCGAGATATTTGCAGATTCAGCTCAAAGGAACTGGCCTGACGGACATATTTCGAGATATTTCTTCTTCTTGTTGTTCTTCCTCTGCACAGCTAAGCTGGAAGTGGCATTTGCAGCTCGCAATAGTGCAGAGTTATCTCAAAGAAAGGGGCCACGGTGTTTCTGTATCTCTATTATGTTGGTGCGGCTTCGGAACTTTTAAATATCTTGATATATCTCGAGAACTACGCATCTGATCAAAAAATATCATAGAACATAAAAAGTAGGAAACTTAATTCTCTACAAAAAAGGTCTCTTAACATTTTGCCATACCTCGCTTCGTTTCCGAGATATTTGCATATTTATCTCAAGGGAAGGGGCCTGACGGACATATTTCGAGATATTTCTTCTTCTTGTTGTTCTTCTTCTGCACAGCTAAGCTGGAAGTGGCATTTGCGGCTCGCACTAGTGCAGAGTTATCTCAAAGAAAGGGGCCACGGTGTTTCTGTATCTCTATTATGTTGGTGCGGCTTCGGAACTTTTAAATATCTCGATATATCTCGAAAACTACGCTTCTGATCAAAAAATATCATAGAACATAAAAAGTAGGAAACTTAATTCTCTACAAAAAAGGTCTCTTAACATTTTGCCATAGCTCGCTTCGTTTCCGAGATATTTGCAGATTTATCTCAAGGGAAGGGGCCTAACGGACATATTTCGAGATATTTCTTCTTCTTGTTGTTCTTCTTCTGCACAGCTAAACTGGAAGTGGCATTTCCAGCTCGCAATAGTGGAGAGTTATCTCAAAGAAAGGGGCCACGGTGTTTCTGTATCTCTATTATGTTGGTGCGGCTTCGGAACTTTTAAATATCTTGATATATCTCGAGAACTACGCATCTGATCAAAAAATATCATACAACATAAAAAGTACGAAACTTAATTCTCTACAAAAAAGGTCTCTTAACATTTTGCCATAGCTCGCTTCGTTTCCGAGATATTTGCAGATTTATCTCAAGGGAAGGGGCCTGACGGACATATTTCGAGATACTTCTTCTTCTTGTTGTTCTTCTTCTGCACAGCTGAGCTGGAAGTGGCATTTGCAGGTCGCAATAGTGCAGAGTTATCTCAAAGAAAGGGGCCACGGTGTTTCTGTATCTCTATTATGTTGGTGCGGCTTCGGAACTTTTAAATATCTTGATATATCTCGAGAACTACGCATCTGATCAAAAAATATCATAGAACATAAAAAGTAGGAAACTTAATTCTCTACAAAAAAGGTCTCTTAACATTTTGCCATACCTCGCTTCGTTTCCGAGATATTTGCATATTTATCTCAAGGGAAGGGGCCTGACGGACATATTTCGAGATATTTCTTCTTCTTGTTGTTCTTCTTCAGCACAGCTAAGCTGGAAGTGGCATTTGCGGCTCGCACTAGTGCAGAGTTATCTCAAAGAAAGGGGCCACGGTGTTTCTGTATCTCTATTATGTTGGTGCGGCTTCGGAACTTTTAAATATCTCGATATATCTCGAAAACTACGCTTCTGATCAAAAAATATCATAGAACATAAAAAGTAGGAAACTTAATTCTCTACAAAAAAGGTCTCTTAACATTTTGCCATAGCTCGCTTCGTTTCCGAGATATTTGCAGATTTATCTCAAGTGAAGGGGCCTGACGGACATATTTCGAGATATTTCTTCTTCTTGTTGTTCTTCTTCTGCACAGCTAAGCTGGAAGTGGCATTTGCAGCGCGCAATAGTGCAGAGTCATCTCAAAGAAAGGGGCCACGGTGTTTCTGTATCTCTATTATGTTGGTGCGACTTCGGAACTTTTAAATATCTCGATGTATCTCGAAAACTACGCTTCTGATCAAAAAATATCATAGAACATAAGTTGTAGGAAACATAATTCTCTACAAAAAAGGTCTCTTAACATTTTGCCATAGCTCGCTTCGTTTCCGAGATATTTGCAGATATATCTCAAGGGAAGGGGCCTGACGGACATATTTCGAGATATTTCTTCTTCTTGTTGTTCTTCTTCTGCACAGCTAAGCTGGAAGTGGCATTTACAGCTCGCAATAGTGCAGAGTTATCTCAAAGAAAGGGGCCACGGTGTTTCTGTATCTCTATTATGTTGGTGCGGCTTCGGAACTTTTAAATATCTTGATATATCTCGAGAACTACGCATCTGATCAAAAAATATCATAGAACATAAAAAGTAGGAAACTTAATTCTCTACAAAAAAGGTCTCTTAACATTTTGCCATAGCTCGCTTCGTTTCCGAGATATTTGCAGATTTATCTCAAGGGAAGGGGCCTGACGGACATATTTCGAGATATTTCTTCTTCTTGTTGTTCTTCTTCTGCACAGCTAAGCTGGAAGTGGCATTTGCGGCTCGCACTAGTGCAGAGTTATCTCAAAGAAAGGGGCCACGGTGTTTCTGTATCCCTATTATGTTGGTGCGGCTTCGGAACTTTTAAATATCTCGATATATCTCGAAAACTACGCTTCTGATCAAAAAATATCATAGAACATAAATTGTAGCAAACATAATTCTCTATAATAAACGTCTCTTAACATTTTGTCATTGCTCGCTTCGTTTCCGAGATATTTGCAGATATATCTCAAGGGAAGGGGCCTGACGGACATATTTCGAGATATTTCTTCTTCTTGTTGTTCTTCTTCTGCACAGCTAAGCTGGAAGTGGCATTTACAGCTCGCAATAGTGCAGAGTTATCTCAAAGAAAGGGGCCACGGTGTTTCTCTATCTCTATTATGTTGGTGCGGCTTCGGAACTTTTAAATATCTTGATATATCTCGAGAACTACGCATCTGATCAAAAAATATCATAGAACATAAGAAGTAGGAAACTTAATTCTCTACAAAAAAGCTCTCTTAACATTTTGCCATAGCTCGCTTCGTTTCCGAGATATTTGCAGATTTATCTCAAGGGAAGGGGCCTGACGGACATATTTCGAGATATTTCTTCTTCTTGTTGTTCTTCTTCTGCACAGCTAAGCTGGAAGTGGCATTTGCCGCTCGCACTAGTGCAGAGTTATCTCAAAGAAAGGGGCCACGGTGTTTCTGTATCTCTATTATGTTGGTGAGGCTTCGGAACTTTTAAATATCTCGATATATCTCGAAAACTACGCTTCTGATCAAAAAATATCATAGAACATAAATTGTAGGAAACAGAATTCTCTACAAAAAAGGTCTCTTAACATTTTGCCATAGCTCGCTTCGTTTCCGAGATATTTGCAGATTTATCTCAAGGGAAGGGTCCTGATGGACATATTTCGAGATATTTCTTCTTCTTGTTGTTCTTCTTCTGCACAGCTAAACTGGAAGTGGCATTTCCAGCTCGCAATCGTGCAGAGTTATCTCAAAGAAAGGGGCCACGGTGTTTCTGTATCTCTATTATGTTGGTGCGGCTTCGGAACTTTTAAATATCTTGATATATCTCGAGAACTACGCATCTGATCAAAAAATATCATAGAACATAAAAAGTAGGAAACTTAATTCTCTACAAAAAAGGTCTCTTAACATTTTGCCATAGCTCGCTTCGTTTCCGAGATATTTGCAGATTTATCTCAAGGGAAGGGGCCTGACGGACATATTTCGAGATATTTCTTCTTCTTGTTGTTCTTCTTCTGCACAGCTAAGCTGGAAGTGGCATTTGCGGCTCGCACTAGTGCAGAGTTATCTCAAAGAAAGGGGCCACGGTGTTTCTGTATCCCTATTATGTTGGTGCGGCTTCGGAACTTTTAAATATCTCGATATATCTCGAAAACTACGCTTCTGATCAAAAAATATCATAGAACATAAATTGTAGGAAACATAATTCTCTATAAAAAACGTCTCTTAACATTTTGTCATTGCTCGCTTCGTTTCCGAGATATTTGCAGATATATCTCAAGGGAAGGGGCCTGACGGACATATTTCGAGATATTTCTTCTTCTTGTTGTTCTTCTTCTGCACAGCTAAGCTGGAAGTGGCATTTACAGCTCGCAATAGTGCAGAGTTATCTCAAAGAAAGGGGCCACGGTGTTTCTGTATCTCTATTATGTTGGTGCGGCTTCGGAACTTTTAAATATCTTGATATATCTCGAGAACTACGCATCTGATCAAAAAATATCATAGAACATAAAAAGTAGGAAACTTAATTCTCTATAAAAAACGTCTCTTAACATTTTGTCATAGCTCGCTTCGTTTCCGAGATATTTGCAGATTCAGCTCAAAGGAACAGGCCTGACGGACATATTTCGAGATATTTCTTCTTCTTGTTGTTCTTCCTCTGCACAGCTAAGCTGGAAGTGGCATTTGCAGCTCGCAATAGTGCAGAGTTATCTCAAAGAAAGGGGCCACGGTGTTTCTGTATCTCTATTATGTTGGTGCGGCTTCGGAACTTTTAAATATCTTGATATATCTCGAGAACTACGCCTCTGATCGAAAAATATCATAGAACATAAAAAGTAGGAAACTTAATTCTCTACAAAAAAGGTCTCTTAACATTTTGCCATAGCTCGCTTCGTTTCCGAGAGATTTGCAGATTTATCTCAAGGGAAGGGGCCTGACGGACATATTTCGAGATATTTCTTCTTCTTGTTGTTCTTCTTCTGCACAGCTAAGCTGGAAGTGGCATTTGCAGCGCGCAATAGTGCAGAGTCATCTCAAAGAAAGGGGCCACGGTGTTTCTGTATCTCTATTATGTTGGTGCGACTTCGGAACTTTTAAATATCTCGATGTATCTCGAAAACTACGCTTCTGATCAAAAAATATCATAGAACATAAATTGTAGGAAACATAATTCTCTACAAAAAAGGTGTCTTAACATTTTGCCATAGCTCGCTTCGTTTCCGAGATATTTGCAGATATATCTCAAGGGAAGGGGCCTGACGGACATATTTCGAGATATTTCTTCTTCTTGTTGTTCTTCTTCTGCACAGCTAAGCTGGAAGTGGCATTTACAGCTCGCAATAGTGCAGAGTTATCTCAAAGAAAGGGGCCACGGTGTTTCTGTATCTCTATTATGTTGGTGCGGCTTCGGAACTTTTAAATATCTTGATATATCTCGAGAACTACGCATCTGATCAAAAAATATCATAGAACATAAAAAGTAGGAAACTTAATTCTCTACAAAAAAGGTCTCTTAACATTTTGCCATAGCTCGCTTCGTTTCCGAGATATTTGCAGATTTATCTCAAGGGAAGGGGCCTGACGGACATATTTCGAGATATTTCTTCTTCTTGTTGTTCTTCTTCTGCACAGCTAAGCTGGAAGTGGCATTTGCGGCTCGCACTAGTGCAGAGTTATCTCAAAGAAAGGGGCCACGGTGTTTCTGTATCCCTATTATGTTGGTGCGGCTTCGGAACTTTTAAATATCTCGATATATCTCGAAAACTACGCTTCTGATCAAAAAATATCATAGAACATAAATTGTAGGAAACATAATTCTCTATAAAAAACGTCTCTTAACATTTTGTCATTGCTCGCTTCGTTTCCGAGATATTTGCAGATATATCTCAAGGGAAGGGGCCTGACGGACATATTTCGAGATATTTCTTCTTCTTGTTGTTCTTCTTCTGCACAGCTAAGCTGGAAGTGGCATTTACAGCTCGCAATAGTGCAGAGTTATCTCAAAGAAAGGGGCCACGGTGTTTCTGTATCCCTATTATGTTGGTGCGGCTTCGGAACTTTTAAATATCTCGATATATCTCGTAAAAACTACGCTTCTGATCAAAAAATATCATAGAACATAAATTGTAGGAAACATAATTCTCTATAAAAAACGTCTCTTAACATTTTGTCATAGCTCGCTTCGTTTCCGAGATATTTGCAGATTCAGCTCAAAGGAACTGGCCTGACGGACATATTTCGAGATATTTCTTCTTCTTGTTGTTCTTCCTCTGCACAGCTAAGCTGGAAGTGGCATTTGCAGCTCGCAATAGTGCAGAGTTATCTCAAAGAAAGGGGCCACGGTGTTTCTGTATCTCTATTATGTTGGTGCGGCTTCGGAACTTTTAAATATCTTGATATACCTCGAGAACTACGCATCTGATCAAAAAATATCATAGAACATAAAAAGTAGGAAACTTAAATCTCTACAAAAAAGGTCTCTCAACATTTTGCCATAGCTCTCTTCGTTTCCGAGATATTTGCAGATTTATCTCATGGGAAGGGGCCTGACGGACATATTTCGAGATATTTCTTCTTCTTGTTGTTCTTCTTCTGCACAGCTAAGCTGGAAGTGGCATTTGCAGCTCGCAATAGTGCAGAGTTATCTCAAAGAAAGGGGCCACGGTGTTTCTGTATCTCTATTATGTTGGTGCGGCTTCGGAACATTTAAATATCTTGATATATCTCGAGAACTACGCCTCTGATCAAAAAATATCATAGAACATAAAAAGTAGGAAACTTAATTCTCTACAAAAAAGGTCTCTTAACATTTTGCCATAGCTCGCTTCGTTTCCGAGATATTTGCAGATTTATCTCAAGGGAAGGGGCCTAACGGACATGTTTCGAGATATTTCTTCTTCTTGTTGTTCTTCTTCTGCACAGCTAAACTGGAAGTGGCATTTCCAGCTCGCAATAGTGCAGAGTTATCTCAAAGAAAGGGGCCACGGTGTTTCTGTATCTCTATTATGTTGGTGCGGCTTCGGAACATTTAAATATCTTGATATATCTCGAGAACTACGCCTCTGATCAAAAAATATCATAGAACATAAAAAGTAGGAAACTTAATTCTCTACAAAAAAGGTCTCTTAACATTTTGCCATAGCTCGCTTCGTTTCCGAGATATTTGCAGATTTATCTCAAGGGAAGGGGCCTAACGGACATGTTTCGAGATATTTCTTCTTCTTGTTGTTCTTCTTCTGCACAGCTAAACTGGAAGTGGCATTTCCAGCTCGCAATAGTGCAGAGTTATCTCAAAGAAAGGGGCCACGGTGTTTCTGTATCTCTATTATGTTGGTGCGGCTTCGGAACTTTTAAATATCTTGATATACCTCGAGAACTACGCATCTGATCAAAAAATATCATAGAAGATAAAAAGTAGGAAACTTAATTCTCTACAAAAAAGGTCTCTTAACATTTTGCCATAGCTCGCTTCGTTTCCGAGATATTTGCAGATTTATCTCAAGGGAAGGGGCCTGACGGACATATTTCGAGATATTTCTTCTTCTTGTTGTTCTTCTTCTGCACAGCTAAGCTGGAAGTGGCATTTGCGGCTCGCACTAGTGCAGAGTTATCTCAAAGAAAGGGGCCACGGTGTTTCTGTATCCCTATTATGTTGGTGCGGCTTCGGAACTTTTAAATATCTCGATATATCTCGAAAACTACGCTTCTGATCAAAAAATATCATAGAACATAAATTGTAGGAAACATAATTCTCTATAAAAAACGTCTCTTAACATTTTGTCATTGCTCGCTTCGTTTCCGAGATATTTGCAGATATATCTCAAGGGAAGGGGCCTGACGGACATATTTCGAGATATTTCTTCTTCTTGTTGTTCTTCTTCTGCACAGCTAAGCTGGAAGTGGCATTTACAGCTCGCAATAGTGCAGAGTTATCTCAAAGAAAGGGGCCACGGTGTTTCTGTATCCCTATTATGTTGGTGCGGCTTCGGAACTTTTAAATATCTCGATATATCTCGTAAAAACTACGCTTCTGATCAAAAAATATCATAGAACATAAATTGTAGGAAACATAATTCTCTATAAAAAACGTCTCTTAACATTTTGTCATAGCTCGCTTCGTTTCCGAGATATTTGCAGATTCAGCTCAAAGGAACTGGCCTGACGGACATATTTCGAGATATTTCTTCTTCTTGTTGTTCTTCCTCTGCACAGCTAAGCTGGAAGTGGCATTTGCAGCTCGCAATAGTGCAGAGTTATCTCAAAGAAAGGGGCCACGGTGTTTCTGTATCTCTATTATGTTGGTGCGGCTTCGGAACTTTTAAATATCTTGATATACCTCGAGAACTACGCATCTGATCAAAAAATATCATAGAACATAAAAAGTAGGAAACTTAAATCTCTACAAAAAAGGTCTCTCAACATTTTGCCATAGCTCTCTTCGTTTCCGAGATATTTGCAGATTTATCTCATGGGAAGGGGCCTGACGGACATATTTCGAGATATTTCTTCTTCTTGTTGTTCTTCTTCTGCACAGCTAAGCTGGAAGTGGCATTTGCAGCTCGCAATAGTGCAGAGTTATCTCAAAGAAAGGGGCCACGGTGTTTCTGTATCTCTATTATGTTGGTGCGGCTTCGGAACATTTAAATATCTTGATATATCTCGAGAACTACGCCTCTGATCAAAAAATATCATAGAACATAAAAAGTAGGAAACTTAATTCTCTACAAAAAAGGTCTCTTAACATTTTGCCATAGCTCGCTTCGTTTCCGAGATATTTGCAGATTTATCTCAAGGGAAGGGGCCTAACGGACATGTTTCGAGATATTTCTTCTTCTTGTTGTTCTTCTTCTGCACAGCTAAACTGGAAGTGGCATTTCCAGCTCGCAATAGTGCAGAGTTATCTCAAAGAAAGGGGCCACGGTGTTTCTGTATCTCTATTATGTTGGTGCGGCTTCGGAACATTTAAATATCTTGATATATCTCGAGAACTACGCCTCTGATCAAAAAATATCATAGAACATAAAAAGTAGGAAACTTAATTCTCTACAAAAAAGGTCTCTTAACATTTTGCCATAGCTCGCTTCGTTTCCGAG
Source organism: Osmia lignaria lignaria (assembly GCF_051020975.1). Taxonomy (NCBI): domain Eukaryota; kingdom Metazoa; phylum Arthropoda; class Insecta; order Hymenoptera; family Megachilidae; genus Osmia; species Osmia lignaria. The sequence continues at coordinate 20,443,947 of NW_027478163.1, forward strand.
ATATTTGCAGATTTATCTCAAGGGAAGGGGCCTAACGGACATGTTTCGAGATATTTCTTCTTCTTGTTGTTCTTCTTCTGCACAGCTAAACTGGAAGTGGCATTTCCAGCTCGCAATAGTGCAGAGTTATCTCAAAGAAAGGGGCCACGGTGTTTCTGTATCTCTATTATGTTGGTGCGGCTTCGGAACTTTTAAATATCTTGATATACCTCGAGAACTACGCATCTGATCAAAAAATATCATAGAAGATAAAAAGTAGGAAACTTAATTCTCTACAAAAAAGGTCTCTTAACATTTTGCCATAGCTCGCTTCGTTTCCGAGATATTTGCAGATTTATCTCAAGGGAAGGGGCCTTACGGACATATTTCGAGATATTTCTTCTTCTTGTTGTTCTTCTTCTGCACAGCTAAGCTGGAAGTGGCATTTGCAGCTCGCAATAGTGCAGAGTTATCTCAAAGAAAGGGGCCACGGTGTTTCTGTATCTCTATTATGTTGGTGCGGCTTCGGAACTTTTAAATATCTCGATATATCTCGAAAACTACGCTTCTGATCAGAAAATATCATAGAACATAAATTGTAGGAAACATAAGTCTCTACAAAAAACGTCTCTAAACATTTTGCCATAGCTCGCTTCGTTTCCGAGATATTTGCAGATTTATCTCAAGGGAAGGGGCCTGACGGACATATTTCGAGATATTTCTTCTTCTTGTTGTTCTTCTTCTGCACAGCTAAACTGGAAGTGGCATTTCCAGCTCGCAATAGTACAGAGTTATCTCAAAGAGAGGGGCCACGGTGTTTCTGTATCTCTATTATGCTGGTGCGGCTTCGGAACTTTTAAATATCTTGATATATCTCGAGAACTACGCATCTGATCAAAAAATATCATAGAAGATAAAAAGTAGGAAACTTAATTCTCTACAAAAAAGGTCTCTTAACATTTTGCCATAGCTCGCTTCGTTTCCGAGATATTTGCAGATTTATCTCAAGGGAAGGGGCCTGACGGACATATTTCGAGATATTTCTTCTTCTTGTTGTTCTTCTTCTGCACAGCTAAACTGGAAGTGGCATTTCCAGCTCGCAATAGTGCAGAGTTATCTCAAAGAAAGGGGCCACGGTGTTTCTGTATCTCTATTATGTTGGTGCGGCTTCGGAACTTTTAAATATCTTGATATACCTCGAGAACTACGCATCTGATCAAAAAATATCATAGAACATAAAAAGTAGGAAACTTAAATCTCTACAAAAAAGGTCTCTTAACATTTTGTCATAGCTCTCTTCGTTTCCGAGATATTTGCAGATTTATCTCAAGGGAAGGGGCCTGACGGACATATTTCGAGATATTTCTTCTTCTTGTTGTTCTTCTTCTGCACAGCTAAGCTGGAAGTGGCATTTGCGGCTCGCACTAGTGCAAAGTTATATCAAAGAAAGGGGCCACGGTGTTTCTGTATCTCTATTATGTTGGTGCGGCTTCGGAACTTTTAAATATCTCGATATATCTCGAAAACTACGCTTCTGATCAAAAAATATCATAGAACATAAATTGTAGGAAACATAATTCTCTACAAAAAATGTCTCTTAACATTTTGCCATAGCTCGCTTCGTTTCCGAGATATTTGCAGATTCAGCTCAAAGGAACTGGCCTGACGGACATATTTCGAGATATTTCTTCTTCTTGTTGTTCTTCCTCTGCACAGCTAAGCTGGAAGTGGCATCTGCAGCTCGCAATAGTGCAGAGTTATCTCAAAGAAAGGGGCCACGGTGTTTCTGTATCTCTATTATGTTGGTGCGGCTTCGGAACTTTTAAATATCTTGATATATCTCGAGAACTACGCATCTGATCAAAAAATATCATAGAACATAAATAGTAGGAAACTTAATTCTCTACAAAAAAGGTCTCTCAACATTTTGCCATACCTCGCTTCGTTTCCGAGATATTTGCAGATTTATCTCAAGGGAAGGGGCCTAACGGACATATTTCGAGATATTTCTTCTTCTTGTTGTTCTTCTTCTGCACAGCTAAACTGGAAGTGGCATTTCCAGCTCGCAATAGTGCAGAGTTATCTCAAAGAAAGGGGCCACGGTGTTTCTGTATCTCTATTATGTTGGTGCGGCTTCGGAACTTTTAAATATCTTGATATATCTCGAGAACTACGCATCTGATCAAAAAATATTATAGAACATAAAAAGTAGGAAACTTAATTCTCTACAAAAAAGGTCTCTTAACATTTTGCCATAGCTCGCTTCGTTTCCGAGATATTTGCAGATTTATCTCAAGGGAAGGGGCCTGACGGACATATTTCGAGATATTTCTTCTTCTTGTTGTTGTTCTTCTGCACAGCTAAGCTGGAAGTGGCATTTGCAGCTCGCAATAGTGCAGAGTTATCTCAAAGAAAGGGTCCACGGTGTTTCTGTATCTCTATTATGTTGGTGCGGCTTCGGAACTTTTAAATATCTTGATATATCTCGAGAACTACGCATCTGATCAAAAAATATCATAGAACATAAAAAGTAGGAAACTTAATTCTCTACAAAAAAGGTCTCTTAACATTTTGCCATAGCTCTCTTCGTTTCCGAGATATTTGCAGATTTATCTCAAGGGAAGGGGCCTGACGGACATATTTCGAGATATTTCTTCTTCTTGTTGTTCTTCTTCTGCACAGCTAAGCTGGAAGTGGCATTTGCAGCTCGCAATAGTGCAGAGTTATCTCAAAGAGAGGGTCCACGGTGTTTCTGTATCTCTATTATGTTGGTGCGGCTTCGGAACTTTTAAATATCTTGATATATCTCGAGAACTACGCATCTGATCAAAAAATATCATAGAACATAAATAGTAGGAAACTTAATTCTCTACAAAAAAGGTCTCTCAACATTTTGCCATAGCTCGCTTCGTTTCCGAGATATTTGCAGATTTATCTCAAGGGAAGGGGCCTAACGGACATATTTCGAGATATTTCTTCTTCTTGTTGTTCTTCTTCTGCACAGCTAAACTGGAAGTGGCATTTCCAGCTCGCAATAGTGCAGAGTTATCTCAAAGAGAGGGGCCACGGTGTTTCTGTATCTCTATTATGTTGGTGCGGCTTCGGAACTTTTAAATAGCTTGATATACCTCGAGAACTACGCATCTGATCAAAAAATATCATAGAACATAAAAAGTAGGAAACTTAAATCTCTACAAAAAAGGTGTCTTAACATTTTGCCATAGCTCTCTTCGTTTCCGAGATATTTGCAGATTTATCTCAAGGGAAGAGGCCTGCCGGACATATTTCGAGATATTTCTTCTTCTTGTTGTTCTTCTTCTGCACAGCTAAGCTGGAAGTGGCATTTGCAGCTCGCAATAGTGCAGAGTTATCTCAAAGAAAGGGGCCACGGTGTTTCTGTATCTCTATTATGTTGGTGCGGCTTCGGAACTTTTAAATATCTTGATATACCTCGAGAACTACGCATCTGATCAAAAAATATCATAGAACATAAAAAGTAGGAAACTTAAATCTCTACAAAAAAGGTCTCTCAACATTTTGCCATACCTCTCTTCGTTTCCGAGATATTTGCAGATTTATCTCATGGGAAGGGGCCTGACGGACATATTTCGAGATATTTCTTCTTCTTGTTGTTCTTCTTCTGCACAGCTAAGCTGGAAGTGGCATTTGCATCTCGCAATAGTGCAGAGTTATCTCAAAGAAAGGGGCCACGGTGTTTCTGTATCTCTATTATGTTGGTGCGGCTTCGGAACTTTTAAATATCTCGATATATCTCGAAAACTACGCCTCTGATCAAAAAATATCATAGAACATAAAAAGTAGGAAACTTAATTCTCTACAAAAAAGGTCTCTTAACATTTTGCCATAGCTCGCTTCGTTTCCGAGATATTTGCAGATTTATCTCAAGGGAAGGGGCCTGACGGATATATTTCGAGATATTTCTTCTTCTTGTTGTTCTTCTTCTGCACAGCTAAGCTGGAAGTGGCATTTGCAGCTCGCAATAGTGCAGAGTTATCTCAAAGAAAGGGGCCACGGTGTTTCTGTATCTCTATTATGTTGGTGCGGCTTCGGAACTTTTAAATATCTTGATATACCTCGAGAACTACGCATCTGATCAAAAAATATCATAGAAGATAAAAAGTAGGAAACTTAATTCTCTACAAAAAAGGTCTCTTAACATTTTGCCATAGCTCGCTTCGTTTCCGAGATATTTGCAGATTTATCTCAAGGGAAGGGGCCTGACGGACATATTTCGAGATATTTCTTCTTCTTGTTGTTCTTCTTCTGCACAGCTAAGCTGGAAGTGGCATTTGCATCTCGCAATAGTGCAGAGTTATCTCAAAGAAAGGGGCCACGGTGTTTCTGTATCTCTATTATGTTGGTGCGGCTTCGGAACTTTTAAATATCTCGATATATCTCGAAAACTACGCCTCTGATCAAAAAATATTATAGAACATAAAAAGTAGGAAACTTAATTCTCTACAAAAAAGGTCTCTTAACATTTTGCCATAGCTCGCTTCGTTTCCGAGATATTTGCAGATTTATCTCAAGGGAAGGGGCCTGACGGATATATTTCGAGATATTTCTTCTTCTTGTTGTTCTTCTTCTGCACAGCTAAGCTGGAAGTGGCATTTGCAGCTCGCAATAGTGCAGAGTTATCTCAAAGAAAGGGGCCACGGTGTTTCTGTATCTCTATTATGTTGGTGCGGCTTCGGAACTTTTAAATATCTTGATATACCTCGAGAACTACGCATCTGATCAAAAAATATCATAGAAGATAAAAAGTAGGAAACTTAATTCTCTACAAAAAAGGTCTCTTAACATTTTGCCATAGCTCGCTTCGTTTCCGAGATATTTGCAGATTTATCTCAAGGGAAGGGGCCTGACGGACATATTTCGAGATATTTCTTCTTCTTGTTGTTCTTCTTCTGCACACCTAAACTGGAAGTGGCATTTCCAGCTCGCAATAGTGCAGAGTTATCTCAAAGAAAGGGGCCACGGTGTTTCTGTATCTCTATTATGTTGGTGCGGCTTCGCAACTTTTAAATATCTCGATATATCTCGAAAACTACGCCTCTGATCAAAAAATATCATAGAACATAAAAAGTGGGAAACTTAATTCTCTACAAAAAAGGTCTCTTAACATTTTGCCATAGCTCGCTTCGTTTCCGAGATATTTGCAGATTTATCTCAAGGGAAGGGGCCTGACGGATATATTTCGAGATATTTCTTCTTCTTGTTGTTCTTCTTCTGCACAGCTAAGCTGGAAGTGGCATTTGCAGCTCGCAATAGTGCAGAGTGATCTCAAAGAAAGGGGCCACGGTGTTTCTGTATCTCTATTATGTTGGTGCGGCTTCGGAACTTTTAAATATCTCGATATATCTCGAGAACTACGCATCTGATCAAAAAATATCATAGAACATAAAAAGTAGGAAACTTAATTCTCTACAAATAAGGTCTCTTAACATTTTGCCATAGCTCGCTTCGTTTCCGAGATATTTGCAGATTTATCTCAAGGGAAGGGGCCTTACGGACATATTTCGAGATATTTCTTCTTCTTGTTGTTCTTCTTCTGCACAGCTAAGCTGGAAGTGGCATTTGCAGCTCGCAATAGTGCAGAGTTATCTCAAAGAAAGGGGCCACGGTGTTTCTGTATCTCTATTATGTTGGTGCGGCTTCGGAACTTTTAAATATCTCGATATATCTCGAGAACTACGCATCTGATCAAAAAATATCATAGAACATAAAAAGTAGGAAACTTAATTCTCTACAAATAAGGTCTCTTAACATTTTGCCATAGCTCGCTTCGTTTCCGAGATATTTGCAGATTTATCTCAAGGGAAGGGGCCTTACGGACATATTTCGAGATATTTCTTCTTCTTGTTGTTCTTCTTCTGCACAGCTAAGCTGGAAGTGGCATTTGCAGCTCGCAATAGTGCAGAGTTATCTCAAAGAAAGGGGCCACGGTGTTTCTGTATCTCTATTATGTTGGTGCGGCTTCGGAACTTTTAAATATCTCGATATATCTCGAAAACTACGCTTCTGATCAAAAAATATCATAGAACATAAATTGTAGGAAACATAATTCTCTACAAAAAACGTCTCTAAACATTTTGCCATAACTCGCTTCGTTTCCGAGATATTTGCAGATTTATCTCAAGGGAAGGGGCCTGACGGACATGTTTCGAGATATTTCTTCTTCTTGTTGTTCTTCTTCTGCACAGCTAAACTGGAAGTGGCATTTCCAGCTCGCAATAGTACAGAGTTATCTCAAAGAGAGGGGCCACGGTGTTTCTGTATCTCTATTATGTTGGTGCGGCTTCGGAACTTTTAAATATCTTGATATATCTCGAGAACTACGCATCTGATCAAAAAATATCATAGAAGATAAAAAGTAGGAAACTTAATTCTCTACAAAAAAGGTCTCTTAACATTTTGCCATAGCTCGCTTCGTTTCCGAGATATTTGCAGATTTATCTCAAGGGAAGGGGCCTGACGGACATATTTCGAGATATTTCTTCTTCTTGTTGTTCTTCTTCTGCACAGCTAAACTGGAAGTGGCATTTCCAGCTCGCAATAGTGCAGAGTTATCTCAAAGAAAGGGGCCACGGTGTTTCTGTATCTCTATTATGTTGGTGCGGCTTCGGAACTTTTAAATATCTTGATATACCTCGAGAACTACGCATCTGATCAAAAAATATCATAGAACATAAAAAGTAGGAAACTTAAATCTCTACAAAAAAGGTCTCTTAACATTTTGTCATAGCTCTCTTCGTTTCCGAGATATTTGCAGATTTATCTCAAGGGAAGGGGCCTGACGGACATATTTCGAGATATTTCTTCTTCTTGTTGTTCTTCTTCTGCACAGCTAAGCTGGAAGTGGCATTTGCAGCTCGCAATAGTGCAGAGTTATCTCAAAGAAAGGGGCCACGGTGTTTCTGTATCTCTATTATGTTGGTGCGGCTTCGGAACTTTTAAATATCTCGATATATCTCGAAAACTACGCTTCTGATTAAAAAATATCATAGAACATAAATTGTAGGAAACATAATTCTCTACAAAAAACGTCTCTTAACATTTTGCCATAGCTCGCTTCGTTTCCGAGATATTTGCAGATTCAGCTCAAAGGAACTGGCCTGACGGACATATTTCGAGATATTTCTTCTTCTTGTTGTTCTTCCTCTGCACAGCTAAGCTGGAAGTGGCATTTGCAGCTCGTAATATCGCAGAGTTATCTCAAAGAAAGGGGCCACGGTGTTTCTGTATCTCTATTATGTTGGTGCGGCTTCGGAACTTTTAAATATCTTGATATATCTCGAGAACTACGCATCTGATCAAAAAATATCATAGAACATAAAAAGTAGGAAACTTAATTCTCTACAAATAAGGTCTCTTAACATTTTGCCATAGCTCGCTTCGTTTCCGAGATATTTGCAGATTTATCTCAAGGGAAGGGGCCTTACGGACATATTTCGAGATATTTCTTCTTCTTGTTGTTCTTCTTCTGCACAGCTAAGCTGGAAGTGGCATTTGCAGCTCGCAATAGTGCAGAGTTATCTCAAAGAAAGGGGCCACGGTGTTTCTGTATCTCTATTATGTTGGTGCGGCTTCGGAACTTTTAAATATCTCGATATATCTCGAAAACTACGCTTCTGATCAAAAAATATCATAGAACATAAATTGTAGGAAACATAATTCTCTACAAAAAACGTCTCTGAACATTTTGCCATAGCTCGCTTCGTTTCCGAGATATTTGCAGATTTATCTCAAGGGAAGGGGCCTGACGGACATATTTCGAGATATTTGTTCTTCTTGTTGTTCTTCTTCTGCACAGCTAAGCTGGAAGTGGCATTTGCGGCTCGCACTAGTGCAGAGTTATCTCAAAGAAAGGGGCCACGGTGTTTCTGTATCTCTATTATGTTGGTGCGGCTTCGGAACTTTTAAATATCTCGATATATCTCGAAAACTACGCTTCTGATCAAAAAATATCATAGATCGTAAATTGTAGGAAACATAATTCTCTACAAAAAAGGTCTCTTAACATTTTGCCATAGCTCGCGTCGTTTCCGAGATATTTGCAGATATATCTCAAGGGAAGGGACCTGACGGACATATTTCGAGATATTTCTTCTTCTTGTTGTTCTTCTTCTGCACAGCTAAGCTGGAAGTGGCATTTACAGTTCGCAATAGTGCAGAGTTATCTCAAAGAAAGGGGCCACGGTGTTTCTGTATCTCTATTATGTTGGTGCGGCTTCGGAACTTTTAAATATCTCGATATATCTCGAGAACTACGCATCTGATCGAAAAATATCATAGAACATAAAAAGTAGGAAACTTAATTCTCTACAAACAAGGTCTCTTAACATTTTGCCATAGCTCGCTTCGTTTCCGAGATATTTGCAGATTTATCTCAAGGGAAGGGGCCTTACGGACATATTTCGAGATATTTCTTCTTCTTGTTGTTCTTCTTCTGCACAGCTAAGCTGGAAGTGGCATTTGCAGCTCGCAATAGTGCAGAGTTATCTCAAAGAAAGGGGCCACGGTGTTTCTGTATCTCTATTATGTTGGTGCGGCTTCGGAACTTTTAAATATCTCGATATATCTCGAAAACTACGCTTCTGATCAAAAAATATCATAGAACATAAATTGTAGGAAACATAATTTTCTACAAAAAACGTCTCTGAACATTTTGCCATAGCTCGCTTCGTTTCCGAGATATTTGCAGATTTATCTCAAGGGAAGGGGCCTGACGGACATATTTCGAGATATTTGTTCTTCTTGTTGTTCTTCTTCTGCACAGCTAAGCTGGAAGTGGCATTTGCGGCTCGCACTAGTGCAGAGTTATCTCAAAGAAAGGGGCCACGGTGTTTCTGTATCTCTATTATGTTGGTGCGGCTTCGGAACTTTTAAATATCTCGATATATCTCGAAAACTACGCTTCTGATCAAAAAATATCATAGATCGTAAATTGTAGGAAACATAATTCTCTACAAAAAAGGTCTCTTAACATTTTGCCATAGCTCGCGTCGTTTCCGAGATATTTGCAGATATATCTCAAGGGAAGGGACCTGACGGACATATTTCGAGATATTTCTTCTTCTTGTTGTTCTTCTTCTGCACAGCTAAGCTGGAAGTGGCATTTACAGCTCGCAATAGTGCAGAGTTATCTCAAAGAAAGGGGCCACGGTGTTTCTGTATCTCTATTATGTTGGTATGGCTTCGGAACTTTTAAATATCTTGATATATCTCGAGAACTACGCATCTGATCAAAAAATATCATAGAGCATAAATAGTAGGAAACTTAATTCTCTACAAAAAAGGTCTCTTAACATTTTGCCATAGCTCGCTTCGTTTCCGAGATATTTGCAGATTTATCTCAAGGGAAGGGGCCTGACGGACATATTTCGAGATATTTCTTCTTCTTGTTGTTCTTCTTCTGCACAGCTAAGCTGGAAGTGGCATTTGCAGCTCGCAGTAGTGCAGAGTTATCTCAAAGAAAGGGGCCACGGTGTTTCTGTATCTCTATTATGTTGGTGCGGCTTCGGAACTTTTAAATATCTCGATATATCTCGAGAACTACGGATCTGATCACAAAATATCATACAACATAAAAAGTAGGAAACTTAATTCTCTACAAATAAGGTCTCTTAACATCTTGCCATAGCTCGCTTCGTTTCCGAGATATTTGCAGATTTATCTCAAGGGAAGGGGCCTTACGGACATATTTCGAGATATTTCTTCTTCTTGTTGTTCTTCTTCTGCACAGCTAAGCTCGAAGTGGCATTTGCAGCTCGCAATAGTGCAGAGTTATCTCAAAGAAGGGGGCCACGGTGTTTCTGTATCTCTATTATGTTGGTGCGGCTTCGGAACTTTTAAATATCTTGATATATCTCGAGAACTACGCATCTGATCAAAAAATATCATAGAACATAAAAAGTAGGAAACTTAATTCTCTACAAATAAGGTCTCTTAACATTTTGCCATAGCTCGCTTCGTTTCCGAGATATTTGCAGATTTATCTCAAGGGAAGGGGCCTGACGGACATATTTCGAGATATTTCTTCTTCTTGTTGTTCTTCTTCTGCACAGCTAAGCTGGAAGTGGCATTTGCAGCTCGCAATAGTGCAGAGTTATCTCAAAGAAAGGGGCCACGGTGTTTCTGTATCTCTATTATGTTGGTGCGGCTTCGGAACTTTTAAATATCTTGACACATCTCGAGAACTACGCATCTGATCAAAAAATATCATAGAACATAAAAAGTAGGAAACTTAATTCTCTACAAGAAAGGTCTCTTAACATTTTGCCATAGCTCGCTTCGTTTCCGAGATGTTTGCAGATTTATCTCAAGGGAAGGGGCCTAACGGACATATTTCGAGATATTTCTTCTTCTTGTTGTTCTTCTTCTTCACAGCTAAGCTGGAAGTGGCATTTGCAGCTCGCAATAGTGCAGAGTTATCTCAAAGAAAGGGGCCACTGTGTTTCTGTATCTCTATTATGTTGGTGCGGCTTCGGAACTTTTAAATATCTCGATATATCTCGAAAACTACGCTTCTGATCAAAAAATATCATAGAACATAAATTGTAGGAAACATAATTCTCTACAAAAAAGGTCTCTTAACATTTTGCCATAGCTCGCTTCGTTTCCGAGATATTTGCAGATACATCTCAAGGGAAGGGGCCTGACGGACATATTTCGAGATATTTCTTCTTCTTGTTGTTCTTCTTCTGCACAGCTAAGCTGGAAGTTGCATTTCCAGCTCGCAATAGTGCAGAGTTATCTGAAAGAGAGGGGCCACGGTGTCTCTGTATCTCTATTATGTTGGTGCGGCTTCGGAACTTTTAAATATCTCGATATATCTCGAAAACTACGCTTCTGATCAAAAAATATCATAGAACATGAAAAAGTAGGAAACTTAATTCTCTACAAATAAAATCTCTTAACATTTTGCCATAGCTCGCTTCGTTTCCGAGATATTTGCAGATTTATCCCAAGGGAAGGGGTCTGACGGACATATTTCGAGATATTTCTTCTTCTTGTTGTTCTTCTTCTGCACAGCTAAACTGGAAGTGGCATTTCCAGCTCGCAATAGTGCAGAGTTATCTCAAAGAGAGGGGCCACGGTGTTTCTGTATCTCTATTATGTTGGTGCGGCTTCGGAACTTTTAAATATCTTGATATATCTTGAGAACTACGCATCTGATCAAAAAATATCATAGAAGATAAAAAGTAGGAAACTTAATTCTCTACAAAAAAGGTCTCTTAACATTTTGCCATAGCTCGCTTCGTTTCCGAGATATTTGCAGATTTATCTCAAGGGAAGGGGCCTGACGGACATATTTCGAGATATTTCTTCTTCTTGTTGTTCTTCTTCTGCACAGCTAAGCTGGAAGTGGCATTTGCAGCTCGCAATAGTGCAGAGTTATCTCAAAGAAAGGGGCCACGGTGTTTCTGTATCTCTATTATGTTGGTGCGGCTTCGAAACTTTTAAATATCTTGATATATCTCGAGAACTACGCATCTGATCAAAAAATATCATAGAACATAAATTGTAGGAAACATAATTCTCTACAAAAAACGTCTCTTAACATTTTGCCATAGCTCGCTTCGTTTCCGAGATATTTGCAGATTCAGCTCAAAGGAACGGGCCTGACGGACATATTTCTAGATATTTCTTCTTCTTGTTGTTCTTCCTCTGCACAGCTATGCTGGAAGTGGCATTTGCAGCTCGCAATAGTGCAGAGTTATCTGAAAGAAAGGGGCCACGGTGTTTCTGTATCTCTATTATGTTGGTGCGGCTTCGGAACTTTTAAATATCTTGATATATCTCGAGAACTACGCATCTGATCAAAAAATATCATAGAAGATAAAAAGTAGGAAACTTAATTCTCTACAAAAAAGGTCTCTTAACATTTTGCCATAGCTCGCTTCGTTTCCGAGATATTTGCAGATTTATCTCAAGGGAAGGGGCCTGACGGACATATTTCGAGATATTTCTTCTTCTTGTTGTTCTTCTTCTGCACAGCTAAGCTGGAAGTGGCATTTGCGGCTCGCACTAGTGCAGAGTTATCTCAAAGAAAGGGGCCACGGTGTTTCTGTATCTCTATTATGTTGGTGCGGCTTCGGAACTTTTAAATATCTTGATATATCTCGAGAACTACACATCTGATCAAAAAATATCATAGAACATAAAAGGTAGGAAACTTAATTCTCTACAAAAAAGGTCTCTTAACATTTTGCCATAGCTCGCTTCGTTTCCGAGATATTTGCAGATGCATCTCAAGGGATGGGACCTGACGGACATATTTCGAGATATTTCTTCTTCTTGTTGTTCTTCCTCTGCACAGCTAAACTGGAAGTGGCATTTCCAGCTCGCAATAGTGCAGAGTTATCTCAAAGAAAGGGGCCACGGTGTTTCTGTATCTCTATTATGTTGGTGCGGCTTCGGAACTTTTAAATATCTTGATATATCTCGAGAACTACGAATCTGATCAAAAAATATCATAGAACATAAAAAGTAGGAAACTTAATTCTCTACAAAAAAGGTCTCTTAACATTTTGCCATAGCTCGCTTCGTTTCCGAGATATTTGCAGATTTATCTCGAGGGAAGGGGCCTGACGGACATATTTCGAGATATTTCTTCTTCTTGTTGTTCTTCTTCTGCACAGCTAAGCTGGAAGTGGCATTTGCGGCTCGCACTAGTGCAGAGTTATCTCAAAGAAAGGGGCCACGGTGTTTCTGTATCTCTATTATGTTGGTGCGGCTTCGGAACTTTTAAATATCTCGATATATCTCGAAAACTACGCTTCTGATCAAAAAATATCATAGAACATAAATTGTAGGAAACATAATTCTCTAGAAAAAAGGTCTCTCAACATTTTGCCATAGCTCGCTTCGTTTCCGAGATATATGCAGATATATCTCAAGGGAAGGGGCCTGACGGACATATTTCGAGATATTTCTTCATCTTGTTGTTCTTCTTCTGCACAGCTAAACTGGAAGTGGCATTTCCAGCTCGCAATAGTGCAGAGTTATCTGAAAGAAAGCGGCCACGGTGTTTCTGTATCTCTATTATGTTGGTGCGGCTTCGGAACTTTTAAATATCTCGATATATCTCGAAAACTACGCTTCTGATCAAAAAATATCATAGAACATAGATTGTAGGAAACATAATTCTCTACAAAAAAGGTCTCTTAACATTTTGCCATAGCTCGCTTCGTTTCCGAGATATTTGCAGATATATCTCAAGGGAAGGGGCCTGACGGACATATTTCGAGATATTTCTTCTTCTTGTTGTTCTTCTTCTGCACAGCTAAGCTGGAAGTGGCATTTGCAGCTCGCAATAGTGCAGAGTTATCTCAAAGAAAGGGGCCACGGTGTTTCTGTATCTCTATTATGTTGGTGCGGCTTCGGAACTTTTAAATATCTTGATATATCTCGAGAACTACGCATCTGATCAAAAAATATCATAGAACATAAAAAGTAGGAAACTTAATTCTCTACAAAAAAGGTCTCTTAACATTTTGCCATAGCTCGCTTCGTTTCCGAGATATTTGCAGATTTATCTCAAGGGAAGGGGCCTGACGGACATATTTCGAGATATTTCTTCTTCTTGTTGTTCTTCTTCTGCACAGCTAAACTGGAAGTGGCATTTCCAGCTCGCAGTAGTGCAGAGTTATCTCAAAGAAAGGGGCCACGGTGTTTCTGTATCTCTATTATGTTGGTGCGGCTTCGGAACTTTTAAATATCTTGATATATCTCGAGAACTACGCATCTGATCAAAAAATATCATAGAACATAAATTGTAGGAAACATAATTCTCTACAAAAAAGGTCTCTTAACATTTTGCCATAGCTCGTTTCGTTTCCGAGATATTTGCAGATATATCTCAAGGGAAGGGGCCTGACGGACATATTTCGAGATATTTCTTCTTCTTGTTGTTCTTCTTCTGCACAGCTAAACTGGAAGTGGCATTTCCAGCTCGCAGTAGTGCAGAGTTATCTCAAAGAAAGGGGCCACGGTGTTTCTGTATCTCTATTATGTTGGTGCGGCTTCGGAACTTTAAAATATCTTGATATATCTCGAGAACTACGCATCTGATCAAAAAATATCATAGAACGTAAAAAGTAGGACACTTCATTCTCTACCAAAAAGGTCTCTTAACATTTTGCCATAGCTCGCTTCGTTTCCGAGATATATGCAGATTTATCTCAAGGGAAGGGGCCTGACGGACATATTTCGAGATATTTCTTCTTCTTGTTGTTCTTCTTCTGCACAGCTAAGCTGGAAGTGGCATTTGCAGCTCGCAATAGTGCAGAGTTATCTCAAAGAAAGGGGCCACGGTGTTTCTGTATCTCTATTATGTTGGTGCGGCTTCGGAACTTTTAAATATCTCGATATATCTCGAAAACTACGCTTCTGATCAAAAAATATCATAGAACATAGATTGTAGGAAACATAATTCTCTACAAAAAAGGTCTCTTAACATTTTGCCATAGCTCGTTTCGTTTCCGAGATATTTGCAGATATATCTCAAGGGAAGGGGCCTGACGGACATATTTCGAGATATTTCTTCTTCTTGTTGTTCTTCTTCTGCACAGCTAAACTGGAAGTGGCATTTCCAGCTCGCAATAGCGCAGAGTTATCTCAAAGAAAGGGGCCACGGTGTTTCTGTATCTCTATTATGTCGGTGCGGCTTCGGAACTTTTAAATATCTTGATACATCTCGAGAACTACGCATCTGATCAAAAAATATCATAGAACATAAAAAGTAGGAAACTTAATTCTCTACAAAAAAGGTCTCTTAACATTTTGCCATAGCTCGCTTTGTTTCCGAGATATTTGCAGATTTATCTCAAGGGAAGGGGCCTGACGGACATATTTCGAGATATTTCTTCTTCTTGTTGTTCTTCTTCTGCACAGCTAAACTGGAAGTGGCACTTGCAGCTCGCAATAGTGCAGAGTTATCTCAAAGAAAGAGGCCACGGTGTTTCTGTACCTCTATTATGTTGGTGCAGCTTCGGAACTTTTAAATATCTTGATATATCTCGAGAACTACGCATCTGATCAAAAAATATCATAGAACATAAATTGTAGGAAACATAATTCTCTACAAAAAAGGTCTCTTAACATTTTGCCATAGCTCGCTTCGTTTCCGAGATATATGCAGATTTATCTCAAGGGAAGGGGCCTGACGGACATATTTCGAGATATTTCTTCTTCTTCTTGTTCTTCTTCTGCACAGCTAAACTGGAAGTGGCATTTCCAGCTCGCAGTAGTGCAGAGTTATCTCAAAGAAAGGGGCCACGGTGTTTCTGTATCTCTATTATGTTGGTGCGGCTTCGGAACTTTAAAATATCTTGATATATCTCGAGAACTACGCATCTGATCAAAAAATATCATAAAACGTAAAAAGTAGGAAACTTCATTCTCTACCAAAAAGGTCTCTTAACATTTTGCCATAGCTCGCTTCGTTTCCGAGATATATGCAGATTTATCTCAAGGGAAGGGGCCTGACGGACGTATTTCGAGATATTTCTTCTTCTTGTTGTTCTTCTTCTGCACAGCTAAGCTGGAAGTGGCATTTGCAGCTCGCAATAGTGCAGAGTTATCTCAAAGAAAGGGGCCACGGTGTTTCTGTATCTCTATTATGTTGGTGCGGCATCGGAACTTTAAAATATCTTGATATATCTCGGGAACTACGCATCTGATCAAAAAATATCATAGAACGTAGAAAGTAGGAAACTTCATTCTCTACCAAAAAGGTCTCTTAACATTTTGCCATAGCTCGCTTCGTTTCCGAGATATATGCAGATTTATCTCAAGGGAAGGGGCCTGACGGACATATTTCGAGATATTTCTTCTTCTTGTTGTTCTTCTTCTGCACAGCTAAGCTGGAAGTGGCATTTGCAGCTCGCAATAGTGCAGAGTTATCTCAAAGAAAGAGGCCACGGTGTTTCTGTACCTCTATTATGTTGGTGCGGCTTCGGAACTTTTAAATATCTGGATATATCTCGAGAACTACGCATCTGATCAAATAATATCATAGAACATAAAAAGTAGGAAACTTAATTCTCTACAAAAAACGTCTCTTAACATTTTGCCATAGCACGCTTCGTTTCCGAGATATTTGCAGATTCAGCTCAAAGGAACTGGCCTGACGGACATATTTCGAGATATTTCTTCTGCTTGTTGTTCTTCCTCTGCACAGCTAAGCTGGAAGTGGCATTTGCAGCTCGCAATAGTGCAGAGTTATCTCAAAGAAAGGGGCCACGGTGTTTCTGTATCTCTATTATGTTGGTGCGGCTTCGGAACTTTTAAATATCTTGATATATCTCGAGAACTACGCATCTGATCAAATAATATCATAGAACATAAAAAGTAGGAAACTTAATTCTCTACAAAAAACGTCTCTTAACATTTTGCCATAGCACGCTTCGTTTCCGAGATATTTGCAGATTCAGCTCAAAGGAACTGGCCTGACGGACATATTTCGAGATATTTCTTCTGCTTGTTGTTCTTCCTCTGCACAGCTAAGCTGGAAGTGGCATTTGCAGCTCGCAATAGTGCAGAGTTATCTCAAAGAAAGGGGCCACGGTGTTTCTGTATCTCTATTATGTTGGTGCGGCTTCGGAACTTTTAAATATCTTGATATATCTCGAGAACTACGCATCTGATCAAATAATATCATAGAACATAAAAAGTAGGAAACTTAATTCTCTACAAATAAGGTCTCTTAACATTTTGCCATAGCTCGCTTCGTTTCCGAGATATTTGCAGATTTATCTCAAGGGAAGGGGCCTGACGGACATATTTCGAGATATTTCTTCTTCTTGTTGTTCTTCTTCTGCACAGCTAAGCTGGAAGTGGCATTTGCAGCTCGCAATAGTGCAGAGTTATCTCAAAGAAAGGGGCCACGGTGTTTCTGTATCTCTATTATGTTGGTGCGGCTTCGGAACTTTTAAATATCTTGATATATCTCGAGAACTACGCATCTGATCGAAAAATATCATAGAACATAAAAAGTAGGAAACTTAATTGTCTACAAAAAAGGTCTCTCAACATTTTGCCATAGCTCGCTTCGTTTCCGAGATATTTGCAGATTTATCTCAAGGGAAGGGTCCTGACGGACATATTTCGGGATATTTCTTCTTCTTGTTGTTCTTCTTCTGCACAGCTAAACTGGAAGTGGCATTTCCAGCTCGCAGTAGTGCAGAGTTATCTCAAAGAAAGGGGCCACGGTGTTTCTGTACCTCTATTATGTTGGTGCGGCTTCGGAACTTTTAAATATCTGGATATATCTCGAGAACTACGCATCTGATCAAATAATATCATAGAACATAAAAAGTAGGAAACTTAATTCTCTACAAAAAACGTCTCTTAACATTTTGCCATAGCACGCTTCGTTTCCGAGATATTTGCAGATTCAGCTCAAAGGAACTGGCCTGACGGACATATTTCGAGATATTTCTTCTGCTTGTTGTTCTTCCTCTGCACAGCTAAGCTGGAAGTGGCATTTGCAGCTCGCAATAGTGCAGAGTTATCTCAAAGAAAGGGGCCACGGTGTTTCTGTATCTCTATTATGTTGGTGCGGCTTCGGAACTTTTAAATATCTTGATATATCTCGAGAACTACGCATCTGATCGAAAAATATCATAGAACATAAAAAGTAGGAAACTTAATTGTCTACAAAAAAGGTCTCTCAACATTTTGCCATAGCTCGCTTCGTTTCCGAGATATTTGCAGATTTATCTCAAGGGAAGGGTCCTGACGGACATATTTCGGGATATTTCTTCTTCTTGTTGTTCTTCTTCTGCACAGCTAAACTGGAAGTGGCATTTCCAGCTCGCAGTAGTGCAGAGTTATCTCAAAGAAAGGGGCCACGGTGTTTCTGTATCTCTATTATGTTGGTGCGGCTTCGGAACTTTTAAATATCTTGATATATCTCGAGAACTACGCATCTGATCAAAAAATGTCATAGAACATAAAAAGTAGGAAACTTAATTCTCTACAAAAAAGGTCTCTTAACATTTTGCCATAGCTCGCTTTGTTTCCGAGATATGTGCAGATTTATCTCAAGGGAAGGGGCCTGACGGACATATTTCGAGATATTTCTTCTTCTTGTTGTTCTTCTTCTGCACAGCTAAACTGGAAGTGGCATTTCCAGCTCGCAGTAGTGCAGAGTTATCTCAAAGAAAGGGGCCACGGTGTTTCTGTATCTCTATTATGTTGGTGCGGCTTCGGAACTTTAAAATATCTTGATATATCTCGAGAACTACGCATCTGATCAAAAAATATCATAGAACGTAAAAAGTAGGAAACTTCATTCTCTACCAAAAAGGTCTCTTAACATTTTGCCATAGCTCGCTTCGTTTCCGAGATATTTGCAGATTTATCTCAAGGGAAGGGTCCTAACGGACATATTTCGAGGTATTTCTTCTTCTTGTTGTTCTTCTTCTGCACAGCTCAGCTGGAAGTGGCATTTGCAGCTCGCAATAGTGCAGAGTTATCTCAAAGAAAGGGGCCACGGTGTTTCTGTATCTCTATTATGTTGGTGCGGCTTCGGAACTTTTAAATATCTTGATATATCTCGAGAACTACGCATCTGATCAAATAATATCATAGAACATAAAAAGTAGGAAACTTAATTCTCTACAAATAAGGTCTCTTAACATTTTGCCATAGCTCGCTTCGTTTCCGAGATATTTGCAGATTTATCTCAAGGGAAGGGGCCTGACGGTCATATTTCGAGATATTTCTTCTTCTTGTTGTTCTTCTTCTGCACAGCTAAGCTGGAAGTGGCATTTGCAGCTCGCAATAGGTCAGAGTTATCTCAAAGAAAGGGGCCACGGTGTTTCTGTATCTCTACTATGTTGGTGCGGCTTCGGAACTTTTAAATATCTTGATATATCTCGAGAACTACGCATCTGATCGAAAAATGTCATAGAACATAAAAAGTAGGAAACTTAATTGTCTACAAAAAAGGTCTCTCAACATTTTGCCATAGCTCGCTTCGTTTCCGAGATATTTGCAGATTTATCTCAAGGGAAGGGTCCTGACGGACATATTGCGGGATATTTCTTCTTCTTGTTGTTCTTCTTCTGCACAGCTAAGCTGGAAGTGGCATTTGCAGCTCGCAAGAGTGCAGAGTTATCTCAAAGAAAGGGGCCACGGTGTTTCTGTATCTCTATTATGTTGTTGCGGCTTCGGAACTTTTAAATATCTCGATATATCTCGAGAACTACGCATCTGATCGAAAAATATCATACAACATAAAAAGTAGCAAACTTAATTGTCTACAAAAAAGGTCTCTCAACATTTTGCCATAGCTCGCTTCGTTTCCGAGATATTTGCTGATTTATCTCAAGGGAAGGGTCCTGACGGACATATTTCGGGATGTTTCTTCTTCTTGTTGTTCTTCTTCTGCACAGCTAAGCTGGAAGTGGCATTTGCAGCTCGCAATAGTGCAGAGTTATCTCAAAGAAAGGGGCCACGGTGTTTCTGTATCTCTATTATGTTGGTGCGGCTTCGGAACTTTTAAATATCTGGATATATCTCGAGAACTACGCATCTGATCAAATAATATCATAGAACATAAAAAGTAGGAAACTTAATTCTCTACAAAAAAGGTCTCTTAACATTTTGCCATAGCTCGCTTCGTTTCCGAGATATTTGCAGATTTATCTCAAGGGAAGGGGCCTGACGGACATATTTCGAGATATTTCTTCTTCTTGTTGTTCTTCTCCTGCACAGCTAAGCTGGAAGTGGCATTTGCAGCTCGCAATAGTGCAGAGTTATCTCAAAGAAAGGGGCCACGGTGTTTCTGTATCTCTATTATGTTGGTGCGGCTTCGGAACTTTTAAATATCTCTATATATATCGAAAACTACGCTTCTGATCAAAAAATATCATAGAACATCAATTGTAGGAAACATAATTCTCTACAAAAAAGGTCTCTTAACATTTTGCCATAGCTCGCTTCGTTTCCGAGATATATGCAGATTTATCTCAAGGGAAGGGGCCTGACGGACATATTTCGAGATATTTCTTCTTCTTGTTGTTCTTCTTCTGCACAGCTAAGCTGGAAGTGGCATTTGCAGCTCGCAATAGTGCAGAGTTATCTCAAAGAAAGGGGCCACGGTGTTTCTGTATCTCTATTATGTTGGTGCGGCTTCGGAACTTTTAAATATCTTGATATATCTCGAGAACTACGCATCTGATCAAATAATATCATAGAACATAAAAAGTAGGAAACTTAATTCTCTACAAAAAACGACTCTTAACATTTTGCCATAGCACGCTTCGTTTCCGAGATATTTGCAGATTCAGCTCAAAGGAACTGGCCTGACGGACATATTTCGAGATATTTCTTCTTCTTGTCGTTCTTCCTCTGCACAGCTAAGCTGGAAGTGGCATTTGCAGCTCGCAATAGTGCAGAGTTATCTCAAAGAAAGGGGCCACGGTGTTTCTGTATCTCTATTATGTTGGTGCGGCTTCGGAACTTTTAAATATCTTGATATATCTCGAGAACTACGCATCTGATCAAATAATATCATAGAACATAAAAAGTAGGAAACTTAATTCTCTACAAATAAGGTCTCTTAACATTTTGCCATAGCTCGCTTCGTTTCCGAGATATTTGCAGATTTATCTCAAGGGAAGGGGCCTGACGGACATATTTCGAGATATTTCTTCTTCTTGTTGTTCTTCTTCTGCACAGCTAAGCTGGAAGTGGCATTTGCAGCTCGCAATAGTGCAGAGTTATCTCAAAGAAAGGGGCCACGGTGTTTCTGTATCTCTATTATGTTGGTGCGGCTTCGGAACCTTTAAATATCTTGATATATCTCGAGAACTACGCATCTGATCAAAAAATATCATAGAACATAAAAAGTAGGAAACTTGATTCTCTACAAAAAAGGTCGCTTAAGATTTTGCCATAGCTCGCTTCGTTTCCGAGATATATGCAGATTTATCTCAAGGGAAGGGGCCTGACGGACATATTTCGAGATACTTCTTCTTCTTGTTGTTCTTCTTCTGCACAGCTAAGCTGGAAGTGGCATTTGCAGCTCGCAATAGTGCAGAGTTATCTCAAAGAAAGGGGCCACGGTGTTTCTGTATCTCTATTATGTTGGTGCGGCTTCGGAACTTTTAAATATCTTGATATATCTCGAGAACTACGCATCTGATCAAATAATATCATAGAACATAAAAAGTAGGAAACCTAATTCTCTACAAATAAGGTCTCTTAACATTTTGCCATAGCTCGCTTCGTTTCCGAGATATTTGCAGATTTATCTCAAGGGAAGGGGCCTGACGGACATATTTCGAGATATTTCTTCTTCTTGTTGTTCTTCTTCTGCACAGCTAAGCTGGAAGTGGCATTTGCAGCTCGCAATAGTGCAGAGTTATCTCAAAGAAAGGGGCCACGGTGTTTCTGTATCTCTATTATGTTGGTGCGGCTTCGGAACTTTTAAATATCTTGATATATCTCGAGAACTACACATCTGATCAAAAAATATCATAGAACATAAAAAGTAGGAAACTTGATTCTCTACAAAAAAGGTCTCTTAACATTTTGCCATAGCTCGCTTCGTTTCCGAGATATGTGCAGATTTATCTCAAGGGAAGGGGCCTGACGGACATATTTCGAGATATTTCTTCTTCTTGTTGTTCTTCTTCTGCACAGCTAAGCTGGAAGTGGCATTTCCAGCTCGCAATAGTGCAGAGTGATCTCAAAGAAAGGGGCCACGGTGTTTCTGTATCTCTATTATGTTGGTGCGGCTTCGGAACTTTTAAATATCTCGATATATATCGAAAACTACGCTTCTGATCAAAAAATATCATAGAACATAAATTGTAGGAAACATAATTCTCTACAAAAAAGGTCACTTAAAATTTTGCCATAGCACGCTTCGTTTCCGAGATATATGCAGATTTATCTCAAGGGAAGGGGCCTGACGGACATATTTCGAGATATTTCTTCTTCTTGTTGTTCTTCTTCTGCACAGCTAAGCTGGAAGTGGCATTTGCAGCTCGCAATAGTGCAGAGTTATCTCAAAGAAAGGGGCCACGGTGTTTCTGTATCTCTATTATGTTGGTGCGGCTTCGGAACTTTTAAATATCTTGATATATCTCGAGAACTACGCATCTGATCAAATAATATCATAGAACATAAAAAGTAGCAAACTTAATTGTCTACAAAAAAGGTCTCTCAACATTTTGCCATAGCTCGCTTCGTTTCCGAGATATTTGCTGATTTATCTCAAGGGAAGGGTCCTGACGGACATATTTCGGGATATTTCTTCTTCTTGTTGTTCTTCTTCTGCACAGCTAAGCTGGAAGTGGCATTTGCAGCTCGCAATAGTGCAGAGTTATCTCAAAGAAAGGGGCCACGGTGTTTCTGTATCTCTATTATGTTGGTGCGGCTTCGGAACTTTTAAATATCTCGATATATCTCGAAAACTACGCATCTGATCAAAAAATATCATAGAACGTAAAAAGTAGGAAACTTCATTCTCTACCAAAAAGGTCTCTTAACATTTTGCCATAGCTCGCTTCGTTTCCGAGATATTTGCAGATTTATCTCAAGGGAAGGGGCCTGACGGACATATTTCGAGATATTTCTTCTTCTTGTTGTTCTTCTTCTGCACAGCTAAGCTGGAAGTGGCATTTGCAGCTCGCAATAGTGCAGAGTTATCTCAAAGAAAGAGGCCACGGTGTTTCTGTACCTCTATTATGTTGGTGCAGCTTCGGAACTTTTAAATATCTTGATATATCTCGAGAACTACGCATCTGATCAAAAAATATCATAGAACATAAATTGTAGGAAACATAATTCTCTACAATAAAGGTCTCTTAACATTTTGCCATAGCTCGCTTCGTTTCCGAGATATATGCAGATTTATCTCAAGGGAAGGGGCCTGACGGACATATTTCGAGATATTTCTTCTTCTTGTTGTTCTTCTTCTGCACAGCTAAGCTGGAAGTGGCATTTGCAGCTCGCAATAGTGCAGAGTTATCTCAAAGAAAGGGGCCACGGTGTTTCTGTATCTCTATTATGTTGGTGCGGCTTCGGAACTTTTAAATATCTGGATATATCTCGAGAACTACGCATCTGATCAAATAATATCATAGAAGATAAAAAGTAGGAAACTTAATTCTCTACAAAAAAGGTCTCTTAACATTTTGCCATAGCTCGCTTCGTTTCCGAGATATTTGCAGATTTATCTCAAGGGAAGGGGCCTGACGGACATATTTCGAGATATGTCTTCTTCTTGTTGTTCTTCTTCTGCACAGCTAAGCTGGAAGTGGCATTTGCAGCTCGCAATAGTGCAGAGTTATCTCAAAGAACGGGGCCACGGTGTTTCTGTAACTCTATTATGTTGGTGCGGCTTCGGAACTTTTAAATATCTTGATATATCTCGAGAACTACGCATCTGATCAAAAAATATCATAGAACATAAATTGTAGGAAACATAATTCTCTACAATAAAGGTCTCTTAACATTTTGCCATAGCTCGCTTCGTTTCCGAGATATATGCAGATTTATATCAAGGGAAGGGGCCTGACGGACATATTTCGAGATATGTCTTCTTCTTGTTGTTCTTCTTCTGCACAGCTAAGCTGGAAGTGGCATTTGCAGCTCGCAATAGTGCAGAGTTATCTCAAAGAAAGGGGCCACGGTGTTTCTGTATCTCTATTATGTTGGTGCGGCTTCGGAACTTTTAAATATCTCGTTATATCTCGAAAACTACGCATCTGATCGAAAAATATCATAGAACATAAAAAGTAGGAAACTTAATTGTCTACAAAAAAGGTCTCTCAACATTTTGCCATAGCTCGCTTCGTTTCCGAGATATTTGCAGATTTATCTCAAGGGAAGGGGCCTGACGGACATATTTCGAGATATTTCTTCTTCTTGTTGTTCTTCTTCTGCACAGCTAAGCTGGAAGTGGCATTTGCAGCTCGCAATAGTGCAGAGTTATCTCAAAGAAAGGGGCCACGGTGTTTCTGTATCTCTATTATGTTGGTGCGGCTTCGGAACTTTTAAATATCTGGATATATCTCGAGAACTACATATCTGATCAAATAATATCATAGAAGATAAAAAGTAGGAAACTTAATTCTCTACAAAAAAGGTCTGTTAACATTTTGCCATAGCTCGCTTCGTTTCCGAGATATTTGCAGATTTATCTCAAGGGAAGGGGCCTGACGGACATATTTCGAGATATTTCTTCTTCTTGTTGTTCTTCTCCTGCACAGCTAAGCTGGAAGTGGCATTTGCAGCTCGCAATAGTGCAGAGTTATCTCAAAGAAAGGGGCCACGGTGTTTCTGTATCTCTATTATGTTGGTGCGGCTTCGGAACTTTTAAATATCTCTATATATATCGAAAACTACGCTTCTGATCAAAAAATATCATAGAACATCAATTGTAGGAAACATAATTCTCTACAAAAAAGGTCTCTTAACATTTTGCCATAGCTCGCTTCGTTTCCGAGATATATGCAGATTTATCTCAAGGGAAGGGGCCTGACGGACATATTTCGAGATATTTCTTCTTCTTGTTGTTCTTCTTCTGCACAGCTAAGCTGGAAGTGGCATTTGCAGCTCGCAATAGTGCAGAGTTATCTCAAAGAAAGGGGCCACGGTGTTTCTGTATCTCTATTATGTTGGTGCGGCTTCGGAACTTTTAAATATCTTGATATATCTCGAGAACTACGCATCTGATCAAATAATATCATAGAACATAAAAAGTAGGAAACTTAATTCTCTACAAAAAACGACTCTTAACATTTTGCCATAGCACGCTTCGTTTCCGAGATATTTGCAGATTCAGCTCAAAGGAACTGGCCTGACGGACATATTTCGAGATATTTCTTCTTCTTGTCGTTCTTCCTCTGCACAGCTAAGCTGGAAGTGGCATTTGCAGCTCGCAATAGTGCAGAGTTATCTCAAAGAAAGGGGCCACGGTGTTTCTGTATCTCTATTATGTTGGTGCGGCTTCGGAACTTTTAAATATCTTGATATATCTCGAGAACTACGCATCTGATCAAATAATATCATAGAACATAAAAAGTAGGAAACTTAATTCTCTACAAATAAGGTCTCTTAACATTTTGCCATAGCTCGCTTCGTTTCCGAGATATTTGCAGATTTATCTCAAGGGAAGGGGCCTGACGGACATATTTCGAGATATTTCTTCTTCTTGTTGTTCTTCTTCTGCACAGCTAAGCTGGAAGTGGCATTTGCAGCTCGCAATAGTGCAGAGTTATCTCAAAGAAAGGGGCCACGGTGTTTCTGTATCTCTATTATGTTGGTGCGGCTTCGGAACCTTTAAATATCTTGATATATCTCGAGAACTACGCATCTGATCAAAAAATATCATAGAACATAAAAAGTAGGAAACTTGATTCTCTACAAAAAAGGTCGCTTAAGATTTTGCCATAGCTCGCTTCGTTTCCGAGATATATGCAGATTTATCTCAAGGGAAGGGGCCTGACGGACATATTTCGAGATACTTCTTCTTCTTGTTGTTCTTCTTCTGCACAGCTAAGCTGGAAGTGGCATTTGCAGCTCGCAATAGTGCAGAGTTATCTCAAAGAAAGGGGCCACGGTGTTTCTGTATCTCTATTATGTTGGTGCGGCTTCGGAACTTTTAAATATCTTGATATATCTCGAGAACTACGCATCTGATCAAATAATATCATAGAACATAAAAAGTAGGAAACCTAATTCTCTACAAATAAGGTCTCTTAACATTTTGCCATAGCTCGCTTCGTTTCCGAGATATTTGCAGATTTATCTCAAGGGAAGGGGCCTGACGGACATATTTCGAGATATTTCTTCTTCTTGTTGTTCTTCTTCTGCACAGCTAAGCTGGAAGTGGCATTTGCAGCTCGCAATAGTGCAGAGTTATCTCAAAGAAAGGGGCCACGGTGTTTCTGTATCTCTATTATGTTGGTGCGGCTTCGGAACTTTTAAATATCTTGATATATCTCGAGAACTACACATCTGATCAAAAAATATCATAGAACATAAAAAGTAGGAAACTTGATTCTCTACAAAAAAGGTCTCTTAACATTTTGCCATAGCTCGCTTCGTTTCCGAGATATGTGCAGATTTATATCAAGGGAAGGGGCCTGACGGACATATTTCGAGATATTTCTTCTTCTTGTTGTTCTTCTTCTGCACAGCTAAGCTGGAAGTGGCATTTCCAGCTCGCAATAGTGCAGAGTGATCTCAAAGAAAGGGGCCACGGTGTTTCTGTATCTCTATTATGTTGGTGCGGCTTCGGAACTTTTAAATATCTCGATATATATCGAAAACTACGCTTCTGATCAAAAAATATCATAGAACATAAATTGTAGGAAACATAATTCTCTACAAAAAAGGTCACTTAAAATTTTGCCATAGCACGCTTCGTTTCCGAGATATATGCAGATTTATCTCAAGGGAAGGGGCCTGACGGACATATTTCGAGATATTTCTTCTTCTTGTTGTTCTTCTTCTGCACAGCTAAGCTGGAAGTGGCATTTGCAGCTCGCAATAGTGCAGAGTTATCTCAAAGAAAGGGGCCACGGTGTTTCTGTATCTCTATTATGTTGGTGCGGCTTCGGAACTTTTAAATATCTTGATATATCTCGAGAACTACGCATCTGATCAAATAATATCATAGAACATAAAAAGTAGCAAACTTAATTGTCTACAAAAAAGGTGTCTCAACATTTTGCCATAGCTCGCTTCGTTTCCGAGATATTTGCTGATTTATCTCAAGGGAAGGGTCCTGACGGACATATTTCGGGATATTTCTTCTTCTTGTTGTTCTTCTTCTGCACAGCTAAGCTGGAAGTGGCATTTGCAGCTCGCAATAGTGCAGAGTTATCTCAAAGAAAGGGGCCACGGTGTTTCTGTATCTCTATTATGTTGGTGCGGCTTCGGAACTTTTAAATATCTCGATATATCTCGAAAACTACGCATCTGATCAAAAAATATCATAGAACGTAAAAAGTAGGAAACTTCATTCTCTACCAAAAAGGTCTCTTAACATTTTGCCATAGCTCGCTTCGTTTCCGAGATATTTGCAGATTTATCTCAAGGGAAGGGGCCTGACGGACATATTTCGAGATATTTCTTCTTCTTGTTGTTCTTCTTCTGCACAGCTAAGCTGGAAGTGGCATTTGCAGCTCGCAATAGTGCAGAGTTATCTCAAAGAAAGAGGCCACGGTGTTTCTGTACCTCTATTATGTTGGTGCAGCTTCGGAACTTTTAAATATCTTGATATATCTCGAGAACTACGCATCTGATCAAAAAATATCATAGAACATAAATTGTAGGAAACATAATTCTCTACAATAAAGGTCTCTTAACATTTTGCCATAGCTCGCTTCGTTTCCGAGATATATGCAGATTTATCTCAAGGGAAGGGGCCTGACGGACATATTTCGAGATATTTCTTCTTCTTGTTGTTCTTCTTCTGCACAGCTAAGCTGGAAGTGGCATTTGCAGCTCGCAATAGTGCAGAGTTATCTCAAAGAAAGGGGCCACGGTGTTTCTGTATCTCTATTATGTTGGTGCGGCTTCGGAACTTTTAAATATCTGGATATATCTCGAGAACTACGCATCTGATCAAATAATATCATAGAAGATAAAAAGTAGGAAACTTAATTCTCTACAAAAAAGGTCTCTTAACATTTTGCCATAGCTCGCTTCGTTTCCGAGATATTTGCAGATTTATCTCAAGGGAAGGGGCCTGACGGACATATTTCGAGATATGTCTTCTTCTTGTTGTTCTTCTTCTGCACAGCTAAGCTGGAAGTGGCATTTGCAGCTCGCAATAGTGCAGAGTTATCTCAAAGAACGGGGCCACGGTGTTTCTGTAACTCTATTATGTTGGTGCGGCTTCGGAACTTTTAAATATCTTGATATATCTCGAGAACTACGCATCTGATCAAAAAATATCATAGAACATAAATTGTAGGAAACATAATTCTCTACAATAAAGGTCTCTTAACATTTTGCCATAGCTCGCTTCGTTTCCGAGATATATGCAGATTTATATCAAGGGAAGGGGCCTGACGGACATATTTCGAGATATTTCTTCTTCTTGTTGTTCTTCTTCTGCACAGCTAAGCTGGAAGTGGCATTTGCAGCTCGCAATAGTGCAGAGTTATCTCAAAGAAAGGGGCCACGGTGTTTGTGTATCTCTATTATGTTGGTGCGGCTTCGGAACTTTTAAATATCTCGTTATATCTCGAAAACTACGCATCTGATCGAAAAATATCATCGAACATAAAAAGTAGGAAACTTAATTGTCTACAAAAAAGGTCTCTCAACATTTTGCCATAGCTCGCTTCGTTTCCGAGATATTTGCAGATTTATCTCAAGGGAAGGGGCCTGACGGACATATTTCGAGATATTTCTTCTTCTTGTTGTTCTTCTTCTGCACAGCTAAGCTGGAAGTGGCATTTGCAGCTCGCAATAGTGCAGAGTTATCTCAAAGAAAGGGGCCACGGTGTTTCTGTATCTCTATTATGTTGGTGCGGCTTCGGAACTTTTAAATATCTGGATATATCTCGAGAACTACGCATCTGATCAAATAATATCATAGAAGATAAAAAGTAGGAAACTTAATTCTCTACAAAAAAGGTCTCTTAACATTTTGCCATAGCTCGCTTCGTTTCCGAGATATTTGCAGATTTATCTCAAGGGAAGGGGCCTGACGGACATATTTCGAGATATGTCTTCTTCTTGTTGTTCTTCTTCTGCACAGCTAAGCTGGAAGTGGCATTTGCAGCTCGCAATAGTGCAGAGTTATCTCAAAGAACGGGGCCACGGTGTTTCTGTAACTCTATTATGTTGGTGCGGCTTCGGAACTTTTAAATATCTTGATATATCTCGAGAACTACGCATCTGATCAAAAAATATCATAGAACATAAATTGTAGGAAACATAATTCTCTACAATAAAGGTCTCTTAACATTTTGCCATAGCTCGCTTCGTTTCCGAGATATATGCAGATTTATCTCAAGGGAAGGGGCCTGACGGACATATTTCGAGATATTTCTTCTTCTTGTTGTTCTTCTTC
Source organism: Osmia lignaria lignaria (assembly GCF_051020975.1). Taxonomy (NCBI): domain Eukaryota; kingdom Metazoa; phylum Arthropoda; class Insecta; order Hymenoptera; family Megachilidae; genus Osmia; species Osmia lignaria. Next base: position 20,473,006 of record NW_027478163.1, read on the forward strand.
TGCACAGCTAAGCTGGAAGTGGCATTTGCAGCTCGCAATAGTGCAGAGTTATCTCAAAGAAAGGGGCCACGGTGTTTCTGTATCTCTATTATGTTGGTGCGGCTTCGGAACTTTTAAATATCTCGTTATATCTCGAAAACTACGCATCTGATCGAAAAATATCATAGAACATAAAAAGTAGGAAACTTAATTGTCTACAAAAAAGGTCTCTCAACATTTTGCCATAGCTCGCTTCGTTTCCGAGATATTTGCAGATTTATCTCAAGGGAAGGGGCCTGACGGACATATTTCGAGATATTTCTTCTTCTTGTTGTTCTTCTTCTGCACAGCTAAGCTGGAAGTGGCATTTGCAGCTCGCAATAGTGCAGAGTTATCTCAAAGAAAGGGGCCACGGTGTTTCTGTATCTCTATTATGTTGGTGCGGCTTCGGAACTTTTAAATATCTGGATATATCTCGAGAACTACGCATCTGATCAAATAATATCATAGAAGATAAAAAGTAGGAAACTTAATTCTCTACAAAAAAGGTCTCTTAACATTTTGCCATAGCTCGCTTCGTTTCCGAGATATTTGCAGATTTATCTCAAGGGAAGGGGCCTGACGGACATATTTCGAGATATGTCTTCTTCTTGTTATTCTTCTTCTGCACAGCTAAGCTGGAAGTGGCATTTGCAGCTCGCAATAGTGCAGAGTTATCTCAAAGAACGGGGCCACGGTGTTTCTGTAACTCTATTATGTTGGTGCGGCTTCGGAACTTTTAAATATCTTGATATATCTCGAGAACTACGCATCTGATCAAAAAATATCATAGAACATAAATTGTAGGAAACATAATTCTCTACAATAAAGGTCTCTTAACATTTTGCCATAGCTCGCTTCGTTTCCGAGATATATGCAGATTTATCTCAAGGGAAGGGGCCTGACGGACATATTTCGAGATATTTCTTCTTCTTGTTGTTCTTCTTCTGCACAGCTAAGCTGGAAGTGGCATTTGCAGCTCGCAATAGTGCAGAGTTATCTCAAAGAAAGGGGCCACGGTGTTTCTGTATCTCTATTATGTTGGTGCGGCTTCGGAACTTTTAAATATCTTGATATATCTCGAGAACTACGCATCTGATCAAAAAATATCATAGAACATAAAAAGTAGGAAACTTAATTCTCTACAAAAAAGGTGTCTTAACATTTTGCCATAGCTCGCTTCGTTTCCGAGATATTTGCGGATTTATCTCAAGGGAAGGGGCCTGACGGACATATTTCGAGATATTTCTTCTTCTTGTTGTTCTTCTTCTGCACAGCTAAGCTGAAGTGGCATTTACAGCTCGCAATAGTGCAGAGTTATCTCAAAGAAAGGGGCCACGGTGTTTCTGTATCTCTATTATGTTGGTGCGGCTTCGGAACTTTTAAATATCTTGATATATCTCGAGAACTACGCATCTGATCAAAAAATATCATAGAACATAAAAAGTAGTAAACTTAATTCTCTACAAATAAAGTCTCTTAACGTTTTGCCATAGCTCGCTTCGTTTCCGAGATATTTGCGGATTTATCTCAAGGGAAGGGGCCTGACGGACATATTTCGAGATATTTCTTCTTCTTGTTGTTCTTCTTCTGCACAGCTAAGCTGGAAGTGGCATCTGCAGCTCGCAATAGTGCAGGGTTATCTCAAAGAAAGGGGCCACTGTGTTTCTGTATCTCTATTATGTTGGTGCGGCTTCGGAACTTTTAAATATCTTGATATATCTCGAGAACTACGCATCTGCTCAAAAAATATCATAGAACATAAAAAGTAGGAAACTTAATTCTCTACAAAAAAGGTCTCTTAACATTTTGCCATAGCTCGCTTCGTTTCCGAGATATTTGCAGATTTATCTCAAGGGAAGGGGCCTGACGGACATATTTCGAGATATTTCTTCTTCTTGTTGTTCTTCTTCTGCACAGCTAAGCTGGAAGTGGCATTTGCAGCTCGCAATAGTGCAGAGTTATCTCACAGAAGGGGGCCACGGTGTTTCTGTATCTCTATTATGTTGGTGCGGCTTCGGAACTTTTAAATATCTTGATATATCTCGAGAACTACGCATCTGATCAAATAATATCATAGAACATAAAAAGTAGGAAACTTAATTCTCTACAAATAAGGTCTCTTAACATTTTGCCATAGCTCGCTTCGTTTCCGAGATATTTGCAGATTTATCTCAAGGGAAGGGGCCTGACGGTCATATTTCGAGATATTTCTTCTTCTTGTTGTTCTTCTTCTGCACAGCTAAGCTGGGAGTGGCATTTGCAGCTCGCAATAGTGCAGAGTTATCTCAAAGAAAGGGGCCACGGTGTTTCTGTATCTCTATTATGTTGGTGCGGCTTCGGAACTTTTAAATATCTTGATATATCTCGAGAACTACGCATCTGATCAAATAATATCATAGAACATAAAAAGTAGGAAACTTAATTCTCTACAAAAAACGACTCTTAACATTTTGCCATAGCACGCTTCGTTTCCGAGATATTTGCAGATTCAGCTCAAAGGAACTGGCCTGACGGACATATTTCGAGATATTTCTTCTTCTTGTCGTTCTTCCTCTGCACAGCTAAGCTGGAAGTGGCATTTGCAGCTCGCAATAGTGCAGAGTTATCTCAAAGAAAGGGGCCACGGTGTTTCTGTATCTCTATTATGTTGGTGCGGCTTCGGAACTTTTAAATATCTTGATATATCTCGAGAACTACGCATCTGATCAAATAATATCATAGAACATAAAAAGTAGGAAACTTAATTCTCTACAAATAAGGTCTCTTAACATTTTGCCATAGCTCGCTTCGTTTCCGAGGTATTTGCAGATTTATCTCAAGGGAAGGGGCCTGACGGTCATATTTCGAGATATTTCTTCTTCTTGTTGTTCTTCTTCTGCACAGCTAAGCTGGAAGTGGCATTTGCAGCTCGCAATAGTGCAGAGTTATCTCAAAGAAAGGGGCCACGGTGTTTCTGTATCTCTATTATGTTGGTGCGGCTTCGGAACCTTTAAATATCTTGATATATCTCGAGAACTACGCATCTGATCAAAAAATATCATAGAACATAAAAAGTAGGAAACTTGATTCTCTACAAAAAAGGTCGCTTAAGATTTTGCCATAGCTCGCTTCGTTTCCGAGATATATGCAGATTTATCTCAAGGGAAGGGGCCTGACGGACATATTTCGAGATACTTCTTCTTCTTGTTGTTCTTCTTCTGCACAGCTAAGCTGGAAGTGGCATTTGCAGCTCGCAATAGTGCAGAGTTATCTCAAAGAAAGGGGCCACGGTGTTTCTGTATCTCTATTATGTTGGTGCGGCTTCGGAACTTTTAAATATCTTGATATATCTCGAGAACTACGCATCTGATCAAATAATATCATAGAACATAAAAAGTAGGAAACCTAATTCTCTACAAATAAGGTCTCTTAACATTTTGCCATAGCTCGCTTCGTTTCCGAGATATTTGCAGATTTATCTCAAGGGAAGGGGCCTGACGGACATATTTCGAGATATTTCTTCTTCTTGTTGTTCTTCTTCTGCACAGCTAAGCTGGAAGTGGCATTTGCAGCTCGCAATAGTGCAGAGTTATCTCAAAGAAAGGGGCCACGGTGTTTCTGTATCTCTATTATGTTGGTGCGGCTTCGGAACTTTTAAATATCTTGATATATCTCGAGAACTACGCATCTGATCAAATAATATCATAGAACATAAAAAGTAGGAAACTTAATTCTCTACAAAAAACGACTCTTAACATTTTGCCATAGCACGCTTCGTTTCCGAGATATTTGCAGATTCAGCTCAAAGGAACTGGCCTGACGGACATATTTCGAGATATTTCTTCTTCTTGTCGTTCTTCCTCTGCACAGCTAAGCTGGAAGTGGCATTTGCAGCTCGCAATAGTGCAGAGTTATCTCAAAGAAAGGGGCCACGGTGTTTCTGTATCTCTATTATGTTGGTGCGGCTTCGGAACTTTTAAATATCTTGATATATCTCGAGAACTACGCATCTGATCAAATAATATCATAGAACATAAAAAGTAGGAAACTTAATTCTCTACAAATAAGGTCTCTTAACATTTTGCCATAGCTCGCTTCGTTTCCGAGATATTTGCAGATTTATCTCAAGGGAAGGGGCCTGACGGTCATATTTCGAGATATTTCTTCTTCTTGTTGTTCTTCTTCTGCACAGCTAAGCTGGAAGTGGCATTTGCAGCTCGCAATAGTGCAGAGTTATCTCAAAGAAAGGGGCCACGGTGTTTCTGTATCTCTATTATGTTGGTGCGGCTTCGGAACCTTTAAATATCTTGATATATCTCGAGAACTACGCATCTGATCAAAAAATATCATAGAACATAAAAAGTAGGAAACTTGATTCTCTACAAAAAAGGTCGCTTAAGATTTTGCCATAGCTCGCTTCGTTTCCGAGATATATGCAGATTTATCTCAAGGGAAGGGGCCTGACGGACATATTTCGAGATACTTCTTCTTCTTGTTGTTCTTCTTCTGCACAGCTAAGCTGGAAGTGGCATTTGCAGCTCGCAATAGTGCAGAGTTATCTCAAAGAAAGGGGCCACGGTGTTTCTGTATCTCTATTATGTTGGTGCGGCTTCGGAACTTTTAAATATCTTGATATATCTCGAGAACTACGCATCTGATCAAATAATATCATAGAACATAAAAAGTAGGAAACCTAATTCTCTACAAATAAGGTCTCTTAACATTTTGCCATAGCTCGCTTCGTTTCCGAGATATTTGCAGATTTATCTCAAGGGAAGGGGCCTGACGGACATATTTCGAGATATTTCTTCTTCTTGTTGTTCTTCTTCTGCACAGCTAAGCTGGAAGTGGCATTTGCAGCTCGCAATAGTGCAGAGTTATCTCAAAGAAAGGGGCCACGGTGTTTCTGTATCTCTATTATGTTGGTGCGGCTTCGGAACTTTTAAATATCTTGATATATCTCGAGAACTACACATCTGATCAAAAAATATCATAGAACATAAAAAGTAGGAAACTTGATTCTCTACAAAAAAGGTCTCTTAACATTTTGCCATAGCTCGCTTCGTTTCCGAGATATGTGCAGATTTATCTCAAGGGAAGGGGCCTGACGGACATATTTCGAGATATTTCTTCTTCTTGTTGTTCTTCTTCTGCACAGCTAAGCTGGAAGTGGCATTTCCAGCTCGCAATAGTGCAGAGTGATCTCAAAGAAAGGGGCCACGGTGTTTCTGTATCTCTATTATGTTGGTGCGGCTTCGGAACTTTTAAATATCTCGATATATATCGAAAACTACGCTTCTGATCAAAAAATATCATAGAACATAAATTGTAGGAAACATAATTCTCTACAAAAAAGGTCACTAAACATTTTGCCATAGCACGCTTCGTTTCCGAGATATATGCAGATTTATCTCAAGGGAAGGGGCCTGACGGACATATTTCGAGATATTTCTTCTTCTTGTTGTTCTTCTTCTGCACAGCTAAGCTGGAAGTGGCATTTGCAGCTAGCAATAGTGCAGAGTTATCTCAAAGAAAGGGGCCACGGTGTTTCTGTATCTCTATTATGTTGGTGCGGCTTCGGAACTTTTAAATATCTTGATATATCTCGAGAACTACGCATCTGATCAAATAATATCATAGAACATAAAAAGTAGCAAACTTAATTGTCTACAAAAAAGGTCTCTCAACATTTTGCCATAGCTCGCTTCGTTTCCGAGATATTTGCTGATTTATCTCAAGGGAAGGGTCCTGACGGACATATTTCGGGATATTTCTTCTTCTTGTTGTTCTTCTTCTGCACAGCTAAGCTGGAAGTGGCATTTGCAGCTCGCAATAGTGCAGAGTTATCTCAAAGAACGGGGCCACGGTGTTTCTGTAACTCTATTATGTTGGTGCGGCTTCGGAACTTTTAAATATCTTGATATATCTCGAGAACTACGCATCTGATCAAAAAATATCATAGAACATAAAAAGTAGGAAACTTGATTCTCTACAAAAAAGGTCTCTTAACATTTTGCCATAGCTCGCTTCGTTTCCGAGATATATGCAGATTTATCTCAAGGGAAGGGGCCTGACGGACATATTTCGAGATACTTCTTCTTCTTGTTGTTCTTCTTCTGCACAGCTAAGCTGGAAGTGGCATTTCCAGCTCGCAATAGTGCAGAGTTATCTCAAAGAAAGGGGCCACGGTGTTTCTGTATCTCTATTATGTTGGTGCGGCTTCGGAACTTTTAAATATCTTGATATATCTCGAGAACTACGCATCTGATCAAAAAATATCATAGAACATAAAAAGTAGGAAACTTGATTCTCTACAAAAAAGGTCTCTTAACATTTTGCCATAGCTCGCTTCGTTTCCGAGATATGTGCAGATTTATCTCAAGGGAAGGGGCCTGACGGACATATTTCGAGATATTTCTTCTTCTTGTTGTTCTTCTTCTGCACAGCTAAGCTGGAAGTGGCATTTGCAGCTCGCAATAGTGCAGAGTGATCTCAAAGAAAGGGGCCACGGTGTTTCTGTATCTCTATTATGTTGGTGCGGCTTCGGAACTTTTAAATATCTTGATATATCTCGAGAACTACGCATCTGATCAAAAAATATCATAGAACATAAAAAGTATGAAACTTAATTCTCTACAAAAAAGGTCTCTTAACATTTTGCCATAGCTCGCTTCGTTTCCGAGATATTTGCGGATTTATCTCAAGGGAAGGGGCCTGACGGACATATTTCGAGATATTTCTTCTTCTTGTTGTTCTTCTTCTGCACAGCTAAGCTGAAGTGGCATTTACAGCTCGCAATAGTGCAGAGTTATCTCAAAGAAAGGGGCCACGGTGTTTCTGTATCTCTATTATGTTGGTGCGGCTTCGGAACTTTTAAATATCTTGATATATCTCGAGAACTACGCATCTGATCAAAAAATATCATAGAACATAAAAAGTAGGAAACTTAATTCTCTACAAATAAAGTCTCTTAACATTTTGCCATAGCTCGCTTCGTTTCCGAGATATTTGCGGATTTATCTCAAGGGAAGGGGCCTGACGGACATATTTCGAGATATTTCTTCTTCTTGTTGTTCTTCTTCTGCACAGCTAAGCTGGAAGTGGCATTTGCAGCTCGCAATAGTGCAGAGTTATCTCAAAGAAAGGGGCCACGGTGTTTCTGTATCTCTATTAAGTTGGTGCGGCTTCGGAACTTTTAAATATCTTGATATATCTCGAGAACTACGCATCTGATCAAAAAATATCATAGAACATAAATAGTAGGAAACTTAATTCTCTACAAAAAAGGTCTCTCAACATTTTGCCATAGCTCGCTTCGTTTCCGAGATATTTGCAGATTTATCCCAAGGGAAGGGGCCTGACGGACATATTTCGAGATATTTCTTCTTCTTGTTGTTCTTCTTCTGCACAGCTAAGCTGGAAGTGGCATTTCCAGCTCGCAATAGTGCAGAGTTATCTCAAAGAAAGGGGCCACGGTGTTTCTGTATCTCTATTATGTTGGTGCGGCTTCGGAACTTTTAAATATCTTGATATATCTCGAGAACTACGCATCTGATCAAAAAATATCATAGAACATAAAAAGTAGGAAACTTAATTCTCTACAAAAAACGTCTCTTAACATTTTGCCATAGCTCGCCCCGTTTCCGAGATATTTGCAGATTTATCTCAAGGGAAGGGGCCTGACGGACATATTTCGAGATATTTCTTCTTCTTGTTGTTCTTCTTCTGCACAGCTAAGCTGGAAGTGGCATTTGCGGCTCGCACTAGTGCAGAGTTATCTCAAAGAAAGGGGCCACGGTGTTTCTGTATCTCTATTATGTTGGTGCGGCTTCGGAACTTTTAAATATCTTGATATATCTCGAGAACTACGCATCTGATCAAAAAATATCATAGAACATAAAAAGTAGGAAACTTAATTCTCTACAAAAAAGGTCTCTTAACATTTTGCCATAGCTCGCTTCGTTTCCGAGATATTTGCAGATTTATCTCAAGGGAAGGGGCCTGACGGACATATTTCGAGATATTTCTTCTTCTTGTTGTTCTTCTTCAGCACAGCTAAGCTGGAAGTGGCATTTGTAGCTCGCAATAGTGCAGAGTTATCTCAAAGAAAGGGGCCACGGTGTTTCTGTATCTCTATTATGTTGGTGCGGCTTCGGAACTTTTAAATATCTTGATATATCTCGAGAACTACGCATCTGATCAAAAAATATTATAGAACATAAAAAGTAGGAAACTTAATTCTCTACAAAAAAGGTCTCTTAACATTTTGCCATAGCTCGCTTCGTTTCCGAGATATTTGCAGATTTATCTCAAGGGAAGGGGCCTGACGGACATATTTCGAGATATTTCTTCTTCTTGTTGTTCCTCTTCTGCACAGCTAAACTGGAAGTGGCATTTCCAGCTCGCAATAGTGCAGAGTTATCTCAAAGAAAGGGGCCACGGTGTTTCTGTATCTCTATTATGTTGGTGCGGCTTCGGAACTTTTAAATATCTTGATATATCTCGAGAACTGCGCATCTGATCAAAAAATATCATAGAACATAAAAAGTAGGAAACTTAATTCTCTACAAATAAAGTCTCTTAACATTTTGCCATAGCTCGCTTCGTTTCCGAGATATTTGCGGATTTATCTCAAGGGAAGGGGCCTGACGGACATATTTCGAGATATTTCGTCTTCTTGTTGTTCTTCTTCTGCACAGCTAAGCTGGAAGTGGCATTTGCAGCTCGCAATAGTGCAGAGTTATCTCAAAGAAAGGGGCCACGGTGTTTCTGTATCTCTATTATGTTGGTGCGGCTTCGGAACTTTTAAATATCTTGATATATCTCGAGAACTACGCATCTGATCAAAAAATATCATGCAACATAAAAAGTAGGAAACTTAATTCTCTACAAAAAAGGTCTCTTAACATTTTGCCATAGCTCGCTTCGTTTCCGCGATATTTGCAGATTTATCTCAAGGGAAGGGGCCTCACGGACATATTTCGAGATATTTCTTCTTCTTGTTGTTCTTCTTCTGCACAGCTAAACTGGAAGTGGCATTTCCAGCTCGCAATAGTGCAGAGTTATCTCAAAGAAAGGGGCCACGGTGTTTCGGTATCTCTATTATGTTGGTGCGGCTTCGGAACTTTTAAATATCTTGATATATCTCGAGAACTACGCATCTGATCAAAAAATATCATAGAACATAAAACGTAGGAAACTTTATTCTCTACAAAAAAGGTCTCTCAACATTTTGCCATAGCTCGCTTCGTTTCCGAGATATTTGCAGATGTATCTCAAGGGAAGGAGCCTGACGGACAATTTCGAGATATTTCTTCTTCTTGTTGTTCTTCTTCTGCACAGCTAAGCTGGAAGTGGCATTTGCGGCTCGCACTAGTGCAGAGTTATCTCAAAGAAAGGGGCCACGGTGTTTCTGTATCTCTATTATGTTGGTGCGGCTTCGGAACTTTTAAATATCTTGATATATCTCGAGAACTACGCATCTGATCAAAAAATATCATAGAACATAAAAAGTAGGAAACTTAATTCTCTACAAAAAAGGTCTCTTAACATTTTGCCATAGCTCGCTTCGTTTCCGAGATATTTGCAGATTTATCTCAAGGGAAGGGGCCTGACGGACATATTTCGAGATATTTCTTCTTCTTGTTGTTCTTCTTCTGCACAGCTAAGCTGGAAGTGGCATTTGTAGCTCGCAATAGTGCAGAGTTATCTCAAAGAAAGGGGCCACGGTGTTTCTGTATCTCTATTATGTTGGTGCGGCTTCGGAACTTTTAAATATCTTGATATATCTCGAGAACTACGCATCTGATCAAAAAATATTATAGAACATAAAAAGTAGGAAACTTAATTCTCTACAAAAAAGGTCTCTTAACATTTTGCCATAGCTCGCTTCGTTTCCGAGATATTTGCGGATTTATCTCAAGGGAAGGGGCCTGACGGACATATTTCGAGATATTTCTTCTTCTTGTTGTTCTTCTTCTGCACAGCTAAGCTGGAAGTGGCATTTGCAGCTCGCAATAGTGCAGAGTTATCTCAAAGAAAGGGGCCACGGTGTTTCTGTATCTCTATTATGTTGGTGCGGCTTCGGAACTTTTAAATATCTTGATATATCTCGAGAACTACGCATCTGATCAAAAAATATCATGGAACATAAAAAGTAGGAAACATAATTCTCTACAAAAAAGGTCTCTTAACATTTTGCCATAGCTCGCTTCGTTTCCGCGATATTTGCAGATTTATCTCAAGGGAAGGGGCCTCACGGACATATTTCGAGATATTTCTTCTTCTTGTTGTTCTTCTTCTGCACAGCTAAACTGGAAGTGGCATTTCCAGCTCGCAATAGTGCAGAGTTATCTCAAAGAAAGGGGCCACGGTGTTTCGGTATCTCTATTATGTTGGTGCGGCTTCGGAACTTTTAAATATCTTGATATATCTCGAGAACTACGCATCTGATCAAAAAATATCATAGAACATAAAACGTAGGAAACTTTATTCTCTACAAAAAAGGTCTCTCAACATTTTGCCATAGCTCGCTTCGTTTCCGAGATATTTGCAGATGTATCTCAAGGGAAGGAGCCTGACGGACAATTTCGAGATATTTCTTCTTCTTGTTGTTCTTCTTCTGCACAGCTAAGCTGGAAGTGGCATTTGCAGCTCGCAATAGTGCAGAGTTATCTCAAAGAAAGGGGCCACGGTGTTTCTGTATCTCTATTATGTTGGTGCGGCTTCGGAACTTTTAAATATCTTGATATATCTCGAGAACTACGCATCTGATCAAAAAATATCATGGAACATAAAAAGTAGGAAACATAATTCTCTACAAAAAAGGTCTCTTAACATTTTGCCATAGCTCGCTTCGTTTCCGCGATATTTGCAGATTTATCTCAAGGGAAGGGGCCTCACGGACATATTTCGAGATATTTCTTCTTCTTGTTGTTCTTCTTCTGCACAGCTAAACTGGAAGTGGCATTTCCAGCTCGCAATAGTGCAGAGTTATCTCAAAGAAAGGGGCCACGGTGTTTCGGTATCTCTATTATGTTGGTGCGGCTTCGGAACTTTTAAATATCTTGATATATCTCGAGAACTACGCATCTGATCAAAAAATATCATAGAACATAAAACGTAGGAAACTTTATTCTCTACAAAAAAGGTCTCTCAACGTTTTGCCATAGCTCGCTTCGTTTCCGAGATATTTGCAGATGTATCTCAAGGGAAGGAGCCTGACGGACAATTTCGAGATATTTCTTCTTCTTGTTGTTCTTCTTCTGCACAGCTAAGCTGGAAGTGGCATTTGCGGCTCGCACTAGTGCAGAGTTATCTCAAAGAAAGGGGCCACGGTGTTTCTGTATCTCTATTATGTTGGTGCGGCTTCGGAACTTTTAAATATCTTGATATATCTCGAGAACTACACATCTGATCAAAAAATATCATAGAACATAAAAAGTAGCAAACTTAATTCTCTACAAAAAAGGTCTCTTAACATTTTGCCATAGCTCGCTTCGTTTCCGAGATATTTGCAGATTTATCTCAAGGGAAGGGGCCTGACGGACATATTTCGAGATATTTCTTCTTCTTGTTGTTCTTCTTCTGCACAGCGAAGCTGGAAGTGGCATTTGCAGCTCGCAGTAGTGCAGAGTTATCTCAAAGAAAGGGGCCACGGTGTTTCTGTATCTCTATTATGTTGGTGCGGCTTCGGAACTTTTAAATATCTTGATATATCTCGAGAACTACGCATCTGATCAAAAAATATCATGGAACATAAAAAGTAGAAAACCTAATTCTCTACAAAAAAGGTCTCTTAACATTTTGCCATAGCTCGCTTCGTTTCCGAGATATTTGCAGATTTATCTCAAGGGAAGGGGCCTGACGGACATATTTCGAGATATTTCTTCTTCTTGTTGTTCTTCTTCTGCACAGCTAAGCTGGAAGTGGCATTTGCAGCTCGCAATAGTGCAGAGCTATCTCAAAGAAGGGGGCCACGGTGTTTCTGTATCTCTATTATGTTGGTGCGGCTTCGGAACTTTTAAATATCTTGATATATCTCGAGAACTACGCATCTGATCACAAAATATCATAGAACATAAAAAGTAGGAAACTTAATTCTCTACAAAAAAGGTCTCTTAACATTTTGCCATAGCTCGCTTCGTTTCCGAGATATTTGCGGATTTATCTCAAGGGAAGGGGCCTGACGGACATATTTCGAGATATTTCTTCTTCTTGTTGTTCTTCTTCTGCACAGCTAAGCTGGAAGTGGCATTTACAGCTCGCAATAGTGCAGAGTTATCTCAAAGAAAGGGGCCACGGTGTTTCTGTATCTCTATTATGTTGGTGCGGCTTCGGAACTTTTAAATATCTTGATATATCTCGAGAACTACGCATCTGATCAAAAAATATCATAGAACATAAAAAGTAGGAAACTTAATTCTCTACAAAAAAGGTCTCTTAACATTTTGCCATAGGTCGCTTCGTTTCCGAGATATTTGCAGATTTATCTCAAGGGAAGGGGTCTGACGGACATATTTCGAGATATTTCTTCTTCCTGTTGTTCTTCTTCTGCACAGCTAAGCTCGAAGTGGCATTTGCAGCTCGCAATAGTGCAGAGTTATATCAAAGAAAGAGGCCACGGTGTTTCTGTACCTCTATTATGTTGGTGCAGCTTCGGAACTTTTAAATATCTTGATATATCTCGAGAACTACGCATCTGATCAAAAAATATCATAGAACATAAAAAGTAGGAAACTTATTTCTCTACAAAAAAGGTCTCTTAACATTTTGCCATAGCTCGCTTCATTTCCGAGATATTTGCAGATTTATCTCAAGGGAAGGGGCCTGACGGACATATTTCGAGATATTTCTTCTTCTTGTTGTTCTTCTTCTGCACAGCTAAACTGGAAGTGGCATTTCCAGCTCGCAATAGTGCAGAGTTATCTCAAAGAAGGGGGCCACGGTGTTTCTGTATCTCTATTATGTTGGTGCGGCTTCGGAACTTTTAAATATCTTGATATATCTCGAGAACTACGCATCTGATCAAAAAATATCATAGAACATAAAAAGTAGGAAACTTAATTCTCTACAAATAAAGTCTCTTAACATTTTGCCATAGCTCGCTTCGTCTCCGAGATATTTGCAGATTTATCTCAAGGGAAGGGGCCTGACGGACATATATCGAGACATTTCTTCTTCTTGTTGTTCTTCTTCTGCACAGCTAAGCTGGAAGTGGCATTTGCAGCTCGCAATAGTGCAGAGTTATCTCAAAGAAGGGGGCCACGGTGTTTCTGTATCTCTATTATGTTGGTGCGGTTTCGGAACTTTTAAATATCTTGATATATCTCGAGAACTACGCATCTGATCAAAAAATATCATAGAACATAAAAAGTAGGAAACTTAAATCTCTACAAAAAAGGTCTCTTAACATTTTGCCATAGCTCGCTTCATTTCCGAGATATTTGCGGATTTATCTCAAGGGAAGGGGCCTAACGGACATATTTCGAGATATTTCTTCTTCTTGTTGTTCTTCTTCTGCACAGCGAAGCTAGAAGTGGCCTGTGCAGCTCGCAATAGTGCAGAGTTATCTCAAAGAAAGGGGCCACGGTGTTTCTGTATCTCTATTATGTTGGTGCGGCTTCGGAACCTTTAAATATCTTGATATATCTCGAGAACTACGCATCTGATCAAAAAATATCATAGAACATAAAAAGTAGAAAACTTAATTCGCTACAAAAGAGGTCTCTTAACATTTTGCCATAGCCCGCTTCGTTTCCGAGATATTTGCAGATTTATCTCAAGGGAAGGGGCCTGACGGACATATTTCGAGATATTTCTTCTTCTTGTTGTTCTTCTTCTGCACAGCTAAACTGGAAGTGGCATTTCCAGCTCGCAATAGTGCAGAGTTATCTCAAAGAAAGGGGCCACGGTGTTTCTGTATCTCTATTATGTTGGTGCGGCTTCGGAACTTTTAAATATCTTGATATATCTCGAGAACTACGCATCTGATCGAAAAATATCATAGAACATAAAAAGTAGGAAACTTAATTGTCTACAAAAAAGGTCTCTCAACATTTTGCCATAGCTCGCTTCGTTTCCGAGATATTTGCAGATTTATCTCAAGGGAAGGGGCCTAACGGACATATTTCGAGATATTTCTTCTTCTTGTTGTTCTTCTTCTGCACAGCGAAGCTAGAAGTGGCCTTTGCAGCTCGCAATAGTGCAGAGTTATCTCAAAGAAAGGGGCCACGGTGTTTCTGTATCTCTATTATGTTGGTGCGGCTTCGGAACTTTTAAATGTCTTGATATATCTCGAGAACTACGCATCTGATCAAAAAATATCATAGAACATAAATAGTAGGAAACTTAATTCTCTACAAAAAAGGTCTCTCAACATTTTGCCATAGCTCGCCTCGTTTCCGAGATATTTGCAGATTTATCTCAAGGGAAGGGGCCTGACGGACATATTTCGAGATATTTCTTCTTCTTGTTGTTCTTCTTCTGCACAGCTAAGCTGGAAGTGGCATTTGCGGATCGCACTAGTGCAGAGTTATCTCAAAGAAAGGGGCCACGGTGTTTCTGTATCTCTATTATGTTGGTGCAGCTTCGGAACTTTTAAATATCTTGATATATCTCGAGAACTACGCATCTGATCAAAAAATATCATGGAACATAAAAAGTAGAAAACTTAATTCTCTACAAAAAAGGTCTCTTAACATTTTGCCATAGCTCGCTTCGTTTCCGAGATATTTGCAGATTTATCTCAAGGGAAGGGGCCTGACGGACATATTTCGAGATATTTCTTCTTCTTGTTGTTCTTCTTCTGCACAGCTAAGCTGGAAGTGGCATTTGCAGCTCGCAATAGTGCAGAGTTATCCCAAAGAAGGGGGCCACGGTGTTTCTGTATCTCTATTATGTTGGTGCGGCTTCGGAACTTTTAAATATCTTGATATATCTCGAGAACTACGCATCTGATCACAAAATATCATAGAAGATAAAAAGTAGGAAACTTAATTCTCTACAAAAAAGGTCTCTTAACATTTTGCCATAGCTCGCTTCGTTTCCGAGATATTTGCGGATTTATCTCAAGGGAAGGGGCCTGACGGACATATTTCGAGATATTTCTTCTTCTTGTTGTTCTTCTTCTGCACAGCTAAGCTGGAAGTGGCATTTACAGCTCGCAATAGTGCAGAGTTATCTCAAAGAAAGGGGCCACGGTGTTTCTGTATCTCTATTATGTTGGTGCGGCTTCGGAACTTTTAAATATCTTGATATATCTCGAGAACTACGCATCTGATCAAAAAATATCATAGAACATAAAAAGTAGGAAACTTAATTCTCTACAAAAAAGGTCTCTTAACATTTTGCCATAGGTCGCTTCGTTTCCGAGATATTTGCAGATTTATCTCAAGGGAAGGGGTCTGACGGACATATTTCGAGATATTTCTTCTTCCTGTTGTTCTTCTTCTGCACAGCTAAGCTCGAAGTGGCATTTGCAGCTCGCAATAGTGCAGAGTTATATCAAAGAAAGAGGCCACGGTGTTTCTGTACCTCTATTATGTTGGTGCAGCTTCGGAACTTTTAAATATCTTGATATATCTCGAGAACTACGCATCTGATCAAAAAATATCATAGAACATAAAAAGTAGGAAACTTAATTCTCTACAAAAAAGGTCTCTTAACATTTTGCCATAGGTCTCTTCGTTTCCGAGATATTTGCAGATTTATCTCAAGGGAAGGGGTCTGACGGACATATTTCGAGATATTTCTTCTTCTTGTTGTTCTTCTTCTGCACAGCTAAGCTGGAAGTGGCATCTGCAGCTCGCAATAGTGCAGGGTTATCTCAAAGAAAGGGGCCACGGTGTTTCTGTATCTCTATTATGTTGGTGCGGCTTCGGAACTTTTAAATATCTTGATATATCTCGAGAACTACGCATCTGATCAAAAAATATCATAGAACATAAAAAGTAGGAAACTTAATTCTCTACAAAAAAGGTCTCTTAACATTTTGCCATAGCTCGCTTCATTTCCGAGATATTTGCAGATTTATCTCAAGGGAAGGGGCCTGACGGACATATTTCGAGATATTTCTTCTTCTTGTTGTTCTTCTTCTGCACAGCTAAACTGGAAGTGGCATTTCCAGCTCGCAATAGTGCAGAGTTATCTCAAAGAAGGGGGCCACGGTGTTTCTGTATCTCTATTATGTTGGTGCGGCTTCGGAACTTTTAAATATCTTGATATATCTCGAGAACTACGCATCTGATCAAAAAATATCATAGAACATAAAAAGTAGGAAACTTAATTCTCTACAAATAAAGTCTCTTAACATTTTGCCATAGCTCGCTTCGTCTCCGAGATATTTGCAGATTTATCTCAAGGGAAGGGGCCTGACGGACATATATCGAGACATTTCTTCTTCTTGTTGTTCTTCTTCTGCACAGCTAAGCTGGAAGTGGCATTTGCAGCTCGCAATAGTGCAGAGTTATCTCAAAGAAGGGGGCCACGGTGTTTCTGTATCTCTATTATGTTGGTGCGGTTTCGGAACTTTTAAATATCTTGATATATCTCGAGAACTACGCATCTGATCAAAAAATATCATAGAACATAAAAAGTAGGAAACTTAAATCTCTACAAAAAAGGTCTCTTAACATTTTGCCATAGCTCGCTTCATTTCCGAGATATTTGCAGATTTATCTCAAGGGAAGGGGCCTAACGGACATATTTCGAGATATTTCTTCTTCTTGTTGTTCTTCTTCTGCACAGCGAAGCTAGAAGTGGCCTGTGCAGCTCGCAATAGTGCAGAGTTATCTCAAAGAAAGGGGCCACGGTGTTTCTGTATCTCTATTATGTTGGAGCGGCTTCGGAACTTTTAAATATCTTGATATATCTCGAGAACTACGCATCTGATCAAAAAATATCATAGAACATAAAAAGTAGGAAACTTAATTCTCTACCAAAAAGGTCCCTTAACATTTTGCCATAGCTCGCTTCGTTTCCGAGATATTTGCAGATTTATCTCAAGGGAAGGGGCCTGACGGACATATTTCGAGATATTTCTTCTTCTGGTTGTTCTTCTTCTGCACAGCTAAGCTGGAAGTGGCATTTGCGGCTCGCACTAGTGCAGACTTATCTCAAAGAAAGGGGCCACGGTGTTTCTGTATCTCTATTATGTTGGTGCGGCTTCGGAACTTTTAAATATCTCGATATATCTCGAAAACTACGCTTCTGATCAAAAAATATCATAGAACATAAATTGTAGGAAACATAATTCTCTACAAAAAACGTCTCTTAACATTTTGCCATAGCTCGCTTCGTTTCCGAGATATTTGCAGATATATCTCAAGGGAAGGGGCCTGACGGACATATTTCGAGATATATCTTCTTCTTGTTGTTCTTCTTCTGCACAGCTAAACTGGAAGTGGCATTTCCAGCTCGCAATAGCGCAGAGTTATCTCAAAGAAAGGGGCCACGGTGTTTCTGTATCTCTATTATGTTGGTGCGGCTTCGGAACTTTTAAATATCTCGATATATCTCGAAAACTACGCTTCTGATCAAAAAATATCATAGAACATAAATTGTAGGAAACATAATTCTCTACAAAAAAGGTCTCTTAACGTTTTGCCATAGCTCGCTTCGTTTCCGAGACATTTGCAGATTCATCTCAAGGGAAGGGTCCTGACGGACATATTTCGAGATATTTCTTCTTCTTGTTGTTCTTCTTCTGCACAGCTAAACTGGAAGTGGCATTTCCAGCTCGCAATAGCGCAGAGTTATCTCAAAGAAAGGGGCCACGGTGTTTCTGTATCTCTATTATGTTGGTGCGCCTTCGGAACTTTTAAATATCTTGATATATCTCGAGAACTACGCATCTGATCAAAAAATATCATAGAACATAAAAAGTAGGAAACTTAATTCTCTACCAAAAGAGGTCCCTTAACATTTTGCCATAGCTCGCTTCGTTTCCGAGATATTTGCAGATTTATCTCAAGGGAAGGGGCCTGACGGACATATTTCGAGATATTTCTTCTTCTGGTTGTTCTTCTTCTGCACAGCTAAGCTGGAAGTGCCATTTGCGGCTCGCACTAGTGCAGAGTTATCTCAAAGAAAGGGGCCACGTTGTTTCTGTATCTCTATTATGTTGGTGCAGCTTCGGAACTTTTAAATATCTTGGTATATCTCGAGAACTACGCATCTGATCAAAAAATATCATAGAACATAAAAAGTAGGAAACTTAATTCTCTACAGAAAAGGTCTCTTAACATTTTGCCATAGCTCGCTTCGTTTCCGAGATATTTGCAGATTTATCTCAAGGGAAGGGGCCTGACGGACAGATTTCGAGATATTTCTTCTTCTTGTTGTTCTTCTTCTGCACAGCTAAGCTGGAAGTGGCATTTGCAGCTCGCAATAGTGCAGAGTTATCTCAAAGAAAGGGGCCACGGTGTTTCTGTATCTCTATTATGTTGGAGCGGCTTCGGAACTTTTAAATATCTTGATATATCTCGAGAACTACGCATCTGATCAAAAAATATCATAGAACATAAAAAGTAGGAAACTTAATTCTCTACCAAAAAGGTCCCTTAACATTTTGCCATAGCTCGCTTCGTTTCCGAGATATTTGCAGATTTATCTCAAGGGAAGGGGCCTGACGGACATATTTCGAGATATTTCTTCTTCTGGTTGTTCTTCTTCTGCACAGCTAAGCTGGAAGTGGCATTTGCGGCTCGCACTAGTGCAGAGTTATCTCAAAGAAAGGGGCCACGGTGTTTCTGTATCTCTATTATGTTGGTGCGGCTTCGGAACTTTTAAATATCTCGATATATCTCGAAAACTACGCTTCTGATCAAAAAATATCATAGAACATAAATTGTAGGAAACATAATTCTCTACAAAAAACGTCTCTTAACATTTTGCCATAGCTCGCTTCGTTTCCGAGATATTTGCAGATATATCTCAAGGGAAGGGGCCTGACGGACATATTTCGAGATATATCTTCTTCTTGTTGTTCTTCTTCTGCACAGCTAAACTGGAAGTGGCATTTCCAGCTCGCAATAGCGCAGAGTTATCTCAAAGAAAGGGGCCACGGTGTTTCTGTATCTCTATTATGTTGGTGCGGCTTCGGAACTTTTAATTATCTCGATATATCTCGAAAACTACGCTTCTGATCAAAAAATATCATAGAACATAAATTGTAGGAAACATAATTCTCTACAAAAAACGTCTCTTAACATTTTGCCATAGCTCGCTTCGTTTCCGAGATATTTGCAGATATATCTCAAGGGAAGGGGCCTGACGGACATATTTCGAGATATATCTTCTTCTTGTTGTTCTTCTTCTGCACAGCTAAACTGGAAGTGGCATTTCCAGCTCGCAATAGCGCAGAGTTATCTCAAAGAAAGGGGCCACGGTGTTTCTGTATCTCTATTATGTTGGTGCGGCTTCGGAACTTTTAAATATCTCGATATATCTCGAAAACTACGCTTCTGATCAAAAAATATCATACAACATAAATTGTAGGAAACATAATTCTCTACAAAAAACGTCTCTTAACATTTTGCCATAGCTCGCTTCGTTTCCGAGATATTTGCAGATATATCTCAAGGGAAGGGGCCTGACGGACATATTTCGAGATATATCTTCTTCTTGTTGTTCTTCTTCTGCACAGCTAAACTGGAAGTGGCATTTCCAGCTCGCAATAGCGCAGATTTATCTCAAAGAAAGGGGCCACGGTGTTTCTGTATCTCTATTATGTTGGTGCGGCTTCGGAACTTTTAAATATCTCGATATATCTCGAAAACTACGCTTCTGATCAAAAAATATCATAGAACATAAATTGTAGGAAACATAATTCTCTACAAAAAAGGTCTCTTAACGTTTTGCCATAGCTCGCTTCGTTTCCGAGACATTTGCAGATTCATCTCAAGGGAAGGGTCCTGACGGACATATTTCGACATATTTCTTCTTCTTGTTGTTCTTCTTCTGCACAGCTAAACTGGAAGTGGCATTTCCAGCTCGCAATAGCGCAGAGTTATCTCAAAGAAAGGGGCCACGGTGTTTCTGTATCTCTATTATGTTGGTGCGGCTTCGGAACTTTTAAATATCTTGATATATCTCGAGAACTACGCATCTGATCAAAAAATATCATAGAACATAAAAAGTAGGAAACTTAATTCTCTACAAAAAAGGTCTCTTACCATTTTGCCATAGCTCGCTTCGTTTCCGAGATATTTGCAGATTTATCTCAAGGGAAGGGGCCTGACGGACATATTTCGAGATATTTCTTCTTCTGCACAGCTAAGCTGGAAGTGGCATTTGCAGCTCGCAATAGTGCAGAGTTATCTCAAAGAAAGGGGCCACGGTGTTTCTGTATCTCTATTATGTTGGTGCGGCTTCGAAACTTTTAAATATCTTGATATATCTCGAGAACTACGCATCTGATCAAATAATATCATAGAACATAAAAAGTAGGAAACTTAGTTCTCTACAAATAAGGTCTCTTATCATTTTGCCATAGCTCGCTTCGTTTCCGAGATATTTGCAGATTTATCTCAAGGGAAGGGGCCTGACGGACATATTTCGAGATATTTCTTCTTCTTGTTGTTCTTCTTCTGCACAGCTAAACTGGAAGTGGCATTTCCCGTTCGCAATAGCGCAGAGTTATCTCAAAGAAAGGGGCCACGGTGTTTCTGTATCTCTATTATGTTGGTGCGGCTTCGAAACTTTTAAATATCTTGATATATCTCGAGAACTACGCATCTGATCAAATAATATCATAGAACATAAAAAGTAGGAAACTTAGTTCTCTACAAATAAGGTCTCTTATCATTTTGCCATAGCTCGCTTCGTTTCCGAGATATTTGCAGATTTATCTCAAGGGAAGGGTCCTGACGGACATATTTCGAGATATTTCTTCTTCTTGTTGTTCTTCTTCTGCACAGCTAAACTGGTAGTGGCATTTCCAGCTCGCAATAGCGCAGAGTTATCTCAAAGAAAGGGGCCACGGTGTTTCTGTATCTCTATTATTTTGGTGCGGCTTCGGAACTTTTAAATATCTTGATATATCTCGAGAACTACGCATCTGATCAAAAAATATCATAGAACATAAAAAGTAGGAAACTTAATTCTCTACAAAAAAGATCTCTTAATATTTTGCCATAGCTCGCTTCGTTTCCGAGATATTTGCAGATTTATCTCAAGGGAAGGGTCCTGACGGACATATTTCGAGATATTTCTTCTTCTTGTTGTTCTTCTTCTGCACAGCTAAACTGGAAGTGGCATTTCCAGCTCGCAATAGCGCAGAGTTATCTCAAAGAAAGGGGCCACGGTGTTTCTGTATCTCTATTATTTTGGTGCGGCTTCGGAACTTTTAAATATCTTGATATATCTCGAGAACTACGCATCTGATCAAAAAATATCATAGAACATAAAAAGTAGGAAACTTAATTCTCTACAAAAAAGGTCTCTTAACATTTTGCCATAGCTCGCTTCGTTTCCGAGATATTTGCAGATTTATCTCAAGGGAAGGGGCCTGACGGACATATTTCGAGATATTTCTTCTTCTTGTTGTTCTTCTTCTGCACAGCTAAGCTGGAAGTGGCATTTGCAGCTCGCAATAGTGCAGAGTTATCTCAAAGAAAGGGGCCACGGTGTTTCTGTATCTCTATTATGTTGGTACGGCTTCGGAACTTTTAAATATCTCGATATATCTCGAAAACTACGCTTCTGATAAAGAAATATCATAGAACATAAATTGTAGGAAACATAATTCTCTACAAAAAAGGTCTCTTAACGTTTTGCCATAGCTCGCTTCGTTTCCGAGATATTTGCAGATTTATCTCAAGGGAAGGGTCCTGACGGACATATTTCGAGATATTTCTTCTTCTTGTTGTTCTTCTTCTGCACAGCTAAACTGGAAGTGGCATTTCCAGCTAGCAATAGTGCAGAGTTATCTCAAAGAAAGGGGCCACGGTGTTTCTGTATCTCTATTATGTTGGTGCGGCTTCGGAACTTTTAAATATCTTGATATATCTCGAGAACTACGCATCTGATCGAAAAATATCATAGAACATAAAAAGTAGGAAACTTAATTCTCTACAAAAAAGGTCTCTTAACGTTTTGCCATAGCTGGCTTCGTTTCCGAGATATTTGCAGATTTATCTCAAGGGAAGGGTCCTGACGGACATATTTCGAGATATTTCTTCTTCTTGTTGTTCTTCTTCTGCACAGCTAAACTGGAAGAGGCATTTCCAGCTCGCAATAGCGCAGAGTTATCTCAAAGAAAGGGGCCACGGTGTTTCTGTATCTCTATTATTTTGGTGCGGCTTCGGAACTTTTAAATATCTTGATATATCTCGCGAACTACGCATCTGATCAAAAAATATCATAGAACATAAAAAGTAGGAAACTTAATTCTCTACAAAAAAGGTCTCTTAACATTTTGCCATAGCTCGCTTCGTTTCCGAGATATTTGCAGATTTATGTCAAGGGAAGGGGCCTGACGGACATATTTCGAGATATTTCTTCTTCTTGTTGTTCTTCTTCTGCACAGCTAAGCTGGACGTGGCATTTACAGCTCGCAATAGTGCAGAGTTATCTCAAAGAAAGGGGCCACGGTGTTTCTGTATCTCTATTATGTTGGTGCGGCTTCGGAACTTTTAAATATCTTGATATATCTCGAGAACTACGCATCTGATCAAAAAATATCATAGAACATAGAAAGTAGGAAACCTAATTCTCTACAAAAAAGGTCTCTTAACATTTTGCCATAGCTCGCTTCGTTTCCGAGATATTTGCAGATTTATGTCAAGGGAAGGGTCCTGACGGACATATTTCGGGATATTTCTTCTTCTTGTTGTTCTTCTTCTGCACAGCTAAACTGGCAGTGGCATTTCCAGCTCGCAATAGTGCAGAGTTATCTCAAAGATAGGGGCCACGGTGTTTCTGTATCTCTATTATGTTGGTGCGGCTTCGGAACTTTTAAATATCTTGATATATCTCGAGAACTACGCAACTGATCGAAAAATATCGTAGAACATAAAAAGTAGGAAACTTAATTCTCTACAAAAAAGGTCTCTTAACATTATGCCATAGCTCGCTTCGTTTCCGAGATATTTGCAGATTTATCTCAAGGGAAGGGGACTGACGGACATATTTCGAGATATTTCTTCTTCTTGTTGTTCTTCTTCTGCACAGCTAAGCTGGAAGTGGCATTTGCAGCTATCTCAAAGAAAGGGGCCACGGTGTTTCTGTATCTCTATTATGTTGGTGCGGCTTCGGAACTTTTAAATATCTCGATATATCTCGAAAACTACGCTTCTGATCAAAAAATATCATACAACATAAATTGTAGGAAACATAATTCTCTACAAAAAACGTCTCTTAACATTTTGCCATAGCTCGCTTCGTTTCCGAGATATTTGCAGATATATCTCAAGGGAAGGGGCCTGACGGACATATTTCGAGATATATCTTCTTCTTGTTGTTCTTCTTCTGCACAGCTAAACTGGAAGTGGCATTTCCAGCTCGCAATAGCGCAGATTTATCTCAAAGAAAGGGGCCACGGTGTTTCTGTATCTCTATTATGTTGGTGCGGCTTCGGAACTTTTAAATATCTCGATATATCTCGAAAACTACGCTTCTGATCAAAAAATATCATAGAACATAAATTGTAGGAAACATAATTCTCTACAAAAAAGGTCTCTTAACGTTTTGCCATAGCTCGCTTCGTTTCCGAGACATTTGCAGATTCATCTCAAGGGAAGGGTCCTGACGGACATATTTCGACATATTTCTTCTTCTTGTTGTTCTTCTTCTGCACAGCTAAACTGGAAGTGGCATTTCCAGCTCGCAATAGCGCAGAGTTATCTCAAAGAAAGGGGCCACGGTGTTTCTGTATCTCTATTATGTTGGTGCGGCTTCGGAACTTTTAAATATCTTGATATATCTCGAGAACTACGCATCTGATCAAAAAATATCATAGAACATAAAAAGTAGGAAACTTAATTCTCTACAAAAAAGGTCTCTTACCATTTTGCCATAGCTCGCTTCGTTTCCGAGATATTTGCAGATTTATCTCAAGGGAAGGGGCCTGACGGACATATTTCGAGATATTTCTTCTTCTGCACAGCTAAGCTGGAAGTGGCATTTGCAGCTCGCAATAGTGCAGAGTTATCTCAAAGAAAGGGGCCACGGTGTTTCTGTATCTCTATTATGTTGGTGCGGCTTCGAAACTTTTAAATATCTTGATATATCTCGAGAACTACGCATCTGATCAAATAATATCATAGAACATAAAAAGTAGGAAACTTAGTTCTCTACAAATAAGGTCTCTTATCATTTTGCCATAGCTCGCTTCGTTTCCGAGATATTTGCAGATTTATCTCAAGGGAAGGGGCCTGACGGACATATTTCGAGATATTTCTTCTTCTTGTTGTTCTTCTTCTGCACAGCTAAACTGGAAGTGGCATTTCCCGTTCGCAATAGCGCAGAGTTATCTCAAAGAAAGGGGCCACGGTGTTTCTGTATCTCTATTATGTTGGTGCGGCTTCGAAACTTTTAAATATCTTGATATATCTCGAGAACTACGCATCTGATCAAATAATATCATAGAACATAAAAAGTAGGAAACTTAGTTCTCTACAAATAAGGTCTCTTATCATTTTGCCATAGCTCGCTTCGTTTCCGAGATATTTGCAGATTTATCTCAAGGGAAGGGTCCTGACGGACATATTTCGAGATATTTCTTCTTCTTGTTGTTCTTCTTCTGCACAGCTAAGCTGGAAGTGGCATTTGCAGCTCGCAATAGTGCAGAGTTATCTCAAAGAAAGGGGCCACGGTGTTTCTGTATCTCTATTATGTTGGTACGGCTTCGGAACTTTTAAATATCTCGATATATCTCGAAAACTACGCTTCTGATAAAGAAATATCATAGAACATAAATTGTAGGAAACATAATTCTCTACAAAAAAGGTCTCTTAACGTTTTGCCATAGCTCGCTTCGTTTCCGAGATATTTGCAGATTTATCTCAAGGGAAGGGTCCTGACGGACATATTTCGAGATATTTCTTCTTCTTGTTGTTCTTCTTCTGCACAGCTAAACTGGAAGTGGCATTTCCAGCTAGCAATAGTGCAGAGTTATCTCAAAGAAAGGGGCCACGGTGTTTCTGTATCTCTATTATGTTGGTGCGGCTTCGGAACTTTTAAATATCTTGATATATCTCGAGAACTACGCATCTGATCGAAAAATATCATAGAACATAAAAAGTAGGAAACTTAATTCTCTACAAAAAAGGTCTCTTAACGTTTTGCCATAGCTGGCTTCGTTTCCGAGATATTTGCAGATTTATCTCAAGGGAAGGGTCCTGACGGACATATTTCGAGATATTTCTTCTTCTTGTTGTTCTTCTTCTGCACAGCTAAACTGGAAGAGGCATTTCCAGCTCGCAATAGCGCAGAGTTATCTCAAAGAAAGGGGCCACGGTGTTTCTGTATCTCTATTATTTTGGTGCGGCTTCGGAACTTTTAAATATCTTGATATATCTCGCGAACTACGCATCTGATCAAAAAATATCATAGAACATAAAAAGTAGGAAACTTAATTCTCTACAAAAAAGGTCTCTTAACATTTTGCCATAGCTCGCTTCGTTTCCGAGATATTTGCAGATTTATGTCAAGGGAAGGGGCCTGACGGACATATTTCGAGATATTTCTTCTTCTTGTTGTTCTTCTTCTGCACAGCTAAGCTGGACGTGGCATTTACAGCTCGCAATAGTGCAGAGTTATCTCAAAGAAAGGGGCCACGGTGTTTCTGTATCTCTATTATGTTGGTGCGGCTTCGGAACTTTTAAATATCTTGATATATCTCGAGAACTACGCATCTGATCAAAAAATATCATAGAACATAGAAAGTAGGAAACCTAATTCTCTACAAAAAAGGTCTCTTAACATTTTGCCATAGCTCGCTTCGTTTCCGAGATATTTGCCGATTTATCTCAAGGGAAGGGTCCTGACGGACATATTTCGAGATATTTCTTCTTCTTGTTGTTCTTCTTCTGCACAGCTAAGCTGGACGTGGCATTTACAGCTCGCAATAGTGCAGAGTTATCTCAAAGAAAGGGGCCACGGTGTTTCTGTATCTCTATTATGTTGGTGCGGCTTCGGAACTTTTAAATATCTTGATATATCTCGAGAACTACGCATCTGATCAAAAAATATCATAGAACATAAAAAGTAGGAAACTTAATTCTCTACAAAAAAGGTCTCTCAACATTTTGCCATAGCTCGCTTCGTTTCCGAGATATTTGCAGATGTATCTCAAGGGAAGGGGCCTGACGGACATATTTCGAGATATTTCTTCTTCTTGTTGTTCTTCTTCTGCACAGCTAAGCTGGACGTGGCATTTACAGCTCGCAATAGTGCAGAGTTATCTCAAAGAAAGGGGCCACGGTGTTTCTGTATCTCTATTATGTTGGTGCGGCTTCGGAACTTTTAAATATCTTGATATATCTCGAGAACTACGCATCTGATCAAAAAATATCATAGAACATAAAAAGTGGGAAACTTAATTCTCTACAAAAAAGGTCTCTTAACATTTTGCCATAGCTCGCTTCGTTTCCGAGATATTTGCAGATTTATCTCAAGGGAAGGGGCCTGACGGACATATTTCGAGATATTTCTTCTTCTTGTTGTTCTTCTTCTGCACAGCTAAGCTGGAAGTGGCATTTGCAGCTCGCAATAGTGCAGAGTTATCTCAAAGAAAGGGGCCACGGTGTTTCTGTATCTCTATTATGTTGGTGCGGCTTCGGAACTTTTAAATATCTCGATATATCTCGAAAACTACGCTTCTGATCAAAAAATATCATAGAACGTAAATTCTGGGAAACATAATTCTCTACAAAAAAGGTCTCTTAAGATTTTGCCATAGCTCGCTTCGTTTCCGAGATATTTGCAGATTTATCTCAAGGGAAGGGGTCTGACGGACATATTTCGAGATATTTCTTCTTCTTGTTGTTCTTCTTCTGCACAGCTGAGCTCGAAGTGGCATTTGCAGCTCGCAATAGTGCAGAGTTATCGCAAAGAAAGGGGCCACGGTGTTTCTGTATCTCTATTATGTTGGTGCGGCTTCGGAACTTTTAAATATCTTGATATATCTCGAGAACTACGCATCTGATCAAAAAATATCATAGAACATAAAAAGTAGGAAACTTAATTCTCTACAAAAAAGGTCTCTTAACATTTTGCCGTAGCTCGCTTCGTTTCCGGGATATTTGCAGATTTATCTCAAGGGATGGGGCCTGACGGACATATTTCGAGATATTTCTTCTTCTTGTTGTTCTTCTTCTGCACAGCTAAGCTGGTAGTGGCATTTGCAGGTCGCAATAGTGCAGAGTTATCTCAAAGAAAGGGGCCACGGTGTTTCTGTGTCTCTATTATGTCGGTGCGGCTTCGGAACTTTTAAATATCTCGATATATCTCGAAAACTACGCTTCTGATCAAAAAATATCATAGAAAGTGAATTGTAGGAAACATAATTCTCTACAAAAAAGGTCTCTTAACATTTTGCCATAGCTCGCTTCGTTTCCGAGATATTTGCAGATTTATCTCAAGGGAAGGGGTCTGACGGACATATTTCGAGATATTTCTTCTTCTTGTTGTTCTTCTTCTGCACAGCTGAGCTCGAAGTGGCATTTGCAGCTCGCAATAGTGCAGAGTTATCGCAAAGAAAGGGGCCACGGTGTTTCTGTATCTCTATTATGTTGGTGCGGCTTCGGAACTTTTAAATATCTTGATATATCTCGAGAACTACGCATCTGATCAAAAAATATCATAGAACATAAAAAGTAGGAAACCTAATTTTCTACAAAAAAGGTCTCTTAACATTTTCCCGTAGCTCGCTTCGTTTCCGAGATATTTGCAGATTTATCTCAAGGGAAGGGGCCTGACGGACATATTTCGAAATATTTCTTATTCTTGTTGTTCTTCTTCTGCACAGCTAAGCTGGAAGTGGCATTTGCAGCTCGCAATAGTGCAGAGTTATCTCAAAGAAAGAGGCCACGGTGTTTCTGTACCTCTATTATGTTGGTGCGGCTTCGGAACTTTTAAATATCTTGATATATCTCGAGAACTACGCATCTGATCAAAAAATATCATAGAACATAAATAGTAGGAAACTTAATTCTCTACAAAAAAGGTATCTCAACATTTTGCCATACTCCGCTTCGTTTCCGGGATATTTGCAGATTTATCTCAAGGGAAGGGGCCTGACGGATATATTTCGAGATATTTCTTCTTCTTGTTGTTCTTCTTCTGCACAGCTAAGCTGGAAGTGGCATTTGCAGGTCGCAATAGTGCAGGGTTATCTCAAAGAAAGGGGCCACGGTGTTTCTGTGTCTCTATTATGTTGGTGCGGCTTCGGAACTTTTAAATATCTCGATATATCTCGAAAACTACGCTTCTGATCAAAAAATATCATAGAACGTAAATTGTAGGAAACATAATTCTCTACAAAAAAGGTCTCTTAAGATTTTGCCATCGCTCGCTTCGTTTCCGAGATATTTGCAGATTTATCTCAAGGGAAGGGGTCTGACGGACATACTTCGAGATATTTCTTCTTCTTGTTGTTCTTCTTCTGCACAGCTAAACTGGAAGTGGCATTTCCAGCTCGCAATAGTGCAGAGTTATCCCAAAGAAAGGGGCCACGGTGTTTCTGTATCTCTATTATGTTGGTGCGGCTTCGGAACTTTTAAATATCTCGATATATCTCGAAAACTACGCTTCTGATCAAAAAAGATCATAGAAGGTAAATTGTAGAAAACATAATTCTCTACAAAAAAGGTCTCTTAACATTTTCCCATAGGTCGCTTCGTTTCCGAGATATTTGCAGATTTATCTCAAGGGAAGGGGTCTGACGGACATATTTCGAGATATTTCTTCTTCCTGTTGTTCTTCTTCTGCACAGCTAAGCTCGAAGTGGCATTTGCAGCTCGCAATAGTGCAGAGTTATCTCAAAGAAAGAGGCCACGGTGTTTCTGTATCTCTATTATGTTGGTGCAGCTTCGGAACTTTTAAATATCTTGATATATCTCGAGAACTACGCATCTGACCAAAAAATATCATAGAACATAAAAAGTAGGAAACTTAATTCTCTACAAAAAAGGTCTCTTAACATTTTGCCATAGCTCGCTTCCTTTCCGAGATATTTGCAGATTTATCTCAAGGGAAGTGGCCTGACGGACATATTTCGAGATATTTCTTCTTCTTGTTGTTCTTCTTCTTCACAGCTAAGCTGGAAGTGGCATTTGCAGCTCGCAATAGTGCAGAGTTATCTCAAAGAAAGAGGCCACGGTGTTTCTGTATCTCTATTATGTTGGTGCAGCTTCGGAACTTTTAAATATATTGATATATCTCGACAACTACGCATCTGATCAAAAAATATCATAGAAGATAAAAAGTAGGAAACTTAATTCTCTACAAAAAAGGTCTCTTAACATTTTGCCATAGCTCGCTTCGTTTCCGAGATATTTGCAGATTTATCTCAAGGGAAGGGGCCTAACGGACATATTTCGAGATATTTCTTCTTCTTGTTGTTCTTCTTCTGCACAGCTAAGCTGGAAGTGGCATTTGCAGCTCGCAATAGTGCAGAGTTACCTCAAAGAAAGGGGCCACGGTGTTTCTGTATCTCTATTATGTTGGTGCCGCTTCGGAACTTTTAAATATCTGGATATATCTCGAGAACTACGCATCTGATCAAAAAATATCATAGAACATAAAAAGTAGGAAACTTAATTGTCTACAAAAAAGGTCTCTCAACATTTTGCCATAGCTCGCTTCGTTTCCGGGATATTTGCAGATTTATCTCAAGGGAAGGGGCCTGACGGACATATTTCGGGATATTTCTTCTTCTTGTTGTTCTTCTTCTTCACAGCTAAGCTGGAAGTGGCATTTGCAGCTCGCAATAGTGCAGAGTTATCTCAAAGAAAGAGGCCACGGTGTTTCTGTACCTCTATTATGTTGGTGCAGCTTCGGAACTTTTAAATATCTTGATATATCTCGAGAACTACGCATCTGATCAAAAAATATCATAGAACATAAAAAGTAGGAAACCTAATTTTCTACAAAAAAGGTCTCTTAACATTTTCCCGTAGCTCGCTTCGTTTCCGAGATATTTGCAGATTTATCTCAAGGGAAGGGGCCTGACGGACATATTTCGAAATATTTCTTATTCTTGTTGTTCTTCTTCTGCACAGCTAAGCTGGAAGTGGCATTTGCAGCTCGCAATAGTGCAGAGTTATCTCAAAGAAAGGGGCCACGGTGTTTCTGTGTCTCTATTATGTTGGTGCGGCTTCGGAACTTTTAAATATCTCGATATATCTCGAAAACTACGCTTCTGATCAAAAAATATCATAGAACGTAAATTGTAGGAAACATAATTCTCTACAAAAAAGGTCTCTTAAGATTTTGCCATAGCTCGCTTCGTTTTCGAGATATTTGCAGATTTATCTCAAGGGAAGGGGTCTGACGGACATACTTCGAGATATTTCTTCTTCTTGTTGTTCTTCTTCTGCACAGCTAAGCTCGAAGTGGCATTTGCAGCTCGCAATAGTGCAGAGTTATCTCAAAGAAAGAGGCCACGGTGTTTCTGTACCTCTATTATGTTGGTGCGGCTTCGGAACTTTTAAATATCTTGATATATCTCGAGAACTACGCATCTGATCAAAAAATATCATAGAAGATAAAAAGTAGGAAACTTAATTCTCTACAAAAAAGGCCTCTTAACATTTTGCCATAGCTCGCTTCGTTTCCGAGATATTTGCAGATTTATCTCAAGGGAAGGGGCCTGACGGACATATTTCGAGATATTTCTTCTTCTTGTTGTTCTTCTTCTGCACAGCTAAGCTGGAAGTGGCATTTGCAGGTCGCAATAGTGCAGAGTTATCTCAAAGAAAGGGGCCACGGTGTTTCTGTATCTCTATTATGTTGGTGCGGCTTCGGAACTTTTAAATATCTCGATATATCTCAAAACCTACGCTTCTGATCAAAAAATATCATAGAACGTAAATTGTAGGAAACATAATTCTCTACAAAAAAGGTCTCTTAACATTTTGCCATAGCTCGCTTCGTTTCCGAGATATTTGCAGATTTATCTCAAGGGAAGGGGTCTGACGGACATATTTCGAGATATTTCTTCTTCTTGTTGTTCTTCTTCTGCACAGCTAAGCTGGAAGTGGCATTTGCAGCTCGCAATAGTGCAGAGTTATCTCAAAAAAAGAGGCCACGGTGTTTCTGTACCTCTATTATGTTGGTGCAGCTTCGGAACTTTTAAATATCTGGATATATCTCGAGAACTACGCATCTGATCAAAAAATATCATAGAACATAAAAAGTAGGAAACTTAATTCTCTACAAAAAAGGTCTCTTAACATTTTGCCGTAGCTCGCTTCGTTTCCGGGATATTTGCAGATTTATCTCAAGGGATGGGGCCTGACGGACATATTTCGAGATATTTCTTCTTCTTGTTGTTCTTCTTCTGCACAGCTAAGCTGGTAGTGGCATTTGCAGGTCGCAATAGTGCAGAGTTATCTCAAAGAAAGGGGCCACGGTGTTTCTGTGTCTCTATTATGTTGGTGCGGCTTCGGAACTTTTAAATATCTCGATATATCTCGAAAACTACGCTTCTGATCAAAAAATATCATAGAACGTGAATTGTAGGAAACATAATTCTCTACAAAAAAGGTCTCTTAACATTTTGCCATAGCTCGCTTCGTTTCCGAGATATTTGCAGATTTATCTCAAGGGAAGGGGTCTGACGGACATATTTCGAGATATTTCTTCTTCTTGTTGTTCTTCTTCTGCACAGCTGAGCTCGAAGTGGCATTTGCAGCTCGCAATAGTGCAGAGTTATCGCAAAGAAAGGGGCCACGGTGTTTCTGTATCTCTATTATGTTGGTGCGGCTTCGGAACTTTTAAATATCTTGATATATCTCGAGAACTACGCATCTGATCAAAAAATATCATACAACATAAAAAGTAGGAAACTTAATTCTCTACAAAAAAGGTCTCTTAACATTTTGCCATAGCTCGCTTTGTTTCCGAGATATTTGCAGATTTATCTCAAGGGAAGGGGCCTGACGGACATATTTCGAGATATTTCTTCTTCTTGTTGTTCTTCTTCTGCACAGCTAAGCTGGAAGTGGCATTTGCAGCTCGCAATAGTGCAGGGTTATCTCAAAGAAAGAGGCCACGGTGTTTCTGTACCTCTATTATGTTGGTGCAGCTTCGGAACTTTTAAATATCTTGATATATCTCGAGAACTACGCATCTGATCAAAAAATATCATAGAACATAAAAAGTAGGAAACCTAATTTTCTACAAAAAAGGTCTCTTAACATTTTCCCGTAGCTCGCTTCGTTTCCGAGATATTTGCAGATTTATCTCAAGGGAAGGGGCCTGACGGACATATTTCGAAATATTTCTTATTCTTGTTGTTCTTCTTCTGCACAGCTAAGCTGGAAGTGGCATTTGCAGCTCGCAATAGTGCAGAGTTATCTCAAAGAAAGAGGCCACGGTGTTTCTGTACCTCTATTATGTTGGTGCGGCTTCGGAACTTTTAAATATCTTGATATATCTCGAGAACTACGCATCTGATCAAAAAATATCATAGAACATAAAAAGTAGGAAACTTAATTCTCTACACAAAAGGTATCTCAACATTTTGCCATACTCCGCTTCGTTTCCGAGATATTTGCAGATTTATCTCAAGGGAAGGGGCCTGACGGATATATTTCGAGATATTTCTTCTTCTTGTTGTTCTTCTTCTGCACAGCTAAGCTGGAAGTGGCATTTGCAGGTCGCAATAGTGCAGAGTTATCTCAAAGAAAGGGGCCACGGTGTTTCTGTGTCTCTATTATGTTGGTGCGGCTTCGGAACTTTTAAATATCTCGATATATCTCGAAAACTACGCTTCTGATCAAAAAATATCATAGAACGTAAATTGTAGGAAACATAATTCTCTACAAAAAAGGTCTCTTAAGATTTTGCCATAGCTCGCTTCGTTTCCGAGATATTTGCAGATTTATCTCAAGGGAAGGGGCCTGACGGACATATTTCGAGATATTTCTTCTTCTTGTTGTTCTTCTTCTGCACAGCTAAGCTGGAAGTGGCATTTGCAGGTCGCAATAGTGCAGAGTTATCTCAAAGAAAGGGGCCACGGTGTTTCTGTATCTCTATTATGTTGGTGCGGCTTCGGAACTTTTAAATATCTCGATATATCTCAAAACCTACGCTTCTGATCCAAAAATATCATAGAACATAAAAAGTAGGAAACTTAATTCTCTACAAAAAAGGTCTCTTAACATTTTGCCATAGCTCGCTTCGTTTCCGAGATATTTGCAGATTTATCTCAAGGGAAGTGGCCTGACGGACATATTTCGAGATATTTCTTCTTCTTGTTGTTCTTCTTCTGCACAGCTAAGCTGGAAGTGGCATTTGTAGGTCGCAATAGTGCAGAGTTATCTCAAAGAAAGGGGCCACGGTGTTTCTGTATCTCTATTATGTTGGTGCGGCTTCGGAACTTTTAAATATCTCGATATATCTCGAAAACTACGCTTCTGATCAAAAAATATCATAGAACATAAAAAGTAGGAAACTTAATTCTCTACAAAAAAGGTATCTTAACATTTTGCCATAGCTCGCTTCGTTTCCGAGATATTTGCAGATTTATCTCAAGGGAAGGGGCCTGACGGACATATTTCGAGATATTTCTTCTTCTTGTTGTTCTTCTTCTGCACAGCTAAGCTGGAAGTGGCATTTGCAGGTCGCAATAGTGCAGAGTTATCTCAAAGAAAGGGGCCACGGTGTTTCTGTATCTCTATTATGTTGGTGCGGCTTCGGAACTTTTAAATATCTCGATATATCTCAAAACCTACGCTTCTGATCAAAAAATATCATAGAACGTAAATTGTAGGAAACATAATTCTCTACAAAAAAGGTCTCTTAACATTTTGCCATAGCTCGCTTCGTTTCCGAGATATTTGCAGATTTATCTCAAGGGAAGGGGTCTGACGGACATATTTCGAGATATTTCTTCTTCTTGTTGTTCTTCTTCTGCACAGCTAAGCTCGAAGTGGCATTTCCAGCTCGCAATAGTGCAGAGTTATCTCAAAGAAAGAGGCCACGGTGTTTCTGTACCTCTATTATGTTGGTGCAGCTTCGGAACTTTTAAATATATTGATATATCTCGACAACTACGCATCTGATCAAAAAATATCATAGAAGATAAAAAGTAGGAAACTTAATTCTCTACAAAAAAGGTCTCTTAACATTTTGCCATAGCTCGCTTCGTTTCCGAGATATTTGCAGATTTATCTCAAGGGAAGGGGCCTAACGGACATATTTCGAGATATTTCTTCTTCTTGTTGTTCTTCTTCTGCACAGCTAAGCTGGAAGTGGCATTTGCAGCTCGCAATAGTGCAGAGTTACCTCAAAGAAAGGGGCCACGGTGTTTCTGTATCTCTATTATGTTGGTGCCGCTTCGGAACTTTTAAATATCTGGATATATCTCGAGAACTACGCATCTGATCAAAAAATATCATAGAACATAAAAAGTAGGAAACTTAATTCTCTACAAAAAAGGTATCTCAACATTTTGCCATACTCCGCTTCGTTTCCGAGATATTTGCAGATTTATCTCAAGGGAAGGGGCCTGACGGATATATTTCGAGATATTTCTTCTTCTTGTTGTTCTTCTTCTGCACAGCTAAGCTGGAAGTGGCATTTGCAGGTCGCAATAGTGCAGATTTATTTCAAAGAAAGGGGCCACGGTGTTTCTGTGTCTCTATTATGTTGGTGCGGCTTCGGAACTTTTAAATATCTCGATATATCTCGAAAACTACGCTTCTGATCAAAAAATATCATAGAACGTAAATTGTAGGAAACATAATTCTCTACAAAAAAGGTCTCTCAAGATTTTGCCATCGCTCGCTTCGTTTCCGACATATTTGCAGATTTATCTCAAGGGAAGGGGTCTGACGGACATACTTCGAGATATTTCTTCTTCTTGTTGTTCTTCTTCTGCACAGCTAAGCTCGAAGTGGCATTTGCAGCTCGCAATAGTGCAGAGTTATCTCAAAGAAAGAGGCCACGGTGTTTCTGTATCTCTATTATGTTGGTGCGGCTTCGGAACTTTTAAATATCTCGATATATCTCGAAAACTACGCTTCTGATCAAAAAATATCATAGAAAATAAATTGTAGGAAACATAATTCTCTACAAAAAAGGTCTCTTAACGTTTTGCGATAGCTCGCTTCGTTTCCGAGATATTTGCAGATTTATCTCAAGGGAAGGGTCCTGGCAGACATATTTCGAGATATTTCTTCTTCTTGTTGTTCTTCTT
Organism: Osmia lignaria lignaria; assembly: GCF_051020975.1. NCBI lineage: Eukaryota > Metazoa > Arthropoda > Insecta > Hymenoptera > Megachilidae > Osmia > Osmia lignaria. The sequence goes on from NW_027478163.1 coordinate 20,508,374, forward strand.
CTGCACAGCTAAACTGGAAGTGGCATTTCCAGCTCGCAATAGTGCAGAGTTATCCCAAAGAAAGGGGCCACGGTGTTTCTGTATCTCTATTATGTTGGTGCGGCTTCGGAACTTTTAAATATCTCGATATATCTCGAAAACTACGCTTCTGATCAAAAAATATCATAGAACGTGAATTGTAGGAAACATAATTCTCTACAAAAAAGGTCTCTTAACATTTTGCCATAGCTCGCTTCGTTTCCGAGATACTTGCAGATTTATCTCAAGGGAAGGGGTCTGACGGACATATTTCGAGATATTTCTTCTTCTTGTTGTTCTTCTTCTGCACAGCTGAGCTCGAAGTGGCATTTGCAGCTCGCAATAGTGCAGAGTTATCGCAAAGAAAGGGGCCACGGTGTTTCTGTACCTCTATTATGTTGGTGCAGCTTCGGAACTTTTAAATATCTTGATATATCTCGAGAACTACGCATCTGATCAAAAAATATCATAGAACATAAAAAGTAGGAAACCTAATTTTCTACAAAAAAGGTCTCTTAACATTTTCCCGTAGCTCGCTTCGTTTCCGAGATATCTGCAGATTTATCTCAAGGGAAGGGGCCTGACGGACATATTTCGAAATATTTCTTATTCTTGTTGTTCATCTTCTGCACAGCTAAGCTGGAAGTGGCATTTGCAGCTCGCAATAGTGCAGAGTTATCTCAAAGAAAGGGGCCACGGTGTTTCTGTATCTCTATTATGTTGGTGCGGCTTCGGAACTTTTAAATATCTTGATATATCTCGAGAACTACTCATCCGATCAAAAAATATCATAGAACATAGAAAGTAGGAGACTTAATTCTCTACAAAAAAGGTCTCTTAAGATTTTGCCATAGCTCGCTTCGTTTCCGAGATATTTGCAGATTTATCTCGAGGGAAGGGGCCTGACGGACATATTTCGAGATATTTCTTCTTCTTGTTGTTCTTCTTCTGCACAGCTAAGCTGGAAGCGGCATTTGCGGCTCGCACTAGTGCAGAGTTATATCAAAGAAAGGGGCCACGGTGTTTCTGTATCTCTATTATGTTGGTGCGGCTTCGGATCTTTTAAATATCTCGATATATCTCGAAAACTACGCATCTGATCAAAAAATATCATAGAACATAAATTGTAGGAAACATAATTCTCTACAAAAAAGGTCTCTTAACATTTTGCCATAGCTCGCTTCGTTTCCGAGATATTTGCAGATATATCTCAAGGGAAGGGGCCTGACGGACATATTTCGAGATATTTCTTCTTCTTGTTGTTCTTCTTCTGCACAGCTAAGCTGGAAGCGGCATTTGCGGCTCGCACTAGTGCAGAGTTATATCAAAGAAAGGGGCCACGGTGTTTCTGTATCTCTATTATGTTGGTGCGGCTTCGGATCTTTTAAATATCTCGATATATCTCGAAAACTACGCGTCTGATCAAAAAATATCATACAACATAAAAAGTAGGAAACTTAATTCTCTACAAAAAAGGTCTCTTAACATTTTCCCGTAGCTCGCTTCGTTTCCGAGATATTTGCAGATTTATCTCAAGGGAAGGGGCCTGACGGACATATTTCGAAATATTTCTTATTCTTGTTGTTCTTCTTCTGCACAGCTAAGCTGGAAGTGGCATTTGCAGCTCGCAATAGTGCAGAGTTATCTCAAAGAAAGAGGCCACGGTGTTTCTGTACCTCTATTATGTTGGTGCGGCTTCGGAACTTTTAAATATCTTGATATATCTCGAGAACTACGCATCTGATCAAAAAATATCATAGAACATAAAAAGTAGGAAACTTAATTCTCTACAAAAAAGGTATCTCAACATTTTGCCATACTCCGCTTCGTTTCCGAGATATTTGCAGATTTATCTCAAGGGAAGGGGCCTGACGGATATATTTCGAGATATTTCTTCTTCTTGTTGTTCTTCTTCTGCACAGCTAAGCTGGAAGTGGCATTTGCAGGTCGCAATAGTGCAGAGTTATCTCAAAGAAAGGGGCCACGGTGTTTCTGTGTCTCTATTATGTTGGTGCGGCTTCGGAACTTTTAAATATCTCGATATATCTCGAAAACTACGCTTCTGATCAAAAAATATCATAGAAAATAAATTGTAGGAAACATAATTCTCTACAAAAAAGGTCTCTTAACGTTTTGCGATAGCTCGCTTCGTTTCCGAGATATTTGCAGATTTATCTCAAGGGAAGGGTCCTGGCAGACATATTTCGAGATATTTCTTCTTCTTGTTGTTCTTCTTCTGCACAGCTAAACTGGAAGTGGCATTTCCAGCTCGCAATAGTGCAGAGTTATCCCAAAGAAAGGGGCCACGGTGTTTCTGTATCTCTATTATGTTGGTGCGGCTTCGGAACTTTTAAATATCTCGATATATCTCGAAAACTACGCTTCTGATCAAAAAATATCATAGAACGTGAATTGTAGGAAACATAATTCTCTACAAAAAAGGTCTCTTAACATTTTGCCATAGCTCGCTTCGTTTCCGAGATACTTGCAGATTTATCTCAAGGGAAGGGGTCTGACGGACATATTTCGAGATATTTCTTCTTCTTGTTGTTCTTCTTCTGCACAGCTGAGCTCGAAGTGGCATTTGCAGCTCGCAATAGTGCAGAGTTATCGCAAAGAAAGGGGCCACGGTGTTTCTGTACCTCTATTATGTTGGTGCAGCTTCGGAACTTTTAAATATCTTGATATATCTCGAGAACTACGCATCTGATCAAAAAATATCATAGAACATAAAAAGTAGGAAACCTAATTTTCTACAAAAAAGGTCTCTTAACATTTTCCCGTAGCTCGCTTCCTTTCCGAGATATTTGCAGATTTATCTCAAGGGAAGGGGCCTGACGGACATATTTCGAAATATTTCTTATTCTTGTTGTTCATCTTCTGCACAGCTAAGCTGGAAGTGGCATTTGCAGCTCGCAATAGTGCAGAGTTATCTCAAAGAAAGAGGCCACGGTGTTTCTGTACCTCTATTATGTTGGTGCGGCTTCGGAACTTTTAAATATCTTGATATATCTCGAGAACTACGCATCTGTTCAAAAAATATCATAGAACATAAAAAGTAGGAATCCTAATTTGCTACAAAAAAGGTCTCTTAACATTTTGCGGTAGCTCGCTTCGTTTCCGAGATATTTGCAGATTTATCTCAAGGGAAGGGGCCTGACGGACATATTTCGAGATATTTCTTCTTTTTGTTGTTCTTCTTCTGCACAGCTAAGCTGGAAGTGGCATTTGCAGCTCGCAATAGTGCAGAGTTATCTCAAAGAAAGGGGCCACGGTGTTTCTGTATCTCTATTATGTTGGTGCGGCTTCGGAACTTTTAAATATCTTGATATATCTCGAGAACTACTCATCCGATCAAAAAATATCATAGAACATAGAAAGTAGGAGACTTAATTCTCTACAAAAAAGGTCTCTTAAGATTTTGCCATAGCTCGCTTCGTTTCCGAGATATTTGCAGATTTATCTCGAGGGAAGGGGCCTGACGGACATATTTCGAGATATTTCTTCTTCTTGTTGTTCTTCTTCTGCACAGCTAAGCTGGAAGCGGCATTTGCGGCTCGCACTAGTGCAGAGTTATATCAAAGAAAGGGGCCACGGTGTTTCTGTATCTCTATTATGTTGGTGCGGCTTCGGATCTTTTAAATATCTCGATATATCTCGAAAACTACGCATCTGATCAAAAAATATCATAGAACATAAATTGTAGGAAACATAATTCTCTAGAAAAAAGGTCTCTTAACATTTTGCCATAGCTCGCTTCGTTTCCGAGATATTTGCAGATATATCTCAAGGGAAGGGGCCTGACGGACATATTTCGAGATATTTCTTCTTCTTGTTGTTCTTCTTCTGCACAGCTAAGCTGGAAGCGGCATTTGCGGCTCGCACTAGTGCAGAGTTATATCAAAGAAAGGGGCCACGGTGTTTCTGTATCTCTATTATGTTGGTGCGGCTTCGGATCTTTTAAATATCTCGATATATCTCGAAAACTACGCATCTGATCAAAAAATATCATACAACATAAAAAGTAGGAAACTTAATTCTCTACAAAAAAGGTCTCTTAACATTTTCCCGTAGCTCGCTTCGTTTCCGAGATATTTGCAGATTTATCTCAAGGGAAGGGGCCTGACGGACATATTTCGAAATATTTCTTATTCTTGTTGTTCTTCTTCTGCACAGCTAAGCTGGAAGTGGCATTTGCAGCTCGCAATAGTGCAGAGTTATCTCAAAGAAAGAGGCCACGGTGTTTCTGTACCTCTATTATGTTGGTGCGGCTTCGGAACTTTTAAATATCTTGATATATCTCGAGAACTACGCATCTGATCAAAAAATATCGTAGAACATAAAAAGTAGGAAACTTAATTCTCTACAAAAAAGGTATCTCAACATTTTGCCATACTCCGCTTCGTTTCCGAGATATTTGCAGATTTATCTCAAGGGAAGGGGCCTGACGGATATATTTCGAGATATTTCTTCTTCTTGTTGTTCTTCTTCTGCACAGCTAAGCTGGAAGTGGCATTTGCAGGTCGCAATAGTGCAGAGTTATCTCAAAGAAAGGGGCCACGGTGTTTCTGTGTCTCTATTATGTTGGTGCGGCTTCGGAACTTTTAAATATCTCGATATATCTCGAAAACTACGCTTCTGATCAAAAAATATCATAGAACGTAAATTGTAGGAAACATAATTCTCTACAAAAAAGGTCTCTCAAGATTTTGCCATCGCTCGCTTCGTTTCCGACATATTTGCAGATTTATCTCAAGGGAAGGGGTCTGACGGACATACTTCGAGATATTTCTTCTTCTTGTTGTTCTTCTTCTGCACAGCTAAGCTCGAAGTGGCATTTGCAGCTCGCAATAGTGCAGAGTTATCTCAAAGAAAGAGGCCACGGTGTTTCTGTATCTCTATTATGTTGGTGCGGCTTCGGAACTTTTAAATATCTCGATATATCTCGAAAACTACGCTTCTGATCAAAAAATATCATAGAAAATAAATTGTAGGAAACATAATTCTCTACAAAAAAGGTCTCTTAACGTTTTGCGATAGCTCGCTTCGTTTCCGAGATATTTGCAGATTTATCTCAAGGGAAGGGTCCTGGCAGACATATTTCGAGATATTTCTTCTTCTTGTTGTTCTTCTTCTGCACAGCTAAACTGGAAGTGGCATTTCCAGCTCGCAATAGTGCAGAGTTATCCCAAAGAAAGGGGCCACGGTGTTTCTGTATCTCTATTATGTTGGTGCGGCTTCGGAACTTTTAAATATCTCGATATATCTCGAAAACTACGCTTCTGATCAAAAAATATCATAGAACGTGAATTGTAGGAAACATAATTCTCTACAAAAAAGGTCTCTTAACATTTTGCCATAGCTCGCTTCGTTTCCGAGATACTTGCAGATTTATCTCAAGGGAAGGGGTCTGACGGACATATTTCGAGATATTTCTTCTTCTTGTTGTTCTTCTTCTGCACAGCTGAGCTCGAAGTGGCATTTGCAGCTCGCAATAGTGCAGAGTTATCGCAAAGAAAGGGGCCACGGTGTTTCTGTACCTCTATTATGTTGGTGCAGCTTCGGAACTTTTAAATATCTTGATATATCTCGAGAACTACGCATCTGATCAAAAAATATCATAGAACATAAAAAGTAGGAAACCTAATTTTCTACAAAAAAGGTCTCTTAACATTTTCCCGTAGCTCGCTTCGTTTCCGAGATATTTGCAGATTTATCTCAAGGGAAGGGGCCTGACGGACATATTTCGAAATATTTCTTATTCTTGTTGTTCATCTTCTGCACAGCTAAGCTGGAAGTGGCATTTGCAGCTCGCAATAGTGCAGAGTTATCTCAAAGAAAGAGGCCACGGTGTTTCTGTACCTCTATTATGTTGGTGCGGCTTCGGAACTTTTAAATATCTTGATATATCTCGAGAACTACGCATCTGTTCAAAAAATATCATAGAACATAAAAAGTAGGAATCCTAATTTGCTACAAAAAAGGTCTCTTAACATTTTGCGGTAGCTCGCTTCGTTTCCGAGATATTTGCAGATTTATCTCAAGGGAAGGGGCCTGACGGACATATTTCGAGATATTTCTTCTTTTTGTTGTTCTTCTTCTGCACAGCTAAGCTGGAAGTGGCATTTGCAGCTCGCAATAGTGCAGAGTTATCTCAAAGAAAGGGGCCACGGTGTTTCTGTATCTCTATTATGTTGGTGCGGCTTCGGAACTTTTAAATATCTTGATATATCTCGAGAACTACTCATCCGATCAAAAAATATCATAGAACATAGAAAGTAGGAGACTTAATTCTCTACAAAAAAGGTCTCTTAAGATTTTGCCATAGCTCGCTTCGTTTCCGAGATATTTGCAGATTTATCTCGAGGGAAGGGGCCTGACGGACATATTTCGAGATATTTCTTCTTCTTGTTGTTCTTCTTCTGCACAGCTAAGCTGGAAGCGGCATTTGCGGCTCGCACTAGTGCAGAGTTATATCAAAGAAAGGGGCCACGGTGTTTCTGTATCTCTATTATGTTGGTGCGGCTTCGGATCTTTTAAATATCTCGATATATCTCGAAAACTACGCATCTGATCAAAAAATATCATAGAACATAAATTGTAGGAAACATAATTCTCTACAAAAAAGGTCTCTTAACATTTTGCCATAGCTCTCTTCGTTTCCGAGATATTTGCAGATATATCTCGAGGGAAGGGGTCTGACGGACATATTTCGAGATATTTCTTCTTCTTGTTGTTCTTCTTCTGCACAGCTAAGCTGGAAGTGGCATTTGCAGCTCGCAATAGTGCAGAGTTATCTCAAAGAAAGGGGCCACGGTGTTTCTGTATCTCTATTATGTTGGTACGGCTTCGGAACTTTTAAATATCTTGATATATCTCGAGAACTACGCATCTGATCAAAGAATATCATAGAACATGGAAAGTAGGAAACTTAATTCTCTACAAAAAAGGTCTCTTAACATTTTGCCATAGCTCTCTTCGTTTCCGAGATATTTGCAGATATATCTCGAGGGAAGGGGTCTGACGGACATATTTCGAGATATTTCTTCTTCTTGTTGTTCTTCTTCTGCACAGCTAAGCTGGAAGTGGCATTTGCAGCTCGCAATAGTGCAGAGTTATCTCAAAGAAAGGGGCCACGGTGTTTCTGTATCTCTATTATGTTGGTGCGGCTTCGGAACTTTTATATATCTTTATATATCACGAGAACTACGCATCTGATCAAAAAATATCATAGAACATGAAAAGTAGGAAACTTAATTCTCTACAAAAAAGGTCTCTTAACATTTTGCCATAGCTCTCTTCCTTTCCGAGATATTTGCAGATTTATCTCAAGGGAAGGGGCCTGACGGACATATTTCGAGATATTTCTTCTTCTTGTTGTTCTTCTTCTGCACAGCTAAACTGGAAGTGGCATTTGCAGCTCGCAATAGTGCAGAGTTATCTCAAAGAAAGGGGCCACGGTGTTTCTGTATCTCTATTATGTTGGTGCGGCTTCGGAACTTTTAAATATCTTGATATATCTCGAGAACTACGCATCTGATCAAAAAATATCATAGAACATAGAAAGTAGGAAACTTAATTCTCTACAAAAAAGGTCTCTTAACATTTTGCCATAGCTCTCTTCGTTTCCGAGATATTTCCAGATTTATCTCAAGGGAAGGGGCCTGACGGACATATTTCGAGATATTTCTTCTTCTTGTTGTTCTTCTTCTGCACAGCTAAGCTGGAAGTGGCATTTGCAGCTCGCAATAGTGCAGAGTTATCTCAAAGAAAGGGGCCACGGTGTTTCTGTATCTCTATTATGTTGGTGCGGCTTCGGAACTTTTAAATATCTTGATATATCTCGAGAACTGCGCATCTGATCAAAAAATATCATAGAACATAAAAAGTAGGAAACTTAATTCTCTACATAAAAGGTCTCTCAACATTTTGCCATAGCTCGCTTCGTTTCCGAGATATTTGCAGATTTATCTCAAGGGAAGGGGCCTGACGGACATATTTCGAGATATTTCTTCTTCTTGTTGTTCTTCTTCTGCACAGCTAAGCTGGAAGTGGCATTTACAGCTCACAATAGTGCAGAGTTATCTCAAAGAAAGGGGCCACGGTGTTTCTGTATCTCTATTATGTTGGTGCGGCTTCGGAACTTTTAAATATCTTGATATATCTCGAGAACTACGCATCTGATCAAAAAATATCATAGAACATAAAAAGTAGGAAACTTAATTGTCTACAAAAAAGGTCTCTTAACATTTTGCCATAGCTCGCTTCGTTTCCGAGATATTTGCAGATTTATCTCAAGGGAAGGGGCCTGACGGACATATTTCGAGATATTTCTTCTTCTTGTTGTTCTTCTTCTGCACAGCTAAGCTGGAAGTGGCATTTGCGGCTCGCACTAGTGCAGAGTTAGCTCAAAGAAAGGGGCCACGGTGTTTCTGTATCTCTATTATGTTGGTGCGGCTTCGGAACTTTTAAATATCTTGATATATCTCGAGAACTACGCATCTGATCAAAAACTATCATAGAACATAAAAAGTAGGATACATAATTCTCTACAAAAAACGTCTCTTAACATTTTGCCATAGCTCGCTTCGTTTCCGAGATATTTGCAGATTCAGCTCAAAGGAACTGGCCTGACGGACATATTTCGAGATATTTCTTCTTCTTGTTGTTCTTCCTCTGCACAGCTAAGCTGGAAGTGGCATTTGCAGCTCGCAATAGTGCAGAGTTATCTCAAAGAAAGGGGCCACGGTGTTTCTGTATCTCTATTATGTTGGTGGGGCTTCGGAACTTTTAAATATCTTGATATATCTCGAGAACTACGCATCTGATCAAAAAATATCATAGAACATAAAAAGTAGGACACTTAATTCTCTACAAAAAAGGTCGCTTAACATTTTGCCATAGCTAGCTTCGTTTCCGAGATATTTGCATATTTATCTCAAGGGAAGGGGCCTGACGGACATATTTCGAGATATTTCTTCTTCTTGTTGTTCTTCTTCTGCACAGCTAAGCTGGAAGTAGCATTTGCGGCTCGCACTAGTGCAGAGTTATCTCAAAGGAACGGGCCACGGTGTTTCTGTATCTCTATTATGTTGGTGCGGCTTCGGAACTTTTAAATATCTCGATATATCTCGAAAACTACGCTTCTGATCAAAAAATATCATAGAGCATAAATTGTAGGAAACATAATTCTCTACAAAAAAGGTCTCTCAACATTTTGCCATAGCTCGCTTCGTTTCCGAGATATTTGCAGATATATCTCAAGGGCAGGGGCCTGATGGACATATTTCGAGATATTTCTTCTTCTTGTTGTTCTTCTTCTGCACAGCTAAACTGGAAGTGGCATTTCCAGCTCGCAATAGTGCAGAGTTATCTCAAAGAAAGGGGCCACGGTGTTTCTGTATCTCTATTATGTTGGTGCGGCTTCGGAACTTTTAAATATCTTAATATATCTCGAGAACTACGCATCTGATCAAAAAATATCATAGAACATGAAAAGTAGGAAACTTAATTCTCTACAAAAAAGGTCTCTTAACATTTTGCCATAGCTCGCTTCGTTTCCGAGATATTTGCAGATATATCTCAAGGGCAGGGGCCTGACGGACATATTTCGAGATATTTCTTCTTCTTGTTGTTCTTCTTCTGCACAGCTAAACTGGAAGTGGCATTTCCAGCTCGCAATAGTGCAGAGTTATCTCAAAGAAAGGAGCCACGGTGTTTCTGTATCTCTATTATGTTGGTGCGGCTTCGGAACTTTTAAATATCTTGATATATCTCGAGAACTACGCATCTGATCAAAAAATATCATAGAACATAAAATGTAGCAAACTTAATTCTCTACGAAAAAGGTCTCTTAACATTTTGCCATAGCTCGCTTCGTTTCCGAGATATTTGCAGATTTATCTCAAGGGAAGGGGCCTGACGGACATATTTCGAGATATTTCTTCTTCTCGTTGTTCTTCTTCTGCACAGCTAAGCTGTAAGTGGCATTTGCGGCTCGCACTAGTGCAGAGTTATCTCAAAGAAAGGGGCCACGGTGTTTCTGTATCTCTATTATGTTGGTGCGGCTTCGGAACCTTTAAATATCTCGATATATCTCGAAAACTACGCTTCTGATCAAAAAATATCATAGAACATAAATTGTAGGAAACATAATTCTCTACAAAAAAGGTCTCTTAACATTTTGCCATAGCTCGCTTCGTTTCCGAGATATTTGCAGATATATCTCAAGGGCAGGGGCCTGACGGACATATTTCGAGATATTTCTTCTTCTTGTTGTTCTTCTTCTGCACAGCTAAGCTGGAAGTGGCATTTACAGCTCGCAATAGTGCAGAGTTATCTCAAAGAAAGGGGCCACGGTGTTTCTGTATCTCTATTATGTTGGTGCGTCTTCGGAACTTTTAAATATCTTGATATATCTCGAGAACTACGCATCTGATCAAAAAATATCATAGAACATAAAAAGTAGGAAACTTAATTCTCTACAAAAAAGGTCTCTTAACATTTTGCCATAGCTCGCTTCGTTTCCGAGATATTTGCAGATTTATCTCAAGGGAAGGGGCCTGACGGACATATTTCGAGATACTTCTTCTTCTTGTTGTTCTTCTTCTGCACAGCTAAACTGGAAGTGGCATTTCCAGCTCGCAATAGTGCAGAGTTATCTCAAAGAAAGGAGCCACGGTGTTTCTGTATCTCTATTATGTTGGTGCGGCTTCGGAACTTTTAAATATCTTGATATATCTCGAGAACTACGCATCTGATCAAAAAATATCATAGAACATAAAATGTAGGAAACTTAATTCTCTACAAAAAAGGTCTCTTAACATTTTGCCTTAGCTCGCTTCGTTTCCGAGATATTTGCAGATTTATCTCAAGGGAAGGGGCCTGACGGACATATTTCGAGATATTTCTTCTTCTCGTTGTTCTTCTTCTGCACAGCTAAGCTGTAAGTGGCATTTGCGGCTCGCACTAGTGCAGAGTTATCTCAAAGAAAGGGGCCACGGTGTTTCTGTATCTCTATTATGTTGGTGCGGCTTCGGAACCTTTAAATATCTCGATATATCTCGAAAACTACGCTTCTGATCAAAAAATATCATAGAACATAAAAAGTAGGAAACTTAATTCTCTACAAAAAAGGTCTCTTAACATTTTGCCATAGCTCGCTTCGTTTCCGAGATATTTGCAGATTTATCTCAAGGGAAGGGGCCTCACGGACATATTTCGAGATACTTCTTCTTCTTGTTGTTCTTCTTCTGCACAGCTAAGCTGGAAGTGGCATTTGCAGCTCGCAATAGTGCAGAGTTACCTCAAAGAAAGGGGCCACGGTGTTTCTGTATCTCTATTATGTTGGTGCGGCTTCGGAACTTTTAAATATCTTGATATATCTCGAGAACTACGCCTCTGATCGAAAAATATCATAGAACATAAATTGTAGGAAACATAATTCTCTACAAAAAAGGTCTCTTAACATTTTGCCATAGCTCGCTTCGTTTCCGAGATATTTGCAGATATATCTCAAGGGAAGGGGCCTGACGGACATATTTCGAGATATTTCTTCTTCTTGTTGTTCTTCTTCTGCACAGCTAAGCTGGAAGTGGCATTTACAGCTCGCAATAGTGCAGAGTTATCTCAAAGAAAGGGGCCACGGTGTTTCAGTATCTCTATTATGTTGGTGCGGCTTCGGAACTTTTAAATATCTTGATATATCTCGAGAACTACGCATCTGATCAAAAAATATCATAGAACATAAAAAGTAGCAAACCTAATTTTCTACAAAAAAGGTCTCTTAACATTTTGCCATAGCTCGCTTCGTTTCCGAGATATTTGCAGATTTATCTCAAGGGAAGCGGCCTGACGGACATATTTCGAGATATTTCTTCTTCTTGTTGTTCTTCTTCTGCACAGCTAAGCTGGAAGTGGCATTTGCAGCTCGCAATAGTGCAGAGTTATCCCAAAGAAAGGGGCCACGGTGTTTCTGTATCTCTATTATGTTGGTGCGGCTTCGGAACTTTTACATATCTCGATATATCTCGAAAACTACGCATCTGATCAAAAAATATCATAGAACATAAATTGTAGGAAACATAATTCTCTACAAAAAACGTCTCTTAACATTTTGCCATAGCTCGCTTCGTTTCCGAGATATTTGCAGATTCAGCTCAAAGGAACTGGCCTGACGGACATATTTCGAGATATTTCTTCTTCTTGTTGTTCTTCCTCTGCACAGCTAAGCTGGAAGTGGCATTTGCAGCTCGCAATAGTGCAGAGTTATCTCAAAGAAAGGGGCCACGGTGTTTCTGTATCTCTATTATGTTGGTGGGGCTTCGGAACTTTTAAATATCTTGATATATCTCGAGAACTACGCATCTGATCAAAAAATATCATAGAACATAAAAAGTAGGACACTTAATTCTCTACAAAAAAGGTCGCTTAACATTTTGCCATAGCTCGCTTCGTTTCCGAGATATTTGCATATTTATCTCAAGGGAAGGGGCCTGACGGACATATTTCGAGATATTTCTTCTTCTTGTTGTTCTTCTTCTGCACAGCTAAGCTGGAAGTAGCATTTGCGGCTCGCACTAGTGCAGAGTTATCTCAAAGAAAGGGGCCACGGTGTTTCTGTATCTCTATTATGTTGGTGCGGCTTCGGAACTTTTAAATATCTCGATATATCTCGAAAACTACGCTTCTGATCAAAAAATATCATAGAACATAAATTGTAGGAAACATAATTTTCTACAAAAAAGGTCTCTCAACATTTTGCCATAGCTCGCTTCGTTTCCGAGATATTTGCAGATATATCTCAAGGGCAGGGGCCTGACGGACATATTTCGAGATATTTCTTCTTCTTGTTGTTCTTCTTCTGCACAGCTAAACTGGAAGTGGCATTTCCAGCTCGCAATAGTGCAGAGTTATCTCAAAGAAAGGGGCCACGGTGTTTCTGTATCTCTATTATGTTGGTGCGGCTTCGGAACTTTTAAATATCTTAATATATCTCGAGAACTACGCATCTGATCAAAAAATATTATAGAACATGAAAAGTAGGAAACTTAATTCTCTACAAAAAAGGTCTCTTAACATTTTGCCATAGCTCGCTTCGTTTCCGAGATATTTGCAGATATATCTCAAGGGCAGGGGCCTGACGGACATATTTCGAGATATTTCTTCTTCTTGTTGTTCTTCTTCTGCACAGCTAAACTGGAAGTGGCATTTCCAGCTCGCAATAGTGCAGAGTTATCTCAAAGAAAGGAGCCACGGTGTTTCTGTATCTCTATTATGTTGGTGCGGCTTCGGAACTTTTAAATATCTTGATATATCTCGAGAACTACGCATCTGATCAAAAAATATCATAGAACATAAAATGTAGGAAACTTAATTCTCTCCGAAAAAGGTCTCTTAACATTTTGCCATAGCTCGCTTCGTTTCCGAGATATTTGCAGATTTATCTCAAGGGAAGGGGCCTGACGGACATATTCCGAGATATTTCTTCTTCTCGTTGTTCTTCTTCTGCACAGCTAAGCTGTAAGTGGCATTTGCGGCTCGCACTAGTGCAGAGTTATCTCAAAGAAAGGGGCCACGGTGTTTCTGTATCTCTATTATGTTGGTGCGGCTTCGGAACCTTTAAATATCTCGATATATCTCGAAAACTACGCTTCTGATCAAAAAATATCATAGAACATAAATTGTAGGAAACATAATTCTCTACAAAAAAGGTCTCTTAACATTTTGCCATAGCTCGCTTCGTTTCCGAGATATTTGCAGATGTATCTCAAGGGCAGGGGCCTGACGGACATATTTCGAGATATTTCTTCTTCTTGTTGTTCTTCTTCTGCACAGCTAAGCTGGAAGTGGCATTTACAGCTCGCAATAGTGCAGAGTTATCTCAAAGAAAGGGGCCACGGTGTTTCTGTATCTCTATTATGTTGGTGCGTCTTCGGAACTTTTAAATATCTTGATATATCTCGAGAACTACGCAACTGATCAAAAAATATTATAGAACATAAAAAGTAGGAAACTTAATTCTCTACAAAAAAGGTCTCTTAACATTTTGCCATAGCTCGCTTCGTTTCCGAGATATTTGCAGATTTATCTCAAGGGAAGGGGCCTGACGGACATATTTCGAGATACTTCTTCTTCTTGTTGTTCTTCTTCTGCACAGCTAAACTGGAAGTGGCATTTCCAGCTCGCAATAGTGCAGAGTTATCTCAAAGAAAGGGGCCACGGTGTTTCTGTATCTCTATTATGTTGGTGCGGCTTCGGAACTTTTAAATATCTTGATATATCTCGAGAACTACGCCTCTGATCGAAAAATATCATAGAACATAAATTGTAGGAAACATAATTCTCTACAAAAAACGTCTCTTAACATTTTGCCATAGCTCGCTTCGTTTCCGAGATATTTGCAGATTCATCTCAAAGGAACGGGCCTGACGGACATATTTCGAGATACTTCTTCTTCTTGTTGTTCTTCCTCTGCACAGCTAAGCTGGAAGTGGCATTTGCAGCTCGCAATAGTGCAGAGTTATCTCAAAGAAAGGGGCCACGGTGTTTCTGTATCTCTATTATGTTGGTGCGGCTTCGGAACTTTTAAATATCTTGATATATCTCGAGAACTACGCCTCTGATCGAAAAATATCATAGAACATAAAAAGTAGGAAACTTAATTCTGTACAAAAAAGGTCTCTTAACATTTTGCCATAGCTCGCTTCGTTTCCGAGATATTTGCAGATTTATCTCAAGGGAAGGGGCCTGACGGACATATTTCGAGATATTTCTTCTTCTTGTTGTTGTTCTTCTGCACAGCTAAGCTGGAAGTGGCATTTGCGGCTCGCAGTAGTGCAGACTTATCTCAAGGAAAGGAGCCACGGTGTTTCTGTATCTCTATTATGTTGGTGCGGCTTCGGATCTTTTAAATATCTCGATATATCTCGAGAACTACGCTTCTGATCAAAAAATATCATAGAACATAAATTGTAGGAAACATAATTCACTACAAAAAACGTCTCTTAACATTTTGCCATAGCTCGCTTCGTTTCCGAGATATTTGCAGATTCAGCTCAAAGGAACGGGCCTGACGGACATATTTCGAGATACTTCTTCTTCTTGTTGTTCTTCCTCTGCACAGCTAAGCTGGAAGTGGCATTTGCAGCTCGCAATAGTGCAGAGTTATCTCAAAGAAAGGGGCCACGGTGTTTCTGTATCTCTATTATGTTGGTGCGGCTGCGGAACTTTTAAATATCTCGATATATCTCGAAAACTACGCTTCTGATCAAAAAATATCATAGAACATAAATTGTAGGAAACATAATTCTCTACAAAAAACGTCTCTTAACATTTTGCCATAGCTCGCTTCGTTTCCGAGATATTTGCAGATTCACCTCAAAGGAACGGGCCTGACGGACATATTTCGAGATACTTCTTCTTCTTGTTGTTCTTCCTCTGCACAGCTAAGCTGGAAGTGGCATTTGCAGCTCGCAATAGTGCAGAGTTATCTCAAAGAAAGGGGCCACGGTGTTTCTGTATCTCTATTATGTTGGTGCGGCTTCGGAACTTTTAAATATCTTGATATATCTCGAGAACTACGCATCTGATCAAAAAATATCATAGAACATAAAAAGTAGGAAACTTAATTCTCTACAAAAAAGGTCTCTTAACATTTTGCGATAGCTCGCTTCGTTTCCGAGATATTTGCAGATTTATCTCAAGGGAAGGGGCCTGACGGACATATTTCGAGATATTTCTTCTTCTTGTTGTTCTTCTTCTGCACAGCTGAGCTGGAAGTGGCATTTGCAGGTCGCAATAGTGCAGAGTTATCTCAAAGAAAGGAGCCACGGTGTTTCTGTATCTCTATTATGTTGGTGCGGCTTCGGAACTTTTAAATATCTCGATATATCTCGAAAACTACGCTTCTGATCAAAAAATATCATAGAACATAAATTGTAGGAAACATAATTCACTACAAAAAACGTCTCTTAGCATTTTGCCATAGCTCGCTTCGTTCCCGAGATATTTGCAGATTTATCTCAAGGGAAGGGGCCTGACGGACATATTTCGAGATATTTCTTCTTCTTGTTGTTCTTCTTCTGCACAGCTAAGCTGGAAGTGGCATTTGCGGCTCGCGCTAGTGCAGAGTTATCTCAAAGAAAGGGGCCACGGTGTTTCTGTATCACTATTATGTTGGTGCGGCTTCGGAACTTTTAAATATCTCGATATATCTCGAGAACTACGCGTCTGATCGAAAAATATCATAGAACATAAAAAGTAGGAAACCTAATTCTCTACAAAAAAGGTCTCTTAACATTCTGCCATAGCTCGCTTCGTTTCCGAGATATTTGCAGATTTATTTCAAGGGAAGGGGCCTGACGGACATATTTCGAGATATTTCTTCTTCTTGTTGTTCTTCTTCTGCACAGCTAAGCTGTAAGTGGCATTTGCAGCTCGCAATAGTGCAGAGTTATCTCTAAGAAAGGGGCCAGGGTGTATCTGTATCTCTATTATGTTGGTGCGGCTTCGGAACTTTTAAATATCTTGATATATCTCGAGAACCACGCATCTGATCAAAAAATATCATAGAACATAAAAAGTAGGAAACTTAATTCTCTACAAAAACGGTCTCTTAACATTTTGCCATAGCTCGCTTCGTTTCCGAGATATTTGCAGATTCAGCTCAAAGGAACGGGCCTGACGGACATATTTCGAGATACGTCTTCTTCTTGTTGTTCTTCCTCTGCACAGCTAAGCTGGAAGTGGCATTTGCAGCTCGTAATAGTGCAGAGTTATCTCAAAGAAAGGGGCCACGGTGTTTCTGTATCTCTATTATGTTGGTGCGGCTTCGGAACTTTTAAATATCTTGATATATCTCGAGAACTACGCATCTGATCAAAAAATATCATAGAACATAAAAAGTAGGAAACTTAATTCTCTACAAAAAAGGTCTCTTAACATTTTGCCATAGCTCGCTTCGTTCCCGAGATATTTGCAGATTTATCTCAAGGGAAGGGGCCTGACGGACATATTTCGAGATATTTCTTCTTCTTGTTGTTCTTCTTCTGCACAGCTAAGCTGGAAGTGGCATTTGCGGCTCGCACTAGTGCAGAGTTATCTCAAAGAAAGGGGCCACGGTGTTTCTGTATCTCTATTATGTTGGTGCGGCTTCGGAACTTTTAAATATCTCGATATATCTCGAGAACTACGCGTCTGATCGAAAAATATCATAGAACATAAAAAGTAGGAAACCTAATTCTCTACAAAAAAGGTCTCTTAACATTTTGCCATAGCTCGCTTCGTTTCCGAGATATTTGCAGATTTATTTCAAGGGAAGGGGCCTGACGGACATATTTCGAGATATTTCTTCTTCTTGTTGTTCTTCTTCTGCACAGCTAAGCTGGAAGTGGCATTTGCAGCTCGCAATAGTGCAGAGTTATCTCTAAGAAAGGGGCCACGGTGTATCTGTATCTCTATTATGTTGGTGCGGCTTCGGAACTTTTAAATATCTTGATATATCTCGAGAACCACGCATCTGATCAAAAAATATCATAGAACATAAAAAGTAGGAAACTTAATTCTCTACAAAAACGGTCTCTTAACATTTTGCCATAGCTCGCTTCGTTTCCGAGATATTTGCAGATTTATCTCAAGGGAAGGGGCCTGACGGACATATTTCGAGATACTTCTTCTTCTTGTTGTTCTTCTTCTGCACAGCTAAACTGGAAGTGGCATTTCCAGCTCGCAATAGTGCAGAGTTATCTCAAAGAAAGGGGCCACGGTGTTTCTGTATCTCTATTATGTTGGTGCGGCTTCGGAACTTTTAAATATCTTGATATATCTCGAGAACTACGCCTCTGATCGAAAAATATCATAGAACATAAATTGTAGGAAACATAATTCTCTACAAAAAACGTCTCTTAACATTTTGCCATAGCTCGCTTCGTTTCCGAGATATTTGCAGATTCATCTCAAAGGAACGGGCCTGACGGACATATTTCGAGATACTTCTTCTTCTTGTTGTTCTTCCTCTGCACAGCTAAGCTGGAAGTGGCATTTGCAGCTCGCAATAGTGCAGAGTTATCTCAAAGAAAGGGGCCACGGTGTTTCTGTATCTCTATTATGTTGGTGCGGCTTCGGAACTTTTAAATATCTTGATATATCTCGAGAACTACGCCTCTGATCGAAAAATATCATAGAACATAAAAAGTAGGAAACTTAATTCTGTACAAAAAAGGTCTCTTAACATTTTGCCATAGCTCGCTTCGTTTCCGAGATATTTGCAGATTTATCTCAAGGGAAGGGGCCTGACGGACATATTTCGAGATATTTCTTCTTCTTGTTGTTGTTCTTCTGCACAGCTAAGCTGGAAGTGGCATTTGCGGCTCGCAGTAGTGCAGACTTATCTCAAGGAAAGGAGCCACGGTGTTTCTGTATCTCTATTATGTTGGTGCGGCTTCGGATCTTTTAAATATCTCGATATATCTCGAGAACTACGCTTCTGATCAAAAAATATCATAGAACATAAATTGTAGGAAACATAATTCACTACAAAAAACGTCTCTTAACATTTTGCCATAGCTCGCTTCGTTTCCGAGATATTTGCAGATTCAGCTCAAAGGAACGGGCCTGACGGACATATTTCGAGATACTTCTTCTTCTTGTTGTTCTTCCTCTGCACAGCTAAGCTGGAAGTGGCATTTGCAGCTCGCAATAGTGCAGAGTTATCTCAAAGAAAGGGGCCACGGTGTTTCTGTATCTCTATTATGTTGGTGCGGCTGCGGAACTTTTAAATATCTCGATATATCTCGAAAACTACGCTTCTGATCAAAAAATATCATAGAACATAAATTGTAGGAAACATAATTCTCTACAAAAAACGTCTCTTAACATTTTGCCATAGCTCGCTTCGTTTCCGAGATATTTGCAGATTCACCTCAAAGGAACGGGCCTGACGGACATATTTCGAGATACTTCTTCTTCTTGTTGTTCTTCCTCTGCACAGCTAAGCTGGAAGTGGCATTTGCAGCTCGCAATAGTGCAGAGTTATCTCAAAGAAAGGGGCCACGGTGTTTCTGTATCTCTATTATGTTGGTGCGGCTTCGGAACTTTTAAATATCTTGATATATCTCGAGAACTACGCATCTGATCAAAAAATATCATAGAACATAAAAAGTAGGAAACTTAATTCTCTACAAAAAAGGTCTCTTAACATTTTGCGATAGCTCGCTTCGTTTCCGAGATATTTGCAGATTTATCTCAAGGGAAGGGGCCTGACGGACATATTTCGAGATATTTCTTCTTCTTGTTGTTCTTCTTCTGCACAGCTGAGCTGGAAGTGGCATTTGCAGGTCGCAATAGTGCAGAGTTATCTCAAAGAAAGGAGCCACGGTGTTTCTGTATCTCTATTATGTTGGTGCGGCTTCGGAACTTTTAAATATCTCGATATATCTCGAAAACTACGCTTCTGATCAAAAAATATCATAGAACATAAATTGTAGGAAACATAATTCACTACAAAAAACGTCTCTTAGCATTTTGCCATAGCTCGCTTCGTTCCCGAGATATTTGCAGATTTATCTCAAGGGAAGGGGCCTGACGGACATATTTCGAGATATTTCTTCTTCTTGTTGTTCTTCTTCTGCACAGCTAAGCTGGAAGTGGCATTTGCGGCTCGCGCTAGTGCAGAGTTATCTCAAAGAAAGGGGCCACGGTGTTTCTGTATCACTATTATGTTGGTGCGGCTTCGGAACTTTTAAATATCTCGATATATCTCGAGAACTACGCGTCTGATCGAAAAATATCATAGAACATAAAAAGTAGGAAACCTAATTCTCTACAAAAAAGGTCTCTTAACATTCTGCCATAGCTCGCTTCGTTTCCGAGATATTTGCAGATTTATTTCAAGGGAAGGGGCCTGACGGACATATTTCGAGATATTTCTTCTTCTTGTTGTTCTTCTTCTGCACAGCTAAGCTGTAAGTGGCATTTGCAGCTCGCAATAGTGCAGAGTTATCTCTAAGAAAGGGGCCAGGGTGTATCTGTATCTCTATTATGTTGGTGCGGCTTCGGAACTTTTAAATATCTTGATATATCTCGAGAACCACGCATCTGATCAAAAAATATCATAGAACATAAAAAGTAGGAAACTTAATTCTCTACAAAAACGGTCTCTTAACATTTTGCCATAGCTCGCTTCGTTTCCGAGATATTTGCAGATTCAGCTCAAAGGAACGGGCCTGACGGACATATTTCGAGATACGTCTTCTTCTTGTTGTTCTTCCTCTGCACAGCTAAGCTGGAAGTGGCATTTGCAGCTCGTAATAGTGCAGAGTTATCTCAAAGAAAGGGGCCACGGTGTTTCTGTATCTCTATTATGTTGGTGCGGCTTCGGAACTTTTAAATATCTTGATATATCTCGAGAACTACGCATCTGATCAAAAAATATCATAGAACATAAAAAGTAGGAAACTTAATTCTCTACAAAAAAGGTCTCTTAACATTTTGCCATAGCTCGCTTCGTTCCCGAGATATTTGCAGATTTATCTCAAGGGAAGGGGCCTGACGGACATATTTCGAGATATTTCTTCTTCTTGTTGTTCTTCTTCTGCACAGCTAAGCTGGAAGTGGCATTTGCGGCTCGCACTAGTGCAGAGTTATCTCAAAGAAAGGGGCCACGGTGTTTCTGTATCTCTATTATGTTGGTGCGGCTTCGGAACTTTTAAATATCTCGATATATCTCGAGAACTACGCGTCTGATCGAAAAATATCATAGAACATAAAAAGTAGGAAACCTAATTCTCTACAAAAAAGGTCTCTTAACATTTTGCCATAGCTCGCTTCGTTTCCGAGATATTTGCAGATTTATTTCAAGGGAAGGGGCCTGACGGACATATTTCGAGATATTTCTTCTTCTTGTTGTTCTTCTTCTGCACAGCTAAGCTGGAAGTGGCATTTGCAGCTCGCAATAGTGCAGAGTTATCTCTAAGAAAGGGGCCACGGTGTATCTGTATCTCTATTATGTTGGTGCGGCTTCGGAACTTTTAAATATCTTGATATATCTCGAGAACCACGCATCTGATCAAAAAATATCATAGAACATAAAAAGTAGGAAACTTAATTCTCTACAAAAACGGTCTCTTAACATTTTGCCATAGCTCGCTTCGTTTCCGAGATATTTGCAGATTTATCTCAAGGGAAGGGTCCTGATGGACATATTTCGAGATATTTCTTCTTCTTGTTGTTCTTCTTCTGCACAGCTAAACTGGAAGTGGCATTTCCAGCTCGCAATCGTGCAGAGTTATCTCAAAGAAAGGGGCCACGGTATTTCTGTATCTCTATTATGTTGGTGCGGCTTCGGAACTTTTAAATATCTTGATATATCTCGAGAACTACGGATCTGATCAAAAAATATCATAGAACATAAATTGTAGGAAACATAATTCTCTACAAAAACGGTATCTTAACATTTTGCCATAGCTCGCTTCGTTTCCGAGATATTTGCAGATATATCTCAAGGGAAGGGGCCTGCCGGACATATTTCGAGATATTTCTTCTTCTTGTTGTTCTTCTTCTGCACAGCTAAGCTGGAAGTGGCATTCACAGCTCGCAATAGTGCAGAGTTATCTCAAAGAAAGGGGCCACGGTGTTTCTGTATCTCTATTATGTTGGTGCTGCTTCGGAACTTTTAAATATCTTGGTATATCTCGAGAACTACGCATCTGATCAAAAAATATCATAGAACATGAAAAGTAGGAAACTTAATTCTCTACAAAAAAGGTCTCTTAACATTTTGCCATAGCTCTCTTCGTTTCCGAGATATTTGCAGATTTATCTCAAGGGAAGGGTCCTGATGGACATATTTCGAGATATTTCTTCTTCTTGTTGTTCTTCTTCTGCACAGCTAAACTGGAAGTGGCATTTCCAGCTCGCAATCGTGCAGAGTTATCTCAAAGAAAGGGGCCACGGTATTTCTGTATCTCTATTATGTTGGTGCGGCTTCGGAACTTTTACATATCTTGATATAGCTCGAGAACTACGCCTCTGATCGAAAAATATCATAGAACATAAAAAGTAGGAAACTTAATTCTCTACAAAAAAGGTCTCTTAACATTTTGCCATAGCTCGCTTCGTTTCCGAGATATTTGCAGATTTATCTCAAGGGAAGGGGCCTGACGGACATATTTCGAGATATTTCTTCTTCTTGTTGTTCTTCTTCTGCACAGCTAAGCTGGAAGTGGCATTTGCAGCGCGCAATAGTGCAGAGTTATCTCAAAGAAAGGGGCCACGGTGTTTCTGTATCTCTATTATGTTGGTGCGGCTTCGGAACTTTTAAATATCTTGATATATCTCGAGAACTACGCATCTGATCAAAAAATATCATAGAAGATAAAAAGTAGGAAACTTAATTCTCTACAAAAAAGGTCTCTTAACATTTCGCCATAGCTCGCTTCGTTTCCGAGGTATTTGCAGATTTATCTCAAGGGAAGGGGCCTGTCGGACATATTTCGAGATATTTCTTCTTCTTGTTGTTCTTCTTCTGCACAGCTAAGCTGGAAGTGGCATTTGCGGCTCGCACTAGTGCAGAGTTATCTCAAAGAAAGGGGCCACGGTGTTTCTGTATCTCTATTATGTTGGTGCGGCTTCGGAACTTTTAAATATCTCGATATATCTCGAAAACTACGCTTCTGATCAAAAAATATCATAGAACATAAATTGTAGGAAACATAATTCTCTACAAAAAACGTCTCTTAACATTTTGCCATAGCTCGCTTCGTTTCCGAGATATTTGCAGATTCAGCTCAAAGGAACGGGCCTGACGGACATATTTCGAGATACTTCTTCTTCTTGTTGTTCTTCCTCTGCACAGCTAAGCTGGAAGTGGCATTTGCAGCTCGCAATAGTGCAGAGTTATCTCAAAGAAAGGGGCCACGGTGTTTCTGTATCTCTATTATGTTGGTGCGGCTTCGGAACTTTTAAATATCTTGATATATCTCGAGAACTACGCATCTGATCAAAAAATATCATAGAACATAAAAAGTAGGAAACTTAATTCTCTACAAAAAAGGTCTCTTAACATTTTGCCATAGCTCGCTTCGTTTCCGAGATATTTGCAGATTTATCTCAAGGGAAGGGGCCTGACGGACATATTTCGAGATATTTCTTCTTCTTGTTGTTCTTCTTCTGCACAGCTGAGCTGGAAGTGGCATTTGCAGGTCGCAATAGTGCAGAGTTATCTCAAAGAAAGGGGCCACGGTGTTTCTGTATCTCTATTATGTTGGTGCGGCTTCGGAACTTTTAAATATCTCGATATATCTCGAAAACTACGCTTCTGATCAAAAAATGTCATAGAACGCAAATAGTAGGAAACATAATTCTCTACAAAAAAGGTCTCTTAACATTTTGCCATAGCTCGCTTCGTTTCCGAGATATTTGCAGATATATCTCAAGGGAAGGGGCCTGACGGACATATTTCGAGATATTTCTTCTTCTTGTTGTTCTTCTTCTGCACAGCTAAACTGGAAGTGGCATTTCCAGCTCGCAATCGTGCAGAATTATCTCAAAGAAAGGGGCCACGGTGTTTCTGTATCTCTATTATGTTGGTGCGGCTTCGGAACTTTTAAATATCTTGATATATCTCGAGAACTACGCATCTGATCAAAAAACATCATACTACATAAAAAGTTGGAAACTTAAT
Source organism: Osmia lignaria lignaria (assembly GCF_051020975.1). Lineage (NCBI taxonomy): Eukaryota > Metazoa > Arthropoda > Insecta > Hymenoptera > Megachilidae > Osmia > Osmia lignaria. The sequence continues at coordinate 20,532,072 of NW_027478163.1, forward strand.
TCTCTACAAGAAAGGTCTCTAAACATTTTGCCATAGCTCGCTTCGTTTCCGAGATATTTGCAGATTTATCTCAAGGGAAGGGGCCTGACGGACATATTTCGAGATATTTCTTCTTCTTGTTGTTCTTCTTCTGCACAGCTAAGCTGGAAGTGGCATTTGCGGCTCGCACTAGTGCAGAGTTATCTCAAAGAAAGGGGCCACGGTGTTTCTGTATCTCTATTATGTTGGTGCGGCTTCGGAACTTTTAAATATCTCGATATATCTCGAAAACTACGCTTCTGATCAAAAAATATCATAGAACCTAAATTGTAGGAAACATAATTCTCTACAAAAAAGGTCTCTTAACATTTTGCCATAGCTCGCTTCGTTTCCGAGATATTTGCAGATATATCTCAAGGGAAGGGGCCTGACGGACATATTTCGAGATATTTCTTCTTCTTGTTGTTCTTCTTCTGCACAGCTGAGCTGGAAGTGGCATTTGCAGGTCGCAATAGTGCAGAGTTATCTCAAAGAAAGGGGCCACGGTGTTTCTGTATCTCTATTATGTTGGTGCGGCTTCGGAACTTTTAAATATCTTGATATATCTCGAGAACTACGCATCTGATCAAAAAATATCGTAGAAGATAAAAAGTAGGAAACTTAATTCTCTACAAAAAAGGTCTCTTAACATTTCGCCATAGCTCGCTTCGTTTCCGAGATATTTGCAGATTTATCTCAAGGGAAGGGGCCTGTCGGACATATTTCGAGATATTTCTTCTTCTTGTTGTTCTTCTTCTGCACAGCTAAGCTGGAAGTGGCATTTGCGGCTCGCACTAGTGCAGAGTTATCTCAAAGAAAGAGGCCACGGTGTTTCTGTATCTCTATTATGTTGGTGCGGCTTCGTAACTTTTAAATATCTCGATATATCTCGAAAACTACGCTTCTGATCAAAAAATGTCATAGAACGCAAATTGTAGGAAACATTATTCTCTACAAAAAAGGTCTCTTAACATTTTGCCATAGCTCGCTTCGTTTCCGAGATATTTGCAGATTTATCTCAAGGGAAGGGTCCTGATGGACATATTTCGAGATATTTCTTCTTCTTGTTGTTCTTCTTCTGCACAGCTAAGCTGGAAGTGGCATTTGCGGCTCGCACTAGTGCAGAGTTATCTCAAAGAAAGGGGCCACGGTGTTTCTGTATCTCTATTATGTTGGTGCGGCTTCGGAACTTTTAGATATCTCGATATATCGCGAAAACTACGCTTCTGATCAAAAAATATCATAGAACCTAAATTGTAGGAAACATAATTCTCTACAAAAAAGGTCTCTTAACATTTTGCCATAGCTCGCTTCGTTTCCGAGATATTTGCAGATATATCTCAAGGGAAGGGGCCTGACGGACATATTTCGAGATATTTCTTCTTGTTGTTCTTCTTCTGCACAGCTAAACTGGAAGTGGCATTTCCAGCTCGCAATCGTGCAGAATTATCTCAAAGAAAGGGGCCACGGTGTTTCCGTATCTCTATTATGTTGATGCGGCTTCGGAACTTTTAAATATCTTGATATATCTCGAGAACTACGCATCTGATCAAAAAACATCATACTACATAAAAAGTAGGAAACTTAATTCTCTACAAGAAAGGTCTCTAAACATTTTGCCATAGCTCGCTTCGTTTCCGAGATATTTGCAGATTTATCTCAAGGGAAGGGGCCTGACGGACATATTTCGAGATATTTCTTCTTCTTGTTGTTCTTCTTCTGCACAGCTAAGCTGGAAGTGGCATTTGCGGCTCGCACTAGTGCAGAGTTATCTCAAAGAAAGGGGCCACGGTGTTTCTGTATCTCTATTATGTTGGTGCGGCTTCGGAACTTTTAAATATCTCGATATATCTCGAAAACTACGCTTCTGATCAAAAAATATCATAGAACATAAATTGTAGGAAGCATAATTCTCTACAAAAAAGGTCTCTCAACATTTTGCCATAGCTCGCTTCGTTTCCGAGATATTTGCAGATTCAGCTCAAAGGAACTGGCCTGACGGACATATTTCGAGATATTTCTTCTTCTTGTTGTCCTTCTTCTGCACAGCTATGCTGGAAGTGGCATTTACAGCTCGCAATCGTGCAGAGTTATCTCAAAGAAAGGGGCCACGGTGTTTCTGTATCTCTATTATGTTGGTGCGGCTTCGGAACTTTTAAATATCTTGATATATCTCGAGAACTACGCATCTGATCAAAAAATATCATAGAACATGAAAAGTAGGAAACTTAATTCTCTACAAAAAAGGTCTCTTAACATTTCGCCATAGCTCGCTTCGTTTCCGAGATATTTGCAGATTTATCTCAAGGGAAGGGGCCTGACGGACATATTTCGAGATATTTCTTCTTTTTGTTGTTCTTCTTCTGCACAGCTAAGCTGGAAGTGGCATTTGCGGCTCGCACTAGTGCAGAGTTATCTCAAAGAAAGGGGCCACGGTGTTTCTGTATCCCTATTATGTTGGTGCGGCTTCGGAACTTTTAAATACCTCGATATATCTCGAAAACTACGCTTCTGATCAAAAAATATCATAGAACCTAAATTGTAGGAAACATAATTCTCTACAAAAAACGTCTCTTAACATTTTGCCATAGCTCGCTTCGTTTCCGAGATATTTGCAGATTCAGCTCAAAGGAACTGGCCTGACGGACATATTTCGAGATATTTCTTCTTCTTGTTGTTCTTCCTCTGCACAGCTAAGCTGGAAGTGGCATTTGCAGCTCGCAATAGTGCAGAGTGATCTCAAAGAAAGCGGCCACGGTGTTTCTGTATCTCTATTATGTTGGTGCGGCTTCGGAACTTTTAAATATCTTGATATATCTCGAGAACTACGCATCTGATCAAAAAATATCATAGAACATAAAAAGTAGGAAACTTAATTCTCTACAAAAAAGGTCTCTTAACATTTCGCCATAGCTCGCTTCGTTTCCGAGATATTTGCAGATTTATCTCAAGGGAAGGGGCCTGACGGACATATTTCGAGATATTTCTTCTTCTTGTTGTCCTTCTTCTGCACAGCTAAGCTGGAAGTGGCATTTACAGCTCGCAATCGTGCAGAGTTATCTCAAAGAAAGGGGCCACGGTGTTTCTGTATCTCTATTATGTTGGTGCGGCTTCGGAACTTTTAAATATCTTGATATATCTCGAGAACTACGCATCTGATCAAAAAATATCATAGAACATGAAAAGTAGGAAACTTAATTCTCTACAAAAAAGGTCTCTTAACATTTCGCCATAGCTCGCTTCGTTTCCGAGATATTTGCAGATTTATCTCAAGGGAAGGGGCCTGACGGACATATTTCGAGATATTTCTTCTTCTTGTTGTTCTTCTTCTGCACAGCTAAGCTGGAAGTGGCATTTGCGGCTCGCACTAGTGCAGAGTTATCTCAAAGAAAGGGGCCACGGTGTTTCTGTATCCCTATTATGTTGGTGCGGCTTCGGAACTTTTAAATACCTCGTTATATCTCGAAAACTACGCTTCTGATCAAAAAATATCATAGAACATAAATTGTAGGAAACATAATTCTCTACAAAAAACGTCTCTTAACATTTTGCCATAGCTCGCTTCGTTTCCGAGATATTTGCAGATTCAGCTCAAAGGAACTGGCCTGACGGACATATTTCGAGATATTTCTTCTTCTTGTTGTTCTTCCTCTGCACAGCTAAGCTGGAAGTGGCATTTGCGGCTCGCAATAGTGCAGAGTTATCTCAAAGAAAGGGGCCACGGTGTTTCTGTATCTCTATTATGTTGGTGCGGCTTCGGAACTTTTAAATATCTTGATATATCTCGAGAACTACGCTTCTGATCAAAAAATATCATAGAACATAAATTGTAGGAAACATAATTCTCTACAAAAAACGTCTCTTAACATTTTGCCATAGCTCGCTTCGTTTCCGAGATATTTGCAGATTCAGCTCAAAGGAACTGGCCTGACGGACATATTTCGAGATATTTCTTCTTCTTGTTGTTCTTCCTCTGCACAGCTAAGCTGGAAGTGGCATTTGCAGCTCGCAATAGTGCAGAGTTATCTCAAAGAAAGGGGCCACGGTGTTTCTGTATCTCTATTATGTTGGTGCGGCTTCGGAACTTTTAAATATCTTGATATATCTCGAGAACTACGCATCTGATCAAAAAATATCATAGAACATAAATTGTAGGAAGCATAATTCTCTACAAAAAAGGTCTCTTAACATTTTGCCATAGCTCGCTTCGTTTCCGAGATATTTGCAGATATATCTCAAGGGAAGGGGCCTGACCGACATATTTCGAGATATTTCTTCTTCTTGTTGTTCTTCTTCTGCACAGCTAAGCTGGAAGTGGCATTTGCGGCTCGCAATAGTGCAGAGTTATCTCAAAGAAAGGGGCCACGGTGTTTCTGTATCTCTATTATGTTGGTGCGGCTTCGGAACTTTTAAATATCTTGATATATCTCGAGAACTACGCATCAGATCAAAAAATATCATAGAACATAAAAAGTAGGAAACTTAATTCTCTACAAAAAAGGTCTCTTGACATTTTGCCATAGCTCTCTTCGTTTCCGAGATATTTGCAGATTTATCTCAAGGGAAGGGGCCTGACGGACATATTTCGAGATATTTCTTCTTCTTGTTGTTCTTCTTCTGCACAGCTAAGCTGGAAGTGGCATTTGCGGCTCGCACTAGTGCAGAGTTATCTCAAAGAAAGGGGCCACGGTGTTTCTGTATCTCTATTATGTTGGTGCGGCTTTGGAACTTTTAAATATCTCGATATATCTCGAAAACTACGCTTCTCACCAAAAAATATCATAGAACATAAATTGTACGAAACATAATTCTCTACAAAAAAGGTCTCTTAACATTTTGCCATAGCTCGCTTCGTTTCCGAGATATTTGCAGATATATCTCAAGGGAAGGGGCCTGACCGACATATTTCGAGATATTTCTTCTTCTTGTTGTTCTTCTTCTGCACAGCTAAGCTGGAAGTGGCATTTGCGGCTCGCAATAGTGCAGAGTTATCTCAAAGAAAGGGGCCACGGTGTTTCTGTATCTCTATTATGTTGGTGCGGCTTCGGAACTTTTAAATATCTTGATATATCTCGAGAACTACGCATCAGATCAAAAAATATCATAGAACATAAAAAGTAGGAAACTTAATTCTCTACAAAAAAGGTCTCTTGACATTTTGCCATAGCTCTCTTCGTTTCCGAGATATTTGCAGATTTATCTCAAGGGAAGGGGCCTGACGGACATATTTCGAGATATTTCTTCTTCTTGTTGTTCTTCTTCTGCACAGCTAAGCTGGAAGTGGCATTTGCGGCTCGCACTAGTGCAGAGTTATCTCAAAGAAAGGGGCCACGGTGTTTCTGTATCTCTATTATGTTGGTGCGGCTTTGGAACTTTTAAATATCTCGATATATCTCGAAAACTACGCTTCTCACCAAAAAATATCATAGAACATAAATTGTACGAAACATAATTCTCTACAAAAAAGGTCTCTTAACATTTTGCCATAGCTCGCTTCGTTTCCGAGATATTTGCAGATATATCTCAAGGGAAGGGGCCTGACGGACATATTTCGAGATATTTCTTCTTCTTGTTGTTCTTCTTCTGCACAGCTAAGCTGGAAGTGGCATTTACAGCTCGCAATAGTGCAGAGTTATCTCAAAGAAAGGGGCCACGGTGTTTCTGTATCTCTATTATGTTGGTGCGGCTTCGGAACTTTTAAATATCTTGATATATCTCGAGAACTACGCATCTGATCAAAAAATATCACAGAACATAAAAAGTAGGACACTTAATTCTCTACAAAAAAGGTCTCTTAACATTTTGCCATAGCTCGCTTCGTTTCCGAGATATTTGCAGATATATCTCAAGGGAAGGGGCCTAACGGACATATTTCGAGATATTTCTTCTTCTTGTTGTTCTTCTTCTGCACAGCTAAACTGGAAGTGGCATTTCCAGCTCGCAATAGTGCAGAGTTATCTCAAAGAGAGGGGCCACGGTGTTTCTGTATCTCTATTATGTTGGTGCGGCTTCGGAACTTTTAAATATCTTGATATATCTCGAGAACTACGCATCTGATCAAAAAATATCATAGAACATAAAAAGTAGGAAACTTAATTCTCTACAAAAAAGGTCTCCTAACATTTTGCCATAGCTCGCTTCGTTTCCGAGATATTTGCAGATGTATCTCAAGGGAAGGGGCCTGACGGACATATTTCGAGATATTTCTTCTTCTTGTTGTTCTTCTTCTGCACAGCTAAGCTGGAAGTGGCATTTGCGGCTCGCACTAGTGCAGAGTTATCTCAAAGAAAGGGGCCACGGTGTTTCTGTATCCCTATTATGTTGGTGCGGCTTCGGAACTTTTAAATATCTCGATATATCTCGAAAACTACGCTTCTGATCAAAAAATATCATAGAACATAAAAAGTAGGAAACTTAATTCTCTACAAAAAAGGTCTCCTAACATTTTGCCATAGCTCGCTTCGTTTCCGAGATATTTGCAGATTTATCTCAAGGGAAGGGGCCTGACGGACATATTTCGAGATATTTCTTCTTCTTGTTGTTCTTCTTCTGCACAGCTAAGCTGGAAGTGGCATTTGCGGCTCGCACTAGTGCAGAGTTATCTCAAAGAAAGGGGCCACGGTGTTTCTGTATCCCTATTATGTTGGTGCGGCTTCGGAACTTTTAAATATCTCGATATATCTCGAAAACTACGCTTCTGATCAAAAAATATCATAGAACATAAATTGTAGGAAACATAATTCTCTACAAAAATCGTCTCTTAACATTTTGCCATAGCTCGCTTCGTTTCCGAGATATTTGCAGATATATCTCAAGGGAAGGGGCCTGACGGACATATTTCGAGATATTTCTTCTTCTTGTTGTTCTTCTTCTGCACAGCTAAGCTGGAAGTGGCATTTACAGCTCGCAATAGTGCAGAGTTATCTCAAAGAAAGGGGCCACGGTGTTTCTGTATCTCTATTATGTTGGTGCGGCTTTGGAACTTTTAAATATCTGGATATATCTCGAAAACTACGCTTCTGATCAAAAAATATCATAGAACATAAATTGTAGGAAACATAATTCTCTACAAAAAAGGTCTCTTAACATTTTGCCATAGCTCGCTTCGTTTCCGAGATATTTGCAGATATATCTCAAGGGAAGGGGCCTGACGGACATATTTCGAGATATGTCTTCTTCTTGTTGTTCTTCTTCTGCACAGCTAAGCTGGAAGTGGCATTTACAGCTCGCAATAGTGCAGAGTTATCTCAAAGAGAGGGGCCACGGTGTTTCTGTATCTCTATTATGTTGGTGCGGCTTCGGAACTTTTAAATATCTTGATATATCTCGAGAACTACGCATCTGATCAAAAAATATCATAGAACATAAAAAGTAGGAAACTTAATTCTCTACAAAAAAGGTCTCCTAACATTTTGCCATAGCTCGCTTCGTTTCCGAGATATTTGCAGATTTATCTCAAGGGAAGGGGCCTGACGGACATATTTCGAGATATTTCTTCTTCTTGTTGTTCTTCTTCTGCACAGCTAAACTGGAAGTGGCATTTCCAGCTCGCAATAGTACAGAGTTATCTCAAGGGAAGGGGCCTGACGGACATATTTCGAGATATTTCTTCTTCTTGTTGTTCTTCTTCTGCACAGCTAAACTGGAAGTGGCATTTCCAGCTCGCAATAGTGCAGAGTTATCTCAAAGAGAGGGGCCACGGTGTTTCTGTATCTCTATTATGTTGGTGCGGCTTCGGAACTTTTAAATATCTCGATATATCTCGAAAACTACGCATCTGATCAAAAAATATCATAGAACATAAATTGTAGGAAACATAATTCTCTACAAAAAAGGTCTCTTAACATTTTGCCATAGCTCGCTTCGTTTCCGAGATATTTGCAGATTCAGCTCAAAGGAACTGGCCTGACGGACATATTTCGAGATATTTCTTCTTCTTGTTGTTCTTCTTCTGCACAGCTAAGCTGGAAGTGGCATTTGCGGCTCGCACTAGTGCAGAGTTATCTCAAAGAAAGGGGCCACGGTGTTTCTGTATCTCTATTATGTTGGTGCGGCTTCGGAACTTTGAAAAATCTCGATATATCTCGAAAACTACGCATCTGATCAAAAAATATCATAGACCATAAAAAGTAGGAAACTTAATTCTCTACAAAAAAGGTCTCTCAACATTTTGCCATAGCTCGCTTCGTTTCCGAGATATTTGCAGATTTATCTCAAGGGAAGGGGCCTGACGGACATATTTCGAGATATTTCTTCTTCTTGTTGTTCTTCTTTTGCACAGCTAAGCTGGAAGTGGCATTTACAGCTCGCAATAGTGCAGAGTTATCTCGAAGAAAGGGGCCACGGTGTTTCTGTATCTCTATTATGTTGGTGCGGCTTCGGAACTTTTAAATATCTTGATATATCTCGAGAACTACGCATCTGATCAAAAAATATCATAGAACATAAAAAGTAGGAAACTTAATTCTCTACAAAAAAGGTCTCTTAACATTTTGCCATAGCTCGCTTCGTTTCCGAGATATTTGCAGATTTATCTCAAGGGAAGGGGCCTAACGGACATATTTCGAGATATTTCTTCTTCTTGTTGTTCTTCTTCTGCACAGCTAAGCTGGAAGTGGCATTTGCGGCTCGCACTAGTGCAGAGTTATCTCAAAGAAAGGGGCCACGGTGTTTCTGTATCCCTATTATGTTGGTGCGGCTTCGAAACTTTTAAATATCTCGATATATCTCGAAAACTACGCTTCTGATCAAAAAATATCATAGAACATAAATTGTAGGAAACATAATTCTCTACAAAAAACGTCTGTTAACATTTTGCCATAGCTCGCTTCGTTTCCGAGATATTTGCAGATTCAGCTCAATGGAACTGGCCTGACGGACATATTTCGAGATATTTCTTCTTCTTGTTGTTCTTCCTCTGCACAGCTAAGCTGGAAGTGGCATTTGCAGCTCGCAATAGTGCAGAGTTATCTCAAAGAAAGGGGCCACGGTGTTTCTGTATCTCTATTATGTTGGTGCGGCTTCGGAACTTTTAAATATCTCGATATATCTCGAAAACTACGCTTCTGATCAAAAAATATCATAGAACATAAATTGTAGGAAACATAATTCTCTACAAAAAAGGTCTCTTAACATTTTGCCATAGCTCGCTTCGTTTCCGAGATATTTGCAGATTTATCTCAAGGGAAGGGGCCTGACGGACATATTTCGAGATATTTCTTCTTCTTGTTGTTCTTCTTCTGCACAGCTAAGCTGGAAGTGGCATTTGCAGCTCGCAATAGTGCAGAGTTATCGCAAAGAAAGGGGCCACGGTGTTTCTGTATCCCTATTATGTTGGTGCGGCTTCGGAACTTTCAAATATCTCGATATATCTCGAAAACTACGCTTCTGATCAAAAAATATCATAGAACATAAATTGTAGGAAACATAATTCTCTACAAAAAACGTCTCTTAACATTTTGCCATAGCTCGCTTCGTTTCCGAGATATTTGCAGATTTATCTCAAGGGAAGGGGCCTGACGGACATATTTCGAGATATTTCTTCTTCTTGTTGTTCTTCTTTTGCACAGCTAAGCTGGAAGTGGCATTTACAGCTCGCAATAGTGCAGAGTTATCTCAAAGAAAGGGGCCACGGTGTGTCTGTATCTCTATTATGTTGGTGCGGCTTCGGAACTTTTAAATATCTTGATATATCTCGAGAACTACGCATCTGATCAAAAAATATCATAGAACATAAAAAGTAGGAAACTTAATTCTCTACAAAAAAGGTCTCTTAACATTTTGCCATAGCTCGCTTCGTTTCCGAGATATTTGCAGATTTATCTCAAGGGAAGGGGCCTAACGGACATATTTCGAGATATTTCTTCTTCTTGTTGTTCTTCTTCTGCACAGCTAAGCTGGAAGTGGCATTTGCGGCTCGCACTAGTGCAGAGTTATCTCAAAGAAAGGGGCCACGGTGTTTCTGTATCCCTATTATGTTGGTGCGGCTTCGAAACTTTTAAATATCTCGATATATCTCGAAAACTACGCTTCTGATCAAAAAATATCATAGAACATAAATTGTAGGAAACATAATTCTCTACAAAAAACGTCTGTTAACATTTTGCCATAGCTCGCTTCGTTTCCGAGATATTTGCAGATTCAGCTCAATGGAACTGGCCTGACGGACATATTTCGAGATATTTCTTCTTCTTGTTGTTCTTCCTCTGCACAGCTAAGCTGGAAGTGGCATTTGCAGCTCGCAATAGTGCAGAGTTATCTCAAAGAAAGGGGCCACGGTGTTTCTGTATCTCTATTATGTTGGTGCGGCTTCGGAACTTTTAAATATCTCGATATATCTCGAAAACTACGCTTCTGATCAAAAAATATCATAGAACATAAATTGTAGGAAACATAATTCTCTACAAAAAAGGTCTCTTAACATTTTGCCATAGCTCGCTTCGTTTCCGAGATATTTGCAGATTTATCTCAAGGGAAGGGGCCTGACGGACATATTTCGAGATATTTCTTCTTCTTGTTGTTCTTCTTCTGCACAGCTAAGCTGGAAGTGGCATTTGCAGCTCGCAATAGTGCAGAGTTATCGCAAAGAAAGGGGCCACGGTGTTTCTGTATCCCTATTATGTTGGTGCGGCTTCGGAACTTTCAAATATCTCGATATATCTCGAAAACTACGCTTCTGATCAAAAAATATCATAGAACATAAATTGTAGGAAACACAATTCTCTACAAAAAACGTCTCTTAACATTTTGCCATAGCTCGCTTCGTTTCCGAGATATTTGCAGATTCAGGTCAATGGAACTGGCCTGACGGACATATTTCGAGATATTTCTTCTTCTTGTTGTTCTTCCTCTGCACAGCTAAGCTGGAAGTGGCATTTGCAGCTCGCAATAGTGCAGAGTTATCTCAAAGAAAGGGGCCACGGTGTTTCTGTATCTCTATTATGTTGGTGCGGCTTCGGAACTTTTAAATATCTCGATATATCTCGAAAACTACGCTTCTGATCAAAAAATATCATAGAACATAAATTGTAGGAAACATAATTCTCTACAAAAAAGGTCTCTTAACATTTTGCCATAGCTCGCTTCGTTTCCGAGATATTTGCAGATTTATCTCAAGGGAAGGGGCCTGACGGACATATTTCGAGATATTTCTTCTTCTTGTTGTTCTTCTTCTGCACAGCTAAGCTGGAAGTGGCATTTGCAGCTCGCAATAGTGCAGAGTTATCGCAAAGAAAGGGGCCACGGTGTTTCTGTATCCCTATTATGTTGGTGCGGCTTCGGAACTTTCAAATATCTCGATATATCTCGAAAACTACGCTTCTGATCAAAAAATATCATAGAACATAAATTGTAGGAAACATAATTCTCTACAAAAAACGTCTCTTAACATTTTGCCATAGCTCGCTTCGTTTCCGAGATATTTGCAGATTCAGCTCAAAGGAACTGGCCTGACGGACATATTTCGAGATATTTCTTCTTCTTGTTGTTCTTCTTCTGCACAGCTAAGCTGGAAGTGGCATTTGCGGCTCGCACTAGTGCAGAGTTATCTCAAAGAAAGGGGCCACGGTGTTTCTGTATCTCTATTATGTTGGTGCGGCTTCGGAACTTTTAAAAATCTCGATATATCTCGAAAACTACGCATCTGATCAAAAAATATCATAGAACATAAAAAGTAGGAAACTTAATTCTCTACAAAAAAGGTCTCTCAACATTTTGCCATAGCTGGCTTCGTTTCCGAGATATTTGCAGATTTATCTCAAGGGAAGGGGCCTGACGGACATATTTCGAGATATTTCTTCTTCTTGTTGTTCTTCTTTTGCACAGCTAAGCTGGAAGTGGCATTTACAGCTCGCAATAGTGCAGAGTTATCTCAAAGAAAGGGGCCACGGTGTTTCTGTATCTCTATTATGTTGGTGCGGCTTCGGAACTTTTAAATATCTTGATATATCTCGAGAACTACGCATCTGATCAAAAAATATCATAGAACATAAAAAGTAGGAAACTTAATTCTCTACAAAAAAGGTCTCTTAACATTTTGCCATAGCTCGCTTCGTTTCCGAGATATTTGCAGATTTATCTCAAGGGAAGGGGCCTGACGGACATATTTCGAGATATTTCTTCTTCTTGTTGTTCTTCTTCTGCACAGCTAAGCTGGAAGTGGCATTTGCGGCTCGCACTAGTGCAGAGTTATCTCAAAGAAAGGGGCCACGGTGTTTCTGTATCCCTATTATGTTGGTGCGGCTTCGGAACTTTCAAATATCTCGATATATCTCGAAAACTACGCTTCTGATCAAAAAATATCATAGAACATAAATTGTAGGAAACATAATTCTCTACAAAAAACGTCTCTTAACATTTTGCCATAGCTCGCTTCGTTTCCGAGATATTTGCAGATTCAGCTCAAAGGAACTGGCCTAACGGACATATTTCGAGATATTTCTTCTTCTTGTTGTTCTTCTTCTGCACAGCTAAGCTGGAAGTGGCATTTGCGGCTCGCACTAGTGCAGAGTTATCTCAAAGAAAGGGGCCACGGTGTTTCTGTATCTCTATTATGTTGGTGCGGCTTTGGAACTTTTAAATATCTCGATATATCTCGAAAACTACGCTTCTGATCAAAAAATATCATAGAACATAAATTGTAGGAAACATAATTCTCTACAAAAAAGGTCTCTTAACATTTTGCCATAGCTCGCTTCGTTTCCGAGATATTTGCAGATATATCTCAAGGGAAGGGGCCTGACGGACATATTTCGAGATATTTCTTCTTCTTGTTGTTCTTCTCCTGCACAGCTAAGCTGGAAGTGGCATTTACAGCTCGCAATACTGCTGAGTTATCTCAAAGAAAGGGGCCACGGTGTTTCTGTATCTCTATTATGTTGGTGCGGCTTCGGAACTTTTAAAAATCTCGATATATCTCGAAAACTACGCTTCTGATCAAAAAATATCATAGAACATAAATTGTAGGAAACATAATTCTCTACAAAAAACGTCTCTTAACATTTTGCCATAGCTCGCTTCGTTTCCGAGATATTTGCAGATTCAGCTCAAAGGAACTGGCCTGACGGACATATTTCGAGATATTTCTTCTTCTTGTTGTTCTTCCTCTGCACAGCTAAGCTGGAAGTGGCATTTGCAGCTCGCAATAGTGCAGAGTTATCTCAAAGAAAGGGGCCACGGTGTTTCTGTATCTCTATTATGTTGGTGCGGCTTCGGAACTTTTAAATATCTTGATATATCTCGAGAACTACGCATCTGATCAAAAAATATCATAGAACATAAAAAGTAGGAAACTTAATTCTCTACAAAAAAGGTCTCTTAACATTTTGCCATAGCTCGCTTCGTTTCCGAGATATTTGCAGATATATCTCAAGGGAAGGGGCCTGACGGACATATTTCGAGATATGTCTTCTTCTTGTTGTTCTTCTTCTGCACAGCTAAGCTGGAAGTGGCATTTACAGCTCGCAATAGTGCAGAGTTATCTCAAAGAAAGGGGCCACGGTGTTTCTGCATCTCTATTATGTTGGTGCGGCTTCGGAACTTTTAAATATCTTGATATATCTCGAGAACTACGCATCTGATCAAAAAATATCATAGAACATAAAAAGTAGGAAACTTAATTCTCTACAAAAGAGGTCTCTTAACATTTTGCCATAGCTCGCTTCGTTTCCGAGATATTTGCAGATTTATCTCAAGGGAAGGGGCCTAACGGACATATTTCGAGATATTTCTTCTTCTTGTTGTTCTTCTTCTGCACAGCTAAACTGGAAGTGGCATTTCCAGCTCGCAATAGTGCAGAGTTATCTCAAAGAGAGGGGCCACGGTGTTTCTGTATCTCTATTATGTTGGTGCGGCTTCGGAACTTTTAAATATCTTGATATATCTCGAGAACTACGCATCTGATCAAAAAATATCATAGAACATAAAAAGTAGGAAACTTAATTCTCTACAAAACGGTCTCTTAACATTTTGCCATAGCTCGCTTCGTTTCCGAGATATTTGCAGATTTATCTCAAGGGAAGGGGCCTGACGGACATATTTCGAGATATTTCTTCGTCTTGTTGTACTTCTTCTGCACAGCTAAGCTGGAAGTGGCATTTGCGGCTCGCACTAGTGCAGAGTTATCTCAAAGAAAGGGGCCACGGTGTTTCTGTATCTCTATTATGTTGGTGCGGCTTCGGAACTTTTAAATATCTTGATATATCTCGAGAACTACGCATCTGATCAAAAAATATCATAGAACATAAAAAGTAGGAAACTTAATTCTCTACAAAAAAGGTCTCTAAACATTTTGCCATAGCTCGCTTCGTTTCCGAGATATTTGCAGATTCATCTCAAGGGAAGGGGCCTAACGGACATATTTCGAGATATTTCTTCTTCTTGTTGTTCTTCTTCTGCACAGCTAAACTGGAAGTGGCATTTGCGGCTCGCACTAGTGCAGAGTTATCTCAAAGAAAGGGGCCACGGTGTTTCTGTATCCCTATTATGTTGGTGCGGCTTCGGAACTTTTAAATATCTCGATATATCTCGAAAACTACGCTTCTGATCAAAAAATATCATAGAACATAAATTGTAGGAAACATAATTCTCTACAAAAAAGGTCTCTTAACATTTTGCCATAGCTCGCTTCGTTTCCGAGATATTTGCAGATATATCTCAAGGGAAGGGGCCTGACGGACATATTTCGAGATATGTCTTCTTCTTGTTGTTCTTCTTCTGCACAGCTAAGCTGGAAGTGGCATTTACAGCTCGCAATAGTGCAGAGTTATCTCAAAGAAAGGGGCCACGGTGTTTCTGTATCTCTATTATGTTGGTGCGGCTTCGGAACTTTTAAATATCTTGATATATCTCGAGAACTACGCATCTGATCAAAAAATATCATAGAACATAAAAAGTAGGAAACTTAATTCTCTACAAAAAAGGTCTCTTAACATTTTGCCATAGCTCGCTTCGTTTCCGAGATATTTGCAGATTTATCTCAAGGGAAGGGGCCTAACGGACATATTTCGAGATATTTCTTCTTCTTGTTGTTCTTCTTCTGCACAGCTAAACTGGAAGTGGCATTTCCAGCTCGCAATAGTGCAGAGTTATCTCAAAGAGAGGGGCCACGGTGTTTCTGTATCTCTATTATGTTGGTGCGGCTTCGGAACTTTTAAATATCTTGATATATCTCGAGAACTACGCATCTGATCAAAAAATATCATAGAACATAAAAAGTAGGAAACTTAATTCTCTACACAAAAGGTCTCTTAACATTTTGCCATAGCTCGCTTCGTTTCCGAGATATTTGCAGATTTATCTCAAGGGAAGGGGCCTGACGGACATATTTCGAGATATTTCTTCTTCTTGTTGTACTTCTTCTGCACAGCTAAGCTGGAAGTGGCATTTGCGGCTCGCACTAGTGCAGAGTTATCTCAAAGAAAGGGGCCACGGTGTTTCTGTATCCCTATTATGTTGGTGCGGCTTCGGAACTTTTAAATATCTCGATATATCTCGAAAACTACGCTTCTGATCAAAAAATATCATAGAACATAAATTGTAGGAAACATAATTCTCTACAAAAAACGTCTCTTAACATTTTGCCATAGCTCGCTTCGTTTCCGAGATATTTGCAGATTCAGCTCAAAGGAACTGGCCTGACGGACATATTTCGAGATATTTCTTCTTCTTGTTGTTCTTCCTCTGCACAGCTAAGCTGGAAGTGGCATTTGCAGCTCGCAATAGTGCAGAGTTATCTCAAAGAAAGGGGCCACGGTGTTTCTGTATCTCTATTATGTTGGTGCGGCTTCGGAACTTTTAAATATCTCGATATATGTCGAAAACTACGCTTCTGATCAAAAAATATCATAGAACATAAATTGTAGGAAACATAATTCTCTACAAAAAAGGTCTCTTAACATTTTGCCATAGCTCGCTTCGTTTCCGAGATATTTGAAGATTTATCTCAAGGGAAGGGGCCTAACGGACATATTTCGAGATATTTCTTCTTCTTGTTGTTCTTCTTCTGCACAGCTAAGCTGGAAGTGGCATTTGCGGCTCGCACTAGTGCAGAGTTATCTCAAAGAAAGGGGCCACGGTGTTTCTGTATCTCTATTATGTTGGTGCTGCTTCGGAACTTTTAAATATCCCGATATATCTCGAAAACTACGCTTCTGATCAAAAAATATCATAGAACATAAATTGTAGGAAACATAATTCTCTACAAAAAACGTCTCTTAACATTTTGCCATAGCTCGCTTCGTTTCCGAGATATTTGCAGATTTATCTCAAGGGAAGGGGCCTGACGGACATATTTCGAGATATTTCTTCTTCTTGTTGTTCTTCTTCTGCACAGCTAAGCTGGAAGTGGCATTTACAGCTCGCAATAGTGCATAGTTATCTGAAAGAAAGGGGCCACGGTGTTTCTGTATCTCTATTATGTTGGTGCGGCTTCGGAACTTTTAAATATCTTGATATATCTCGAGAACTACGCATCTGATCAAAAAATATCATAGAACATAAATTGTAGGAAACATAATTCTCTACAAAAAACGTCTCTTAACATTTTGCCATAGCTCGCTTCGTTTCCGAGATATTTGCAGATTTATCTCAAGGGAAGGGGCCTAACGGACATATTTCGAGATATTTCTTCTTCTTGTTGTTCTTCTTCTGCACAGCTAAACTGGAAGTGGCATTTCCAGCTCGCAATAGTACAGAGTTATCTCAAAGAAAGGGGCCACGGTGTTTCTGTATCTCTATTATGTTGGTGCGGCTTCGGAACTTTTAAATATCTTGATATATCTCGAGAACTACGCATCTGATCAAAAAATATCATAGAACATAAAAAGTAGAAAACTTAATTCTCTACAAAAAAGGTCTCTTAACATTTTGCCATAGCTCTCTTCGTTTCCGAGATATTTGCAGATTTATCTCAAGGGCAGGGGCCTAACGGACATATTTCGAGATATTTCTTCTTCTTGTTGTTCTTCTTCTGCACAGCTAAGCTGGAAGTGGCATTTGCGGCTCGCACTAGTGCAGAGTTATCTCAAAGAAAGGGGCCACGGTGTTTCTGTATCTCTATTATGTTGGTGCGGCTTCGGAACTTTTAAATATCTTGATATATCTCGAGAACTACGCAACTGATCCAAAAATATCATAGAACATAAATAGTAGGAAACCTAATTCTCTACAAAAAAGGTCTCTCAACATTTTGCCATAGCTCGCTTCGTTTCCGAGATATTTGCAGATTTATCTCAAGGGAAGGGGCCTAACGGACATATTTCGAGATATTTCTTCTTCTTGTTGTTCTTCTTCTGCACAGCTAAACTGGAAGTGGCATTTCCAGCTCGCAATAGTACAGAGTTATCTCAAAGAAAGGGGCCACGGTGTTTCTGTATCTCTATTATGTTGGTGCGGCTTCGGAACTTTTAAATATCTTGATATATCTCGAGAACTACGCATCTGATCAAAAAATATCATAGAACGTAAAAAGTAGGAAACTTAATTCTCTACAAAAAAGGTCTCTTAACATTTTGCCATAGCTCTCTTCGTTTCCGAGATATTTGCAGATTTATATCAAGGGAAGGGGCCTGACGGACACATTTCGAGATATTTCTTCTTCTTGTTGTTCTTCTTCTGCACAGCTAAACTGGAAGTGGCATTTCCAGCTCGCAATAGTGCAGAGTTATCTCAAAGAGAGGGGCCACGGTATTTCTGTATCTCTATTATGTTGGTGCTGCTTCGGAACTTTTAAATATCTCGATATATCTCGAAAACTACGCTTCTGATCAAAAAATATCATAGAACATAAATTGTAGGAAACATAATTCTCTACAAAAAACGTCTCTTAACATTTTGCCATAGCTCGCTTCGTTTCCGAGATATTTGCAGATTTATCTCAAGGGAAGGGGCCTGACGGACACATTTCGAGATATTTCTTCTTCTTGTTGTTCTTCTTCTGCACGCTATGCTGGAAGTGGCATTTGCAGCTCGCAATAGTGCAGAGTTATCTCAAAGAAAGGGGCCACGGTGTTTCTGTATCTCTATTATGTTGGTGCGGCTTCGGAACTTTTAAATATCTTGATATCTCTCGAGAACTACGCATCTGATCAAAAAATATCATAGAACATAAAAAGTAGGAAACATAATTCCATACAAAAAAGGTCTCTCAACATTTTGCCATAGCTCGCTTCGTTTCCGAGATATTTGCAGATTTATCTCAAGGGAAGGGGCCTAACGGACATATTTCCAGATATTTCTTCTTCTTGTTGTTCTTCTTCTGCACAGCTAAGCTGGAAGTGGCATTTGCGGCTCGCACTAGTGCAGAGTTATCTCAAAGAAAGGGGCCACGGTGTTTCTGTATCTCTATTATGTTGGTGCAGATTCAGAACTTTTAAATATCTTGATATATCTCGAGAACTACGCATCTGATCAAAAAATATCATAGAACATAAAAAGTAGGAAACATAATTCTCTACAGAAAAGGTCTCTTAACATTTTGCCATAGCTCGCTTCGTTTCCGAGATATTTGCAGATTTATCTCAAGGGAAGGGGCCTGACGGACATGTTTCGAGATATTTCTTCTTCTTGTTGTTCTTCTTCTGCACAGCTAAGCTGGAAGTGGCATTTGCAGCTCGCAATAGTGCAGAGTTATCTCAAAGAAAGGGGCCACGGTGTTTCTGTATCTCTATTATGTTGGTGCGGCTTCGGAACTTTTAAATATCTTGATATATCTCGAGATCTACGCATCTGATCAAAAAATATCATAGAACATAAAAAGTAGGAAACTTAATTCTCTACAAAAAAGGTCTCTCAACATTTTGCCATAGCTGGCTTCGTTTCCGAGATATTTGCAGATTTATCTCAAGGGAAGGGGCCTGACGGACATATTTCGAGATATTTCTTCTTCTTGTTGTTCTTCTTTTGCACAGCTAAGCTGGAAGTGGCATTTACAGCTCGCAATAGTGCAGAGTTATCTCAAAGAAAGGGGCCACGGTGTTTCTGTATCTCTATTATGTTGGTGCGGCTTCGGAACTTTTAAATATCTTGATATATCTCGAGAACTACGCATCTGATCAAAAAATATCATAGAACATAAAAAGTAGGAAACTTAATTCTCTACAAAAAAGGTCTCTTAACATTTTGCCATAGCTCGCTTCGTTTCCGAGATATTTGCAGATTTATCTCAAGGGAAGGGGCCTGACGGACATATTTCGAGATATTTCTTCTTCTTGTTGTTCTTCTTCTGCACAGCTAAGCTGGAAGTGGCATTTGCGGCTCGCACTAGTGCAGAGTTATCTCAAAGAAAGGGGCCACGGTGTTTCTGTATCCCTATTATGTTGGTGCGGCTTCGGAACTTTCAAATATCTCGATATATCTCGAAAACTACGCTTCTGATCAAAAAATATCATAGAACATAAATTGTAGGAAACATAATTCTCTACAAAAAACGTCTCTTAACATTTTGCCATAGCTCGCTTCGTTTCCGAGATATTTGCAGATTCAGCTCAAAGGAACTGGCCTAACGGACATATTTCGAGATATTTCTTCTTCTTGTTGTTCTTCTTCTGCACAGCTAAGCTGGAAGTAGCATTTGCGGCTCGCACTAGTGCAGAGTTATCTCAAAGAAAGGGGCCACGGTGTTTCTGTATCTCTATTATGTTGGTGCGGCTTTGGAACTTTTAAATATCTCGATATATCTCGAAAACTACGCTTCTGATCAAAAAATATCATAGAACATAAATTGTAGGAAACATAATTCTCTACAAAAAAGGTCGCTTAACATTTTGCCATAGCTCGCTTCGTTTCCGAGATATTTGCAGATATATCTCAAGGGAAGGGGCCTGACGGACATATTTCGAGATATTTCTTCTTCTTGTTGTTCTTCTCCTGCACAGCTAAGCTGGAAGTGGCATTTACAGCTCGCAATACTGCTGAGTTATCTCAAAGAAAGGGGCCACGGTGTTTCTGTATCTCTATTATGTTGGTGCGGCTTCGGAACTTTTAAAAATCTCGATATATCTCGAAAACTACGCTTCTGATCAAAAAATATCATAGAACATAAATTGTAGGAAACATAATTCTCTACAAAAAACGTCTCTTAACATTTTGCCATAGCTCGCTTCGTTTCCGAGATATTTGCAGATTCAGCTCAAAGGAACTGGCCTGACGGACATATTTCGAGATATTTCTTCTTCTTGTTGTTCTTCCTCTGCACAGCTAAGCTGGAAGTGGCATTTGCAGCTCGCAATAGTGCAGAGTTATCTCAAAGAAAGGGGCCACGGTGTTTCTGTATCTCTATTATGTTGGTGCGGCTTCGGAACTTTTAAATATCTTGATATATCTCGAGAACTACGCATCTGATCAAAAAATATCATAGAACATAAAAAGTAGGAAACTTAATTCTCTACAAAAAAGGTCTCTTAACATTTTGCCATAGCTCGCTTCGTTTCCGAGATATTTGCAGATATATCTCAAGGGAAGGGGCCTGACGGACATATTTCGAGATATGTCTTCTTCTTGTTGTTCTTCTTCTGCACAGCTAAGCTGGAAGTGGCATTTACAGCTCGCAATAGTGCAGAGTTATCTCCAAGAAAGGGGCCACGGTGTTTCTGCATCTCTATTATGTTGGTGCGGCTTCGGAACTTTTAAATATCTTGATATATCTCGAGAACTACGCATCTGATCAAAAAATATCATAGAACATAAAAAGTAGGAAACTTAATTCTCTACAAAAGAGGTCTCTTAACATTTTGCCATAGCTCGCTTCGTTTCCGAGATATTTGCAGATTTATCTCAAGGGAAGGGGCCTAACGGACATATTTCGAGATATTTCTTCTTCTTGTTGTTCTTCTTCTGCACAGCTAAACTGGAAGTGGCATTTCCAGCTCGCAATAGTGCAGAGTTATCTCAAAGAGAGGGGCCACGGTGTTTCTGTATCTCTATTATGTTGGTGCGGCTTCGGAACTTTTAAATATCTTGATATATCTCGAGAACTACGCATCTGATCAAAAAATATCATAGAACATAAAAAGTAGGAAACTTAATTCTCTACAAAACGGTCTCTTAACATTTTGCCATAGCTCGCTTCGTTTCCGAGATATTTGCAGATTTATCTCAAGGGAAGGGGCCTGACGGACATATTTCGAGATATTTCTTCGTCTTGTTGTACTTCTTCTGCACAGCTAAGCTGGAAGTGGCATTTGCGGCTCGCACTAGTGCAGAGTTATCTCAAAGAGAGGGGCCACGGTGTTTCTGTATCTCTATTATGTTGGTGCGGCTTCGGAACTTTTAAATATCTTGATATATCTCGAGAACTACGAATCTGATCAGAAAATATCATAGAAGACAAAAAGTAGGAAACTTAATTCTCTACAAAAAAGGTCTCTAAACATTTTGCCATAGCTCGCTTCGTTTCCGAGATATTTGCAGATTCATCTCAAGGGAAGGGGCCTAACGGACATATTTCGAGATATGTCTTCTTCTTGTTGTTCTTCTTCTGCACAGCTAAGCTGGAAGTGGCATTTACAGCTCGCAATAGTGCAGAGTTATCTCAAAGAAAGGGGCCACGGTGTTTCTGTATCTCTATTATGTTGGTGCGGCTTCGGAACTTTTAAATATCTTGATATATCTCGAGAACTACGCATCTGATCAAAAAATATCATAGAACATAAAAAGTAGGAAACTTAATTCTCTACAAAAAAGGTCTCTTAACATTTTGCCATAGCTCGCTTCGTTTCCGAGATATTTGCAGATTTATCTCAAGGGAAGGGGCCTAACGGACATATTTCGAGATATTTCTTCTTCTTGTTGTTCTTCTTCTGCACAGCTAAACTGGAAGTGGCATTTCCAGCTCGCAATAGTGCAGAGTTATCTCAAAGAGAGGGGCCACGGTGTTTCTGTATCTCTATTATGTTGGTGCGGCTTCGGAACTTTTAAATATCTTGATATATCTCGAGAACTACGCATCTGATCAAAAAATATCATAGAACATAAAAAGTAGGAAACTTAATTCTCTACACAAAAGGTCTCTTAACATTTTGCCATAGCTCGCTTCGTTTCCGAGATATTTGCAGATTTATCTCAAGGGAAGGGGCCTGACGGACATATTTCGAGATATTTCTTCTTCTTGTTGTACTTCTTCTGCACAGCTAAGCTGGAAGTGGCATTTGCGGCTCGCACTAGTGCAGAGTTATCTCAAAGAAAGGGGCCACGGTGTTTCTGTATCCCTATTATGTTGGTGCGGCTTCGGAACTTTTAAATATCTCGATATATCTCGAAAACTACGCTTCTGATCAAAAAATATCATAGAACATAAATTGTAGGAAACATAATTCTCTACAAAAAACGTCTCTTAACATTTTGCCATAGCTCGCTTCGTTTCCGAGATATTTGCAGATTCAGCTCAAAGGAACTGGCCTGACGGACATATTTCGAGATATTTCTTCTTCTTGTTGTTCTTCCTCTGCACAGCTAAGCTGGAAGTGGCATTTGCAGCTCGCAATAGTGCAGAGTTATCTCAAAGAAAGGGGCCACGGTGTTTCTGTATCTCTATTATGTTGGTGCGGCTTCGGAACTTTTAAATATCTCGATATATGTCGAAAACTACGCTTCTGATCAAAAAATATCATAGAACATAAATTGTAGGAAACATAATTCTCTACAAAAAAGGTCTCTTAACATTTTGCCATAGCTCGCTTCGTTTCCGAGATATTTGAAGATTTATCTCAAGGGAAGGGGCCTAACGGACATATTTCGAGATATTTCTTCTTCTTGTTGTTCTTCTTCTGCACAGCTAAGCTGGAAGTGGCATTTGCGGCTCGCACTAGTGCAGAGTTATCTCAAAGAAAGGGGCCACGGTGTTTCTGTATCTCTATTATGTTGGTGCTGCTTCGGAACTTTTAAATATCCCGATATATCTCGAAAACTACGCTTCTGATCAAAAAATATCATAGAACATAAATTGTAGGAAACATAATTCTCTACAAAAAACGTCTCTTAACATTTTGCCATAGCTCGCTTCGTTTCCGAGATATTTGCAGATTTATCTCAAGGGAAGGGGCCTGACGGACATATTTCGAGATATTTCTTCTTCTTGTTGTTCTTCTTCTGCACTGCTAAGCTGGAAGTGGCATTTACAGCTCGCAATAGTGCATAGTTATCTGAAAGAAAGGGGCCACGGTGTTTCTGTATCTCTATTATGTTGGTGCGGCTTCGGAACTTTTAAATATCTTGATATATCTCGAGAACTACGCATCTGATCAAAAAATATCATAGAACATAAATTGTAGGAAACATAATTCTCTACAAAAAACGTCTCTTAACATTTTGCCATAGCTCGCTTCGTTTCCGAGATATTTGCAGATTTATCTCAAGGGAAGGGGCCTAACGGACATATTTCGAGATATTTCTTCTTCTTGTTGTTCTTCTTCTGCACAGCTAAACTGGAAGTGGCATTTCCAGCTCGCAATAGTACAGAGTTATCTCAAAGAAAGGGGCCACGGTGTTTCTGTATCTCTATTATGTTGGTGCGGCTTCGGAACTTTTAAATATCTTGATATATCTCGAGAACTACGCATCTGATCAAAAAATATCATAGAACATAAAAAGTAGAAAACTTAATTCTCTACAAAAAAGGTCTCTTAACATTTTGCCATAGCTCTCTTCGTTTCCGAGATATTTGCAGATTTATCTCAAGGGCAGGGGCCTAACGGACATATTTCGAGATATTTCTTCTTCTTGTTGTTCTTCTTCTGCACAGCTAAGCTGGAAGTGGCATTTGCGGCTCGCACTAGTGCAGAGTTATCTCAAAGAAAGGGGCCACGGTGTTTCTGTATCTCTATTATGTTGGTGCGGCTTCGGAACTTTTAAATATCTTGATATATCTCGAGAACTACGCAACTGATCCAAAAATATCATAGAACATAAATAGTAGGAAACCTAATTCTCTACAAAAAAGGTCTCTCAACATTTTGCCATAGCTCGCTTCGTTTCCGAGATATTTGCAGATTTATCTCAAGGGAAGGGGCCTAACGGACATATTTCGAGATATTTCTTCTTCTTGTTGTTCTTCTTCTGCACAGCTAAACTGGAAGTGGCATTTCCAGCTCGCAATAGTACAGAGTTATCTCAAAGAAAGGGGCCACGGTGTTTCTGTATCTCTATTATGTTGGTGCGGCTTCGGAACTTTTAAATATCTTGATATATCTCGAGAACTACGCATCTGATCAAAAAATATCATAGAACGTAAAAAGTAGGAAACTTAATTCTCTACAAAAAAGGTCTCTTAACATTTTGCCATAGCTCTCTTCGTTTCCGAGATATTTGCAGATTTATATCAAGGGAAGGGGCCTGACGGACACATTTCGAGATATTTCTTCTTCTTGTTGTTCTTCTTCTGCACAGCTAAACTGGAAGTGGCATTTCCAGCTCGCAATAGTGCAGAGTTATCTCAAAGAGAGGGGCCACGGTATTTCTGTATCTCTATTATGTTGGTGCTGCTTCGGAACTTTTAAATATCTCGATATATCTCGAAAACTACGCTTCTGATCAAAAAATATCATAGAACATAAATTGTAGGAAACATAATTCTCTACAAAAAACGTCTCTTAACATTTTGCCATAGCTCGCTTCGTTTCCGAGATATTTGCAGATTTATCTCAAGGGAAGGGGCCTGACGGACACATTTCGAGATATTTCTTCTTCTTGTTGTTCTTCTTCTGCACGCTATGCTGGAAGTGGCATTTGCAGCTCGCAATAGTGCAGAGTTATCTCAAAGAAAGGGGCCACGGTGTTTCTGTATCTCTATTATGTTGGTGCGGCTTCGGAACTTTTAAATATCTTGATATCTCTCGAGAACTACGCATCTGATCAAAAAATATCATAGAACATAAAAAGTAGGAAACATAATTCCATACAAAAAAGGTCTCTCAACATTTTGCCATAGCTCGCTTCGTTTCCGAGATATTTGCAGATTTATCTCAAGGGAAGGGGCCTAACGGACATATTTCCAGATATTTCTTCTTCTTGTTGTTCTTCTTCTGCACAGCTAAGCTGGAAGTGGCATTTGCGGCTCGCACTAGTGCAGAGTTATCTCAAAGAAAGGGGCCACGGTGTTTCTGTATCTCTATTATGTTGGTGCAGATTCAGAACTTTTAAATATCTTGATATATCTCGAGAACTACGCATCTGATCAAAAAATATCATAGAACATAAAAAGTAGGAAACATAATTCTCTACAGAAAAGGTCTCTTAACATTTTGCCATAGCTCGCTTCGTTTCCGAGATATTTGCAGATTTATCTCAAGGGAAGGGGCCTGACGGACATGTTTCGAGATATTTCTTCTTCTTGTTGTTCTTCTTCTGCACAGCTAAGCTGGAAGTGGCATTTGCAGCTCGCAATAGTGCAGAGTTATCTCAAAGAAAGGGGCCACGGTGTTTCTGTATCTCTATTATGTTGGTGCGGCTTCGGAACTTTTAAATATCTTGATATATCTCGAGATCTACGCATCTGATCAAAAAATATCATAGAACATAAAAAGTAGGAAACTTAATTCTCTACAAAAAAGGTCTCTCAACATTTTGCCATAGCTCGCTTCGTTTCCGAGATATTTGCAGATTTATCTCAAGGGAAGGGGCCTAACGGACATATTTCCAGATATTTCTTCTTCTTGTTGTTCTTCTTCTGCACAGCTAAGCTGGAAGTGGCATTTGCGGCTCGCACTAGTGCAGAGTTATCTCAAAGAAAGGGGCCACGGTGTTTCTGTATCTCTATTATGTTGGTGCGGCTTCTGAACTTTTAAATATCTTGATATATCTCGAGAACTACGAATCTGATCAGAAAATATCATACAAGATAAAAAGTAGAAAACTTAATTCTCTACAAAAAAGGTCTCTCAACATTTTGCCATAGCTCTCTTCGTTTCCGAGATATTTGCAGATTTATCTCAAGGGAAGGGGCCTGACGGACATATTTCGAGATATTTCTTCTTCTTGTTGTTCTTCTTCTGCACAGCTAGCTTGGAAGTGGCATTTGCAGCTCGCAATAGTGCAGAGTTATCGCAAAGAAAGGGGCCACGGTGTTTCTGTATCTCTATTATGTTGGTGCGGCTTCGGAACTTTTAAATATCTTGATATATCTCGAGAACTACGCATCTGATCAAAAAATATCATAGAACATAAAAAGTAGGAAACTTAATTCTCTACAAAAAAGGTCTCTTAACATTTTGCCATAGCTCTCTTCGTTTCCGAGATATTTGCAGATTTATCTCAAGGGAAGGGGCCTGACGGACACATTTCGAGATATTTCTTCTTCTTGTTGTTCTTCTTCTGCACGCTATGCTGGAAGTGGCATTTGCAGCTCGCAATAGTGCAGAGTTATCTCAAAGAAAGGGGCCACGGTGTTTCTGTATCTCTATTATGTTGGTGCGGCTTCGGAACTTTTAAATATCTTGATATCTCTCGAGAACTACGCATCTGATCAAAAAATATCATAGAACATAAAAAGTAGGAAACATAATTCCATACAAAAAAGGTCTCTTAACATTTTGCCATAGCTCGCTTCGTTTCCGAGATATTTGCAGATTTATCTCAAGGGAAGTGGCCTGACGGACATATTTCGAGATATTTCTTCTTCTTGTTGTTCTTCTTCTGCACAGCTAAGCTGGAAGTGGCATTTGCGGCTCGCACTAGTGCAGAGTTATCTCAAAGAAAGGGGCCACGGTGTTTCTGTATCTCTATTATGTTGGTGCGGCTTCGGAACTTTTAAATATCTTGATATATCTCGAGAACTACGCAACTGATCCAAAAATATCATAGAACATAAATAGTAGGAAACCTAATTCTCTACAAAAAAGGTCTCTCAACATTTTGCCATAGCTCGCTTCGTTTCCGAGATATTTGCAGATTTATCTCAAGGGAAGGGGCCTAACGGACATATTTCCAGATATTTCTTCTTCTTGTTGTTCTTCTTCTGCACAGCTAAGCTGGAAGTGGCATTTGCGGCTCGCACTAGTGCAGAGTTATCTCAAAGAAAGGGGCCACGGTGTTTCTGTATCTCTATTATGTTGGTGCAGATTCAGAACTTTTAAATATCTTGATATATCTCGAGAACTACGCATCTGATCAAAAAATATCATAGAGCATAAAAAGTAGGAAACATAATTCTCTACAGAAAAGGTCTCTTAACATTTTGCCATAGCTCGCTTCGTTTCCGAGATATTTGCAGATTTATCTCAAGGGAAGGGGCCTGACGGACATATTTCGAGATATTTCTTCTTCTTGTTGTTCTTCTTCTGCACAGCTAAGCTGGAAGTGGCATTTGCAGCTCGCAATAGTGCAGAGTTATCTCAAAGAAAGGGGCCACGGTGTTTCTGTATCTCTATTATGTTGGTGCGGCTTCGGAACTTTTAAATATCTTGATATATCTCGAGATCTACGCATCTGATCAAAAAATATCATAGAACATAAAAAGTAGGAAACTTAATTCTCTACAAAAAAGGTCTCTCAACATTTTGCCATAGCTCGCTTCGTTTCCGAGATACTTGCCGATTTATCTCAAGGGAAGGGGCCTGACGGACATATTTCGAGATATTTCTTCTTCTTGTTGTTCTTCTTCTGCACAGCTAAGCTGGAAGTGGCATTTGCAGCTCGCAATTGTGCAGAGTTATCTCAAAGAGAGGGGCCACGGTGTTTCTGTATCTCTATTATGTTGGTGCGGCTTCGGAACTTTTAAATATCTTGATATATCTCGAGAACTACGAATCTGATCAGAAAATATCATAGAAGACAAAAAGTAGGAAACTTAATTCTCTACAAAAAAGGTCTCTTAACATTTTGCCATAGCTCGCTTCGTTTCCGAGATATTTGCAGATTTATCTCAAGGGAAGGGGCCTGACGGACATATTTCGAGATATTTCTTCTTCTTGTTGTTCTTCTTCTGCACAGCTAAGCTGGAAGTGGCATTTGCAGCTCGCAATAGTGCAGAGTTATCTCAAAGAAAGGGGCCACGGTGTTTCTGTATCTCTATTATGTTGGTGCGGCTTCGGAACTTTTAAATATCTTGATATATCTCGAGAACTACGCATCTGATCAAAAAATATCATAGAACATAAATTGTAGGAAACATAATTCTCTACAAAAAACGTCTCTTAACATTTTGCCATAGCTCGCTTCGTTTCCGAGATATTTGCAGATTTATCTCAAGGGAAGGGGCCTAACGGACATATTTCGAGATATTTCTTCTTCTTGTTGTTCTTCTTCTGCACAGCTAAGCTGGAAGTGGCACTTGCGGCTCGCACTAGTGCAGAGTTATCTCAAAGAAAGGGGCCACGGTGTTTCTGTATCTCTATTATGTTGGTGCAGATTCAGAACTTTTAAATATCTTGATATATCTCGAGAACTACGCATCTGATCAAAAAATATCATAGAACATAAAAAGTAGGAAACATAATTCTCTACAGAAAAGGTGTCTTAACATTTTGCCATAGCTCGCTTCGTTTCCGAGATATTTGCAGATTTATCTCAAGGGAAGGGGCCTGACGGACATATTTCGAGATATTTCTTCTTCTTGTTGTTCTTCTTCTGCACAGCTAAGCTGGAAGTGGCATTTGCAGCTCGCAATAGTGCAGAGTTATCTCAAAGAAAGGGGCCACGGTGTTTCTGTATCTCTATTATGTTGGTGCGGCTTCGGAACTTTTAAATATCTTGATATATCTCGAGAACTACGCATCTGATCAAAAAATATCATAGAACATAAATTGTAGGAAACATAATTCTCTACAAAAAACGTCTCTTAACATTTTGCCATAGCTCGCTTCGTTTCCGAGATATTTGCAGATTTATCTCAAGGGAAGGGGCCTAACGGACATATTTCGAGATATTTCTTCTTCTTGTTGTTCTTCTTCTGCACAGCTAAACTGGAAGTGGCATTTCCAGCTCGCAATAGTACAGAGTTATCTCAAAGAAAGGGGCCACGGTGTTTCTGTATCTCTATTATGTTGGTGCGGCTTCGGAACTTTTAAATATCTTGATATATCTCGAGAACTACGCATCTGATCAAAAAATACCATAGAACGTAAAAAGTAGGAAACTTAATTCTCTACAAAAAAGGTCTCTTAACATTTTGCCATAGCTCTCTTCGTTTCCGAGATATTTGCAGATTTATATCAAGGGAAGGGGCCTGACGGACACATTTCGAGATATTTCTTCTTCTTGTTGTTCTTCTTCTGCACAGCTAAACTGGAAGTGGCATTTCCAGCTCGCAATAGTGCAGAGTTATCTCAAAGAGAGGGGCCACGGTATTTCTGTATCTCTATTATTTTGGTGCTGCTTCGGAACTTTTAAATATCTCGATATATCTCGAAAACTACGCTTCTGATCAAAAAATATCATAGAACATAAATTGTAGGAAACATAATTCTCTACAAAAAACGTCTCTTAACATTTTGCGATAGCTCGCTTCGTTTCCGAGATATTTGCAGATTTATCTCAAGGGAAGGGGCCTAACGGACATATTTCGAGATATTTCTTCTTCTTGTTGTTCTTCTTCTGCACAGCTAAACTGGAAGTGGCATTTCCAGCTCGCAATAGTACAGAGTTATCTCAAAGAAAGGGGCCACGGTGTTTCTGTATCTCTATTATGTTGGTGCGGCTTCGGAACTTTTAAATATCTTGATATATCTCGAGAACTACGCATCTGATCAAAAAATATCATAGAACATAAAAAGTAGGAAACTTAATTCTCTACAAAAAAGGTCTCTTAACATTTTGCCATAGCTCACTTCGTTTCCGAGATATTTGCAGATTTATCTCAAGGGAAGGGGCCTAACGGACATATTTCCAGATATTTCTTCTTCTTGTTGTTCTTCTTCTGCACAGCTAAGCTGGAAGTGGCATTTGCGGCTCGCACTAGTGCAGAGTTATCTCAAAGAAAGGGGCCACGGTGTTTCTGTATCTCTATTATGTTGGTGCAGATTCAGAACTTTTAAATATCTTGATATATCTCGAGAACTACGCATCTGATCAAAAAATATCATAGAACATAAAAAGTAGGAAACATAATTCTCTACAGAAAAGGTGTCTTAACATTTTGCCATAGCTCGCTTCGTTTCCGAGATATTTGCAGATTTATCTCAAGGGAAGGGGCCTGACGGACATATTTCGAGATATTTCTTCTTCTTGTTGTTCTTCTTCTGCACAGCTAAACTGGAAGTGGCATTTCCAGCTCGCAATAGTACAGAGTTATCTCAAAGAAAGGGGCCACGGTGTTTCTGTATCTCTATTATGTTGGTGCGGCTTCGGAACTTTTAAATATCTTGATATATCTCGAGAACTACGCATCTGATCAAAAAATACCATAGAACGTAAAAAGTAGGAAACTTAATTCTCTACAAAAAAGGTCTCTTAACATTTTGCCATAGCTCTCTTCGTTTCCGAGATATTTGCAGATTTATATCAAGGGAAGGGGCCTGACGGACACATTTCGAGATATTTCTTCTTCTTGTTGTTCTTCTTCTGCACAGCTAAACTGGAAGTGGCATTTCCAGCTCGCAATAGTGCAGAGTTATCTCAAAGAGAGGGGCCACGGTATTTCTGTATCTCTATTATTTTGGTGCTGCTTCGGAACTTTTAAATATCTCGATATATCTCGAAAACTACGCTTCTGATCAAAAAATATCATAGAACATAAATTGTAGGAAACATAATTCTCTACAAAAAACGTCTCTTAACATTTTGCGATAGCTCGCTTCGTTTCCGAGATATTTGCAGATTTATCTCAAGGGAAGGGGCCTAACGGACATATTTCGAGATATTTCTTCTTCTTGTTGTTCTTCTTCTGCACAGCTAAACTGGAAGTGGCATTTCCAGCTCGCAATAGTACAGAGTTATCTCAAAGAAAGGGGCCACGGTGTTTCTGTATCTCTATTATGTTGGTGCGGCTTCGGAACTTTTAAATATCTTGATATATCTCGAGAACTACGCATCTGATCAAAAAATATCATAGAACATAAAAAGTAGGAAACTTAATTCTCTACAAAAAAGGTCTCTTAACATTTTGCCATAGCTCACTTCGTTTCCGAGATATTTGCAGATTTATCTCAAGGGAAGGGGCCTAACGGACATATTTCCAGATATTTCTTCTTCTTGTTGTTCTTCTTCTGCACAGCTAAGCTGGAAGTGGCATTTGCGGCTCGCACTAGTGCAGAGTTATCTCAAAGAAAGGGGCCACGGTGTTTCTGTATCTCTATTATGTTGGTGCAGATTCAGAACTTTTAAATATCTTGATATATCTCGAGAACTACGCATCTGATCAAAAAATATCATAGAACATAAAAAGTAGGAAACATAATTCTCTACAGAAAAGGTGTCTTAACATTTTGCCATAGCTCGCTTCGTTTCCGAGATATTTGCAGATTTATCTCAAGGGAAGGGGCCTGACGGACATATTTCGAGATATTTCTTCTTCTTGTTGTTCTTCTTCTGCACAGCTAAGCTGGAAGTGGCATTTGCAGCTCGCAATAGTGCAGAGTTATCTCAAAGAAAGGGGCCACGGTGTTTCTGTATCTCTATTATGTTGGTGCGGCTTCGGAACTTTTAAATATTTTGATATATCTCGAGAGCTACGCATCCGATCAAAAAATATCATAGAACATAAAAAGTAGGAAACTTAATTCTCTACAAAAAAGGTCTCTTAACATTTTGCCATAGCTCGCTTCGTTTCCGAGATATTTGCAGATTTATCTCGAGGGAAGGGGCCTGACGGACATATTTCGAGATATTTCTTCTTCTTGTTGTTCTTCTTCTGCACAGCTAAGCTGGACGTGGCATTTACAGCTCGCAATAGTGCAGAGTTATCTCAAAGAAAGGGGCCACGGTGTTTCTGTATCTCTATTATGTTGGTGCGGCTTCGGAACTTTTAAATATCTTGATATATCTCGAGAACTACGCATCTGATCAAAAAATATCATGGAACATAAAAAGTAGGAAACTTAATTCTCAACAAAAAAGGTGTCTTAACATTTTGCCATAGCTCGCTTCGTTTCCGAGATATTTGCAGATTTATCTCAAGGGAAGGGGCCTGACGGACATATTTCGAGATATTTCTTCTTCTTGTTGTTCTTCTTCTGCACAGCTAAACTGGAAGTGGCATTTCCAGCTCGCAATAGTGCAGAGTTATCGCAAAGAAAGGGGCCACGGTGTTTCTGTATCTCTATTATGTTGGTGCGGCTTCGGAACTTTTAAATATCTTGATATATCTCGAGAACTACGCATCTGATCAAAAAATATCATAGAACATAAAAAGTAGGAAACCTAATTTTCTACAAAAAAGGTCTCTTAACATTTTGCCGTAGCTCGCTTCGTTTCCGAGATATTTGCAGATTTATCTCAAGGGAAGGGGTCTGACGGACATATTTCGAGATATTTCTTCTTCTTGTTGTTCTTCTTCTGCACAGCTAAGCTGGAAGTGGCATTTGCGGCTCGCACTAGTGCAGAGTTATCTCAAAGAAAGGGGCCACGGTGTTTCTGTATCTCTATTATGTTGGTGCGGCTTCGGAACTTTTAAATATCTTGATATATCTCGAGAACTACGCATCTGATCGAAAAATATCATAGAACGTAAAAAGTAGGAAACTTAATTCTCTACAAATAAAGTCGCTTAACATTTTGCCATAGCTCGCTTCGTTTCCGAGATATTTGCAGATTTATCTCAAGGGAAGGGGCCTGACGGACATATTTCGAGATATTTCTTCTTCTTGTTGTTCTTCTTCTGCACAGCTAAGCTGGAAGTGGCATTTGCAGCTCGCAATAGTGCAGAGTTATCTCAAAGAAAGGGGCCACGGTGTTTCTGTATCTCTATTATGTTGGTGCGGCTTCGGAACTTTTAAATATTTTGATATATCTCGAGAGCTACGCATCCGATCAAAAAATATCATAGAACATAAAAAGTAGGAAACTTAATTCTCTACAAAAAAGGTCTCTTAACATTTTGCCATAGCTCGCTTCGTTTCCGAGATATTTGCAGATTTATCTCGAGGGAAGGGGCCTGACGGACATATTTCGAGATATTTCTTCTTCTTGTTGTTCTTCTTCTGCACAGCTAAGCTGGACGTGGCATTTACAGCTCGCAATAGTGCAGAGTTATCTCAAAGAAAGGGGCCACGGTGTTTCTGTATCTCTATTATGTTGGTGCGGCTTCGGAACTTTTAAATATCTTGATATATCTCGAGAACTACGCATCTGATCAAAAAATATCATAGAACATAAAAAGTAGGAAACCTAATTTTCTACAAAAAATGTCTCTTAACATTTTGCCGTAGCTCGCTTCGTTTCCGAGATATTTGCAGATTTATCTCAAGGGAAGGGGCCTGACGGACATATTTCGAGATATTTCTTCTTCTTGTTGTTCTTCTTCTGCACAGCTAAACTGGAAGTGGCATTTCCAGCTCGCAGTAGTGCAGAGTTATCTCAAAGAAAGGGGCCACGGTGTTTCTGTATCTCTATTATGTTGGTGCGGCTTCGGAACTTTAAAATATCTTGATATATCTCGAGAACTACGCATCTGAGCAAAAAATATCATAGAACGTAAAAAGTAGGAAACTTAATTCTCTACAAATAAAGTCGCTTAACATTTTGCCATAGCTCGCTTCGTTTCCGAGATATTTGCAGATTTATCTCAAGGGAAGGGGCCTGACGGACATATTTCGAGATATTTCTTCTTCTTGTTGTTCTTCTTCTGCACAGCTAAACTGGAAGTGGCATTTCCAGCTCGCAGTAGTGCAGAGTTATCTCAAAGAAAGGGGCCACGGTGTTTCTGTATCACTATTATGTTGGTGCGGCTTCGGAACTTTAAAATATCTTGATATATCTCGAGAACTACGCATCTGATCAAAAAATATCATAGAACGTAAAAAGTAGGAAACTTAATTCTCTACAAATAAAGTCGCTTAACATTTTGCCATAGCTCGCTTCCTTTCCGAGATATTTGCAGATTTATCTCAAGGGAAGGGGCCTGACGGACATATTTCGAGATATTTCTTCTTCTTGTTGTTCTTCTTCTGCACAGCTAAGCTGGAAGTGGCATTTGCAGCTCGCAATAGTGCAGAGTTATCTCAAAGAAAGGGGCCACGGTGTTTCTGTATCTCTATTATGTTGGTGCGGCTTCGGAACTTTTAAATATCTTGATATATCTCGAGAACTACGCATCTGATCAAATAATATCATACAACATAAAAAGTAGGAAACTTAATTCTCCACAAATAAGGTCTCTTAACATTTTGCCATAGCTCGCTTCGTTTCCGAGATATTTGCAGATTTATCTCAAGGGAAGGGGCCTGACGGACATATTTCGAGATATTTCTTCTTCTTGTTGGTCTTCTTCTGCACAGCTAAGCTGGAAGTGGCATTTGCAGCTCGCAATAGTGCAGAGTTATCTCAAAGAAAGGGGCCACGGTGTTTCTGTATCTCTATTATGTTGGTGCGGCTTCGGAACTTTTAAATATCTTGATATATGTCGAGAGTTACGCATCCGATCAAAAAATATCATAGAACATAAAAAGGAGAAAACTTAATTCTCTACAAAAAAGGTCTCTTAACATTTTGCCATAGCTCGCTTCGTTTCCGAGATATTTGCAGATTTATCTCGAGGGAAGGGGCCTGACGGACATATTTCGAGATATTTCTTCTTCTTGTTGTTCTTCTTCTGCACAGCTAAGCTGGACTTGGCATTTACAGCTCGCAATAGTGCAGAGTTATCTCAAAGAAAGGGGCCACGGTGTTTCTGTATCTCTATTATGTTGGTGCGGCTTCGGAACTTTTAAATATCTTGATATATCTCGAGAACTACGCATCTGATCAAAAAATATCATAGAACATAAAAAGTAGGAAACTTAATTCTCTACAAATAAGGTCTCTTAACATTTTGCCATAGCTCGCTTCGTTTCCGAGATATTTGCAGATTTATCTCAAGGGAAGGGGCCTGACGGACATATTTCGAGATATTTCTTCTTCTTGTTGGTCTTCTTCTGCACAGCTAAGCTGGAAGTGGCATTTGCAGCTCGCAATAGTGCAGAGTTATCTCAAAGAAAGGGGCCACGGTGTTTCTGTATCTCTATTATGTTGGTGCGGCTTCGGAACTTTTAAATATCTTGATATATGTCGAGAGCTACGCATCCGATCAAAAAATATCATAGAACATAAAAAGTAGGAAACTTAATTCTCTACAAATAAGGTCTCTTAACATTTTGCCATAGCTCGCTTCGTTTCCGAGATATTTGCAGATTTATCTCAAGGGAAGGGGCCTGACGGACATATTTCGAGATATTTCTTCTTCTTGTTGGTCTTCTTCTGCACAGCTAAGCTGGAAGTGGCATTTGCAGCTCGCAATAGTGCAGAGTTATCTCAAAGAAAGGGGCCACGGTGTTTCTGTATCTCTATTATGTTGGTGCGGCTTCGGAACTTTTAAATATCTTGATATATCTCGAGAACTACGCATCTGATCAAAAAATATCATAGAACATAAAAAGTAGGAAACTTCATTCTCTACCAAAAAGGTCTCTTAACATTTTGCCATAGCTCGCTTCGTTTCCGAGATATATGCAGATTTATCTCAAGGGAAGGGGCCTGACGGACATATTTCGGGATATTTCTTCTTCTTGTTGTTCTTCTTCTGCACAGCTAAACAGGAAGTGGCATTTCCAGCTCGCAATAGTGCAGAGTTATCTGAAAGAAAGGGGCCACGGTGTTTCTGTATCTCTATTATGTTGGTGCGGCTTCGGAACTTTTAAATATCTTGATATATCTCGAGAACTACGCATCTGATCAAATAATATCATAGAACATAAAAAGTAGGAAACTTAATTCTCTACAAATAAGGTCTCTTAACATTTTGCCATAGCTCGCTTCGTTTCCGAGATATTTGCAGATTTATCTCAAGGGAAGGGGCCTGACGGACATATTTCGAGATATTTCCTCTTCTTGTTGTTCTTCTTCTGCACAGCTAAACTGGAAGTGGCATTTCCAGCTCGCAATAGCGCAGAGTTATCTCAAAGAAAGGGGCCACGGTGTTTCTGTATCTCTATTATGTTGGTGCGGCTTCGGAACTTTTATATATCTTGATATATCTCGAGAACTACGCATCTGATCAAAAAATATCATAGAACATAAAAAGTAGGAAACTTAATTCTCTACAAATAAGGTCTCTTAACGTTTTGCCATAGCTCGCTTCGTTTCCGAGATATTTGCAGATTTATCTCAAGGGAAGGGGCCTGACGGACATTTTTCGAGATATTTGTTCTTCTTGTTGTTCTTCTTCTGCACAGCTAAGCTGGAAGTGGCATTTGCAGCTCGCAATAGTGCAGAGTTATCTCGAAGAAAGGGGCCACGGTGTTTCTGTATCTCTATTATGTTGGTGCGGCTTCGGAACTTTTAGATATCTTGATATATCTCGAGAACTACGCATCTGCTCAAAAAATATCATAGAACATAAAAAGTAGGAAACTTAATTCTCTACAAAAAAGGTCTCTCAACATTTTGCCATAGCTTGCTTCGTTTCCGAGATATTTGCAGATTTATCTCAAGGGAAGGGGCCTGACGGACATTTTTCGAGATATTTCTTCTTCTTGTTGTTCTTCTTCTGCACAGCTAAGCTGGAAGTGGCATTTGCAGCTCGCAATACTGCAGAGTTATCTCAAAGAAAGGGGCCACGGTGTTTCTGTATCTCTATTATGTTGGTGCGGCTTCGGAACTTTTAAATATCTTGATATATCTCGAGAACTACGCATCTGCTCAAAAAATATCATAGAACATAAAAAGTAGGAAACTTAATTCTCTACAAAAAAGGTCTCTCAACATTTTGCCATAGCTTGCTTCGTTTCCGAGATATTTGCAGATTTATCTCAAGGGAAGGGGCCTGACGGACATTTTTCGAGATATTTCTTCTTCTTGTTGTTCTTCTTCTGCACAGCTAAGCTGGAAGTGGCATTTGCAGCTCGCAATAGTGCAGAGTTATCTCAAAGAAAGGGGCCACGGTGTTTCTGTATCTCTATTATGTTGGTGCGGCTTCGGAACTTTTAAATATCTTGATATATCTCGAGAACTACGCATCTGATCAAATAATATCATAGAACATAAAAAGTCGGAAACTTAATTCTCCACAAATAAGGTCTCTTAACATTTTGCCATAGCTCGCTTCGTTTCCGAGATATTTGCAGATTTATCTCAAGGGAAGGGGCCTGACGGACATATTTCGAGATATTTCTTCTTCTTGTTGGTCTTCTTCTGCACAGCTAAGCTGGAAGTGGCATTTGCAGCTCGCAATAGTGCAGAGTTATCTCGAAGAAAGGGGCCTCGGTGTTTCTGTATCTCTATTATGTTGGTGCGGCTTCGGAACTTTTAGATATCTTGATATATCTCGAGAACTACGCATCTGATCAAAAAATATCATAGAACATAAAAAGTAGGAAACTTAATTCTCTCCAAAAAAGGTCTCTTAACATTTTGCCATAGCTCGCTTCGTTTCCGAGATATTTGCAGATTTATCTCGAGGGAAGGGGCCTGACGGACATATTTCGAGATATTTCTTCTTCTTGTTGTTCTTCTTCTGCACAGCTAAGCTGGACGTGGCATTTACAGCTCGCAATAGTGCAGAGTTATCTCAAAGAAAGGGGCCACGGTGTTTCTGTATCTCTATTATGTTGGTGCGGCTTCGGAACTTTTAAATATCTTGATATATCTCGAGAACTACGCATCTGATCAAAAAATATCACGGAACACAAAAAGTAGGAAACTTAATTCTCAACAAAAAAGGTCTCTTAACATTTTGCCATAGTTCGCTTCGTTTCCGAGATATTTGCAGATTTATCTCAAGGGAAGGGGCCTGACGGACATATTTCGAGATATTTCTTCTTCTTGTTGTTCTTCTTCTGCACAGCTAAACAGGAAGTGGCATTTCCAGCTCGCAATAGTGCAGAGTTATCTGAAAGAAAGGGGCCACGGTGTTTCTGTATCTCTATTATGTTGGTGCGGCTTCGGAACTTTTAAATATCTTGATATATCTCGAGAACTACGCATCTGATCAAAAAATATCATAGAACATAAAAAGTAGGAAACTTAATTCTCTACAAATAAGGTCTCTTAACATTTTGCCATAGCTCGCTTCGTTTCGGAGATATTTGCAGATTTATCTCAAGGGAAGGGGCCTGACGGACATTTTTCGAGATATTTCTTCTTCTTGTTGTTCTTCTTCTGCACAGCTGAGCTGGAAGTGGCATTTGCAGCTCGCAATAGTGCAGAGTTATCTCGAAGAAAGGGGCCACGGTGTTTCTGTATCTCTATTATGTTGGTGCGGCTTCGGAACTTTTAGATATCTTGATATATCTCGAGAACTACGCATCTGATCAAAAAATATCATAGAACATAAAAAGTAGGAAACTTAATTCTCTACAAAAAAGGTCTCTTACCATTTTGCCATAGCTCGCTTCGTTTCCGAGATATTTGCAGATTTATCTCAAGGGAAGGGGCCTGACGGACATTTTTCGAGATATTTCTTCTTCTTGTTGTTCTTCTTCTGCACAGCTAAGCTGGAAGTGGCATTTGCAGCTCGCAATAGTGCAGAGTTATCTCAAAGAAAGGGGCCACGGTGTTTCTGTATCTCTATTATGTTGGTGCGGCTTCGGAACTTTTAAATATCTTGATATATCTCGAGAACTACGCATCTGATCAAATAATATCATAGAACATAAAAAGTAGGAAACTTAATTCTCCACAAATAAGGTCTCTTAACATTTTGCCATAGCTCGCTTCGTTTCCGAGATATTTGCAGATTTATCTCAAGGGAAGGGGCCTGACGGACATATTTCGAGATATTTCTTCTTCTTGTTGGTCTTCTTCTGCACAGCTAAGCTGGAAGTGGCATTTGCAGCTCGCAATAGTGCAGAGTTATCTCGAAGAAAGGGGCCACGGTGTTTCTGTATCTCTATTATGTTGGTGCGGCTTCGGAACTTTTAGATATCTTGATATATCTCGAGAACTACGCATCTGATCAAAAAATATCATAGAACGTAAAAAGTAGGAAACTTAATTCTCTACAAATAAAGTCGCTTAACATTTTGCCATAGCTCGCTTCGTTTCCGAGATATTTGCAGATTTATCTCAAGGGAATGGGCCTGACGGACATATTTCGAGATATTTCTTCTTCTTGTTGTTCTTCTTCTGCACAGCTAAGCTGGAAGTGGCATTTGCAGCTCGCAATAGTGCAGAGTTATCTCAAAGAAAGGGGCCACGGTGTTTCTGTATCTCTATTATGTTGGTGCGGCTTCGGAACTTTTAAATATCTTGATATATCTCGAGAACTACGCATCTGATCAAATAATATCATAGAACATAAAAAGTAGGAAACTTCATTCTCTACCAAAAAGGTCTCTAAACATTTTGCCATAGCTCGCTTCGTTTCCGAGATATATGCAGATTTATCTCAAGGGAAGGGGCCTGACGGACATATTTCGGGATATTTCTTCTTCTTGTTGTTCTTCTTCTGCACAGCTAAACAGGAAGTGGCATTTCCAGCTCGCAATAGTGCAGAGTTATCTGAAAGAAAGGGGCCACGGTGTTTCTGTATCTCTATTATGTTGGTGCGGCTTCGGAACTTTTAAATATCTTGATATATCTCGAGAACTACGCATCTGATCAAATAATATCATAGAACATAAAAAGTAGGAA
Organism: Osmia lignaria lignaria; assembly: GCF_051020975.1. Taxonomy (NCBI): domain Eukaryota; kingdom Metazoa; phylum Arthropoda; class Insecta; order Hymenoptera; family Megachilidae; genus Osmia; species Osmia lignaria. Next base: position 20,571,777 of record NW_027478163.1, read on the forward strand.
ACTTAATTCTCTACAAATAAGGTCTCTTAACATTTTGCCATAGCTCGCTTCGTTTCCGAGATATTTGCAGATTTATCTCAAGGGAAGGGGCCTGACGGACATATTTCGAGATATTTCTTCTTCTTGTTGGTCTTCTTCTGCACAGCTAAGCTGGAAGTGGCATTTGCAGCTCGCAATGGTGCAGAGTTATCTCAAAGAAAGGGGCCACGGTGTTTCTGTATCTCTATTATGTTGGTGCAGCTTCGGATCTTTTAAATATCTCGATATATCTCGAAAACTACGCTTCTGATCAAAAAATATCATAGAACATAAATTGTAGGAAACATAATTCTCTACAAAAAAGGTCTCTTAACATTTTGCCATAGCTCGCTTCGTTTCCGAGATATTTGCAGATTTATCTCAAGGGAAGGGGCCTGACGGACATATTTCGAGATATTTCCTCTTCTTGTTGTTCTTCTTCTGCACAGCTAAACTGGAAGTGGCATTTCCAGCTCGCAATAGCGCAGAGTTATCTCAAAGAAAGGGGCCACGGTGTTTCTGTATCTCTATTATGTTGGTGCGGCTTCTGAACTTTTATATATCTTGATATATCTCGAGAACTACGCATCTGATCAAAAAATATCATAGAACATAAAAAGTAGGAAACTTAATTCTCTACAAATAAGGTCTCTTAACATTTTGCCATAGCTCGCTTCGTTTCCGAGATATTTGCAGATTTATCTCAAGGGACGGGGCCTGACGGACATTTTTCGAGATATTTCTTCTTCTTGTTGTTCTTCTTCTGCACAGCTAAGCTGGAAGTGGCATTTGCAGCTCGCAATAGTGCAGAGTTATCTCGAAGAAAGGGGCCACGGTGTTTCTGTATCTCTATTATGTTGGTGCGGCTTCGGAACTTTTAGATATCTTGATATATCTCGAGCACTACGCATCTGATCAAAAAATATCATAGAACATAAAAAGTAGGAAACTTAATTCTCTACAAAAAAGGTCTCTTAACATTTTGCCATAGCTCGCTTCGTTTCCGAGATATTTGCAGATTTATCTCAAGGGAACGGGCCTGACGGACATATTTCGAGATATTTCTCCTTCTTGTTGTTCTTCTTCTGCACAGCTAAGCTGGAAGTGGCATTTACAGCTCGCAATAGTGCAGAGTTATCTGAAAGAAAGGGGCCACGGTGTTTCTGTATCTCTATTATGTTGGTGCGGCTTCGGAACTTTTAAATATCCTGATATATCTCGAGAACTACGCATCTGATCAAAAAATATCATAGAACATAAAAAGTAGGAAACTTCATTCTCTACCAAAAAGGTCTCTTAACATTTTGCCATAGCTCGCTTCGTTTCCGAGATATATGCAGATTTATCTCAAGGGAAGGGGCCTGACGGACATATTTCGGGATATTTCTTCTTCTTGTTGGTCTTCTTCTGCACAGCTAAGCTGGAAGTGGCATTTGCAGCTCGCAATGGTGCAGAGTTATCTCAAAGAAAGGGGCCACGGTGTTTCTGTATCTCTATTATGTTGGTGCGGCTTCGGATCTTTTAAATATCTCGATATATCTCGAAAACTACGCTTCTGATCAAAAAATATCATAGAACCTAAATTGTGGGAAATATAATTCTCTACAAAAAAGGTCTCTTAACATTTTCCCGTAGCTCGCTTCGTTTCCGAGATATTTGCAGATTTATCTCAAGGGAAGGGGCCTGACGGACATATTTCCAGATATTTCTTCTTCTTGTTGTTCTTCTTCTGCACAGCTAAGCTGGAAGTGGCATTTGCAGCTCGCAATAGTGCAGAGTTATCTCAAAGAAAGGGGCCACGGTGTTTCTGTATCTCTATTATGTTGGTGCGGCTTCGGAACTTTTAAATATCTTGATATATCTCGAGAACTACGCATCCGATCAAAAAATATCATAAAACATAAAAAGTAGGAAACTTAATTCTCTACAAAAAAGGTCTCTTAACATTTTGCCATAGCTCGCTTTGTTTCCGAGATATTTGCAGATTTATCTCGAGGGAAGGGGCCTGACGGACATATTTCAAAATATTTCTTCTTCTTGTTGTTCTTCTTCTGCACAGCTAAGCTGGAAGCGGCATTTGCGGCTCGCACTAGTGCAGAGTTATCTCAAAGAAAGGGGCCACGGTGTTTCTGTATCTCTATTATGTTGGTGCAGCTTCGGATCTTTTAAATATCTCGATATATCTCGAGAACTACGCATCTGATCGAAAAATATCATAGAACATAAAAAGTAGGAAACTTAATTCTCTACAAATAAGGTCTCTTAACATTTTGCCATAGCTCGCTTCGTTTCCGAGATATTTGCAGATTTAGCTCAAGGGAAGGGGCCTGACGGACATTATTCGAGATATTTCTTCTTCTTGTTGTTCTTCTTCTGCACAGCTAAGCTGGAAGTGGCATTTGCAGCTCGCAATAGTGCAGAATTATCTCGAAGAAAGGGGCCACGGTGTTTCTGTATCTCTATTATGTTGGTGCGGCTTCGGAACTTTTAGATATCTTGATATATCTCGAGAACTACGCATCTGATCAAAAAATCTCATAGAACATAAAAAGTAGGAAACTTAATTCTCTACAAATAAGGTCTCTTCACATTTTGCCATAGCTCGCTTCGTTTCCGAGATATTTGCAGATTTATCTCAAGGGAAGGGGCCTGACGGACATATTTCGAGATATTTCTCCTTCTTGTTGTTCTTCTTCTGCACAGCTAAGCTGGAAGTGGCATTTGCAGCTCGCAATGGTGCAGAGTTATCTCAAAGAAAGGGGCCACGGTGTTTCTGTATATCTATTATGTTGGTGCGGCTTCGGAACTTTTAAATATCTCGATATATCTCGAGAACTACGCATCTGATCGAAAAATATCATAGAATATAAAAAGTAGGAAACTTAATTCTCTACAAAAGAGGTCTCTTAAGATTTTGCCATAGCTCGCTTCGTTTCCGAGATATTTGCAGATTTATCTCAAGGGAAGGGGCCTGACGGACATATTTCGAGATATTTCTTCTTTTTGTTGCTCTTCTTCTGCACAGCTAAGCTGGAAGTGGCATTTGCAGCTCGCAATAGTGCAGAGTTATCTCAAAGAAAGGGGCCACGGTGTTTCTGTATCTCTATTATGTTAGTGCGGCTTCGGATTTTTTAAATATCTTGATATATCTCGAGAACTACGCATCCGATCAAAAAATATCATAGAGCATAAAAAGTAGGAAACTTAATTCTCTACAAAAAAGGTCTCTTAACGTTTTGCCATAGCTCGCTTCGTTTCCGAGATATTTGCAGATTTATCTCGAGGGAAGGGGCCTGACGGACATATTTCGAGATATTTCTTCTTCTTTTTGTTCTTCTTCTGCACAGCTAAGCTGGAAGCGGCATTTGCGGCTCGCACTAGTGCAGGGTTACCTCAAAGAAAGGGGCTACGGTGTTTCTGTATCTCTATTATGTTGGTGCGGCTTCGGATCTTTTAAATATCTCGATATATCTCGAAAACTACGCTTCTGATTAAAAAATATCATGGAACATAAATTGTAGGAAACATAATTCTCTACAAAAAAGGTCTCTTAACATTTTGCCATAGCTCGTTTCGTTTCCGAGATATTTGCAGATATATCTCAAGGGAAGGGGCCTGACGGACATATTTCGAGATATTTCCTCTTCTTGTTGTTCTTCTTCTGCACAGCTAAACTGGAAGTGGCATTTCCAGCTCGCAATAGTGCAGAGTTATCTCAAAGAAAGGGGCCACGGTGTTTCTGTATCTCTATTATGTTGGTGCGGCTTCGGAACTTTTAAATATCTTGATATATCTCGAGAACTACGCATCTGATCAAAAAATATCATAGAACATAAAAAGTAGGAAACTTAATTCTCTACAAATAAGGTCTCTTAACATTTTGCCATAGCTCGCTTCGTTTCCGAGATATTTGCAGATTTATCTCAAGGGACGGGGCCTGACGGACATTTTTCGAGATATTTCTTCTTCTTGTTGTTCTTCTTCTGCACAGCTAAGCTGGAAGTGGCATTTGCAGCTCGCAATAGTGCAGAGTTATCTCGAAGAAAGGGGCCACGGTGTTTCTGTATCTCTATTATGTTGGTGCGGCTTCGGAACTTTTAGATATCTTGATATATCTCGAGCACTACGCATCTGATCAAAAAATATCATAGAACATAAAAAGTAGGAAACTTAATTCTCTACAAAAAAGGTCTCTTAACATTTTGCCATAGCTCGCTTCGTTTCCGAGATATTTGCAGATTTATCTCAAGGGAAGGGGCCTGACGGACATATTTCGAGATATTTCTCCTTCTTGTTGTTCTTCTTCTGCACAGCTAAGCTGGAAGTGGCATTTACAGCTCGCAATAGTGCAGAGTTATCTGAAAGAAAGGGGCCACGGTGTTTCTGTATCTCTATTATGTTGGTGCGGCTTCGGAACTTTTAAATATCTTGATATATCTCGAGAACTACGCATCTGATCAAAAAATATCATAGAACATAAAAAGTAGGAAACTTCATTCTCTACCAAAAAAGTCTCTTAACATTTTGCCATAGCTCGCTTCGTTTCCGAGATATATGCAGATTTATCTCAAGGGAAGGGGCCTGACGGACATATTTCGGGATATTTCTTCTTCTTGTTGGTCTTCTTCTGCACAGCTAAGCTGGAAGTGGCATTTGCAGCTCGCAATGGTGCAGAGTTATCTCAAAGAAAGGGGCCACGGTGTTTCTGTATCTCTATTATGTTGGTGCGGCTTCGGAACTTTTAAATATCTCGATATATCTCGAGAACTACGCATCTGATCGAAAAATATCATAGAATACAAAAAGGAGGAAACTTAATTCTCTACAAAAGAGGTCTCTTAAGATTTTGCCATAGCTCGCTTCGTTTCCGAGATATTTGCAGATTTATCTCAAGGGAAGGGGCCTGACGGACATATTTCGAGATATTTCTTCTTTTTGTTGCTCTTCTTCTGCACAGCTAAGCTGGAAGTGGCATTTGCAGCTCGCAATAGTGCAGAGTTATCTCAAAGAAAGGGGCCACGGTGTTTCTGTATCTCTATTATGTTAGTGCGGCTTCGGATTTTTTAAATATCTTGATATATCTCGAGAACTACGCATCCGATCAAAAAATATCATAGAGCATAAAAAGTAGGAAACTTAATTCTCTACAAAAAAGGTCTCTTAACGTTTTGCCATAGCTCGCTTCGTTTCCGAGATATTTGCAGATTTATCTCGAGGGAAGGGGCCTGACGGACATATTTCGAGATATTTCTTCTTCTTTTTGTTCTTCTTCTGCACAGCTAAGCTGGAAGCGGCATTTGCGGCTCGCACTAGTGCAGGGTTACCTCAAAGAAAGGGGCTACGGTGTTTCTGTATCTCTATTATGTTGGTGCGGCTTCGGATCTTTTAAATATCTCGATATATCTCGAAAACTACGCTTCTGATTAAAAAATATCATAGAACATAAATTGTAGGAAACATAATTCTCTACAAAAAAGGTCTCTTAACATTTTGCCATAGCTCGTTTCGTTTCCGAGATATTTGCAGATATATCTCAAGGGAAGGGGCCTGACGGACATATTTCGAGATATTTCCTCTTCTTGTTGTTCTTCTTCTGCACAGCTAAACTGGAAGTGGCATTTCCAGCTCGCAATAGTGCAGAGTTATCTCAAAGAAAGGGGCCACGGTGTTTCTGTATCTCTATTATGTTGGTGCGGCTTCGGAACTTTTAGATATCTTGATATATCTCGAGAACTACGCATCTGATCAAAAAATATCATAGAACATAAAAAGTAGGAAACTTAATTCTCTACAAAAAAGGTCTCTTAACATTTTGCCATAGCTCGCTTCGTTTCCGAGATATTTGCAGATTTATCTCAAGGGAAGGGGCCTGACGGACATATTTCGAGATATTTCTTCTTCTTGTTGTTCTTCCTCTGCACAGCTAAGCTGGAAGTGGCATTTGCAGCTCGCAATAGTGCAGAGTTATCTCAAAGAAAGGGGCTACGGTGTTTCTGTATCTCTATTATGTTGGTGCGGCTTCGGAACTTTTAAATATCTCGATATATCTCGAGAACTACGCATCTGATCGAAAAATATCATAGAACATAAAAAGTAGGAAACTTAATTCTCTACAAAAAAGGTCTCTTAACATTTTGCCATAGCTCGCTTCGTTTCCGAGATATTTGCAGATATATCTCAAGGGAAGGGGCCTGACGGACATATTTCGAGATATTTCTTCTTCTTGTTGTTCTTCTTCTGCACAGCTAAACTGGAAGTGGCATTTACAGCTCGCAATAGTGCAGAGTTATCTCAAAGAAAGGGGCCACGGTGTTTCTGTATCTCTATTATGTTGGTGCGGCTTCGGAACTTTTAAATATCTTGATATATCTCGAGAACTACGCATCTGATCAAAAAATATCATAGAACATAAAAAGTAGGAAACTTAATTCTCTACAAAAAAGGTCTCTTACCATTTTGCCATAGCTCGCTTCGTTTCCGAGATATTTGCAGATTTATCTCAAGGGAAGGGGCCTGACGGACATTTTTCGAGATATTTCTTCTTCTTGTTGTTCTTCTTCTGCACAGCTAAGCTGGAAGTGGCATTTGCAGCTCGCAATAGTGCAGAGTTATCTCAAAGAAAGGGGCCACGGTGTTTCTGTATCTCTATTATGTTGGTGCGGCTTCGGAACTTTTAAATATCTTGATATATCTCGAGAACTACGCATCTGATCAAATAATATCATAGAACATAAAAAGTAGGAAACTTAATTCTCCACAAATAAGGTCTCTTAACATTTTGCCATAGCTCGCTTCGTTTCCGAGATATTTGCAGATTTATCTCAAGGGAAGGGGCCTGACGGACATATTTCGAGATATTTCTTCTTCTTGTTGGTCTTCTTCTGCACAGCTAAGCTGGAAGTGGCATTTGCAGCTCGCAATAGTGCAGAGTTATCTCGAAGAAAGGGGCCACGGTGTTTCTGTATCTCTATTATGTTGGTGCGGCTTCGGAACTTTTAGATATCTTGATATATCTCGAGAACTACGCATCTGATCAAAAAATATCATAGAACATAAAAAGTAGGAAACTTAATTCTCTACAAAAAAGGTCTCTTAACATTTTGCCATAGCTCGCTTCGTTTCCGAGATATTTGCAGATTTATCTCAAGGGAAGGGGCCTGACGGACATATTTCGAGATATTTCTTCTTCTTGTTGTTCTTCCTCTGCACAGCTAAGCTGGAAGTGGCATTTGCAGCTCGCAATAGTGCAGAGTTATCTCAAAGAAAGGGGCTACGGTGTTTCTGTATCTCTATTATGTTGGTGCGGCTTCGGAACTTTTAAATATCTCGATATATCTCGAGAACTACGCATCTGATCGAAAAATATCATAGAACATAAAAAGTAGGAAACTTAATTCTCTACAAAAAAGGTCTCTTAACATTTTGCCATAGCTCGCTTCGTTTCCGAGATATTTGCAGATTTATCTCGAGGGAAGGGGCCTGACGGACATATTTCGAGATATTTCTTCTTCTTGTTGTTCTTCTTCTGCACAGCTAAGCTGGAAGCGGCATTTGCGGCTCGCACTAGTGCAGGGTTATCTCAAAGAAAGGGGCCACGGTGTTTCTGTATCTCTATTATGTTGGTGCGGCTTCGGATCTTTTAAATATCTCGATATATCTCGAAAACTACGCTTCTGATTAAAAAATATCATAGAACATAAATTGTAGGAAACATAATTCTCTACAAAAAAGGTCTCTTAACATTTTGCCATAGCTCGCTTCGTTTCCGAGATATTTGCAGATATATCTCAAGGGAAGGGGCCTGACGGACATATTTCGAGATATTTCTTCTTCTTGTTGTTCTTCTTCTGCACAGCTAAACTGGAAGTGGCATTTACAGCTCGCAATAGTGCAGAGTTATCTCAAAGAAAGGGGCCACGGTGTTTCTGTATCTCTATTATGTTGGTGCGGCTTCGGAACTTTTAAATATCTTGATATATCTCGAGAACTACGCATCTGATCAAAAAATATCATAGAACATAAAAAGTAGCAAACTTAATTCTCTACAAAAAAGGTCTCTTAACATTTTGCCATAGCTCGTTTCGTTTCCGAGATATTTGCAGATTTATCTCAAGGGAAGGGTCCTGATGGATATATTTCGAGATATTTCTTCTTCTTGTTGTTCTTCTTCTGCACAGCTAAGCTGGAAGTGGCATTTGCAGCTCGCAATAGTGCAGAGTTATCTCAAAGAAAGGGGCCACGGTGTTTCTGTATCTCTATTATGTTGGTGCGGCTTCGGAACTTTTAAATATCTTGATATATCTCGAGAACTACGCATCTGATCAAAAAATATCATAGAACATAAAAAGTAGGAAACTTCATTCTCTACCAAAAAGGTCTCTTAACATTTTGCCATAGCTCGCTTCGTTTCCGAGATATATGCAGATTTATCTCAAGGGAAGGGGCCTGACGGACATATTTCGGGATATTTCTTCTTCTTGTTGTTCTTCTTCTGCACAGCTAAACTGGAAGTGGCATTTCCAGCTCGCAATAGTGCAGAGTTATCTGAAAGAAAGGGGCCACGGTGTTTCTGTATCTCTATTATGTTGGTGCGGCTTCGGAACTTTTAAATATCTCGATATATCTCGAAAACTACGCTTCTGATCAAAAAATATCATAGAACCTAAATTGTGGGAAATATAATTCTCTACAAAAAAGGTCTCTTAACATTTTGCCGTAACTCGCTTCGTTTCCGAGATATTTGCAGATTTATCTCAAGGGAAGGGGCCTGACGGACATATTTCCAGATATTTCTTCTTCTTGTTGTTCTTCTTCTGCACAGCTAAGCTGGAAGTGGCATTTGCAGCTCGCAATAGTGCAGAGTTATCTCAAAGAAAGGGGCCACGGTGTTTCTGTATCTCTATTATGTTGGTGCGGCTTCGGAACTTTTAAATATCTTGATATATCTCGAGAACTACGCATCCGATCAAAAAATATCATAGAACATAAAAAGTAGGAAACTTAATTCTCTACAAAAAAGGTCTCTTAACATTTTGCCATAGCTCGCTTCGTTTCCGAGATATTTGCAGATTTATCTCGAGTGAAGGGGCCTGACGGACATATTTCGAGATATTTCTTCTTCTTGTTGTTCTTCTTCTGCACAGCTAAGCTGGAAGCGGCATTTGCGGCTCGCACTAGTGCAGAGTTATCTCAAAGAAAGGGGCCACGGTGTTTCTGTATCTCTATTATGTTGGTGCAGCTTCGGATCTTTTAAATATCTCGATATATCTCGAAAACTACGCTTCTGATCAAAAAATATCATAGAACATAAATTGTAGCAAACATAATTCTCTACAAAAAAGGTCTCTTAACATTTTGCCATAGCTCGTTTCGTTTCCGAGATATTTGCAGATATATCTCAAGGGAAGGGGCCTGACGGACATATTTCGAGATATTTCCTCTTCTTGTTGTTCTTCTTCTGCACAGCTAAACTGGAAGTGGCATTTCCAGCTCGCAATAGCGCAGAGTTATCTCAAAGAAAGGGGCCACGGTGTTTCTGTATCTCTATTATGTTGGTGCGGCTTCGGAACTTTTAAATATCTGGATATATCTCGAGAACTACGCATCTGATCAAAAAATATCATAGAACATAAAAAGTAGGAAACTTAATTCTCTACAAATAAGGTCTCTTAACATTTTGCCATAGCTCGCTTCGTTTCCGAGATATTTGCAGATTTATCTCAAGGGAAGGGGCCTGACGGACATATTTCGAGATATTTCTCCTTCTTGTTGTTCTTCTTCTGCACAGCTAAGCTGGAAGTGGCATTTACAGCTCGCAATAGTGCAGAGTTATCTGAAAGAAAGGGGCCACGGTGTTTCTGTATCTCTATTATGTTGGTGCGGCTTCGGAACTTTTAAATATCTCGATATATCTCGAGAACTACGCATCTGATCGAAAAATATCATAGAATATAAAAAGTAGGAAACTTCATTCTCTACCAAAAAGGTCTCTTAACATTTTGCCATAGCTCGCTTCGTTTCCGAGATATATGCAGATTTATCTCAAGGGAAGGGGCCTGTCGGACATATTTCGGGATATTTCTTCTTCTTGTTGGTCTTCTTCTGCACAGCTAAGCTGGAAGTGGCATTTGCAGCTCGCAATGGTGCAGAGTTATCTCAAAGAAAGGGGCCACGGTGTTTCTGTATCTCTATTATGTTGGTGCGGCTTCGGAACTTTTAAATATCTCGATATATCTCGAGAACTACGCATCTGATCGAAAAATATCATAGAATATAAAAAGTAGGAAACTTAACTCTCTACAAAAGAGGTCTCTTAAGATTTTGCCATAGCTCGCTTCGTTTCCGAGATATTTGCAGATTTATCTCAAGGGAAGGGGCCTGACGGACATATTTCGAGATATTTCTTCTTTTTGTTGCTCTTCTTCTGCACAGCTAAGCTGGAAGTGGCATTTGCAGCTCGCAATAGTGCAGAGTTATCTCAAAGAAAGGGGCCACGGTGTTTCTGTATCTCTATTATGTTAGTGCGGCTTCGGATTTTTTAAATATCTTGATATATCTCGAGAACTACGCATCCGATCAAAAAATATCATAGAGCATAAAAAGTAGGAAACTTAATTCTCTACAAAAAAGGTCTCTTAACGTTTTGCCATAGCTCGCTTCGTTTCCGAGATATTTGCAGATTTATCTCGAGGGAAGGGGCCTGACGGACATATTTCGAGATATTTCTTCTTCTTTTTGTTCTTCTTCTGCACAGCTAAGCTGGAAGCGGCATTTGCGGCTCGCACTAGTGCAGGGTTACCTCAAAGAAAGGGGCTACGGTGTTTCTGTATCTCTATTATGTTGGTGCGGCTTCGGATCTTTTAAATATCTCGATATATCTCGAAAACTACGCTTCTGATTAAAAAATATCATAGAACATAAATTGTAGGAAACATAATTCTCTACAAAAAAGGTCTCTTAACATTTTGCCATAGCTCGTTTCGTTTCCGAGATATTTGCAGATATATCTCAAGGGAAGGGGCCTGACGGACATATTTCGAGATATTTCCTCTTCTTGTTGTTCTTCTTCTGCACAGCTAAACTGGAAGTGGCATTTCCAGCTCGCAATAGCGCAGAGTTATCTCAAAGAAAGGGGCCACGGTGTTTCTGTATCTCTATTATGTTGGTGCGTCTTCGGAACTTTTAAATATCTCGATATATGTCGAAAACTACGCTTCTGATCAAAAAATATCATAGAACGTAAATTGTAGGAAACATAATTCTCTACAAAAAACGTCTCTTAACATTTTGCCATAGCTCGCTTCGTTTCCGAGATATTTGCAGATTCAGCTCAAAGGAACTGGCCTGACGGACATATTTCGAGATATTTTTTCTTCTTGTTGTTCTTCCTCTGCACAGCTAAGCTGGAAGTGGCATCTGCAGCTCGCAATAGTGCAGAGTTATCTCAAAGAAAGGGGCCACGGTGTTTCTGTATCTCTATTATGTTGGGGCGGCTTCGGAACTTTTAAATATCTCGATATATCTCGAAAACTACGCATCTGATCAAAAAATATCATAGAACATAAATTGTAGGAAACATAATTCTCTACCAAAAAGGTCTCTTAACATTTTGCCATAGCTCGCTTCGTTTCCGAGATATATGCAGATTTATCTCAAGGGAAGGGGCCTGTCGGACATATTTCGGGATATTTCTTCTTCTTGTTGGTCTTCTTCTGCACAGCTAAGCTGGAAGTGGCATTTGCAGCTCGCAATGGTGCAGAGTTATCTCAAAGAAAGGGGCCACGGTGTTTCTGTATCTCTATTATGTTGGTGCGGCTTCGGAACTTTTAAATATCTCGATATATCTCGAGAACTACGCATCTGATCGAAAAATATCATAGAATATAAAAAGTAGGAAACTTAATTCTCTACAAAAGAGGTCTCTTAAGATTTTGCCATAGCTCGCTTCGTTTCCGAGATATTTGCAGATTTATCTCAAGGGAAGGGGCCTGACGGACATATTTCGAGATATTTCTTCTTTTTGTTGCTCTTCTTCTGCACAGCTAAGCTGGAAGTGGCATTTGCAGCTCGCAATAGTGCAGAGTTATCTCAAAGAAAGGGGCCACGGTGTTTCTGTATCTCTATTATGTTAGTGCGGCTTCGGATTTTTTAAATATCTTGATATATCTCGAGAACTACGCATCCGATCAAAAAATATCATAGAGCATAAAAAGTAGGAAACTTAATTCTCTACAAAAAAGTTCTCTTAACGTTTTGCCATAGCTCGCTTCGTTTCCGAGATATTTGCAGATTTATCTCGAGGGAAGGGGCCTGACGGACATATTTCGAGATATTTCTTCTTCTTTTTGTTCTTCTTCTGCACAGCTAAGCTGGAAGCGGCATTTGCGGCTCGCACTAGTGCAGGGTTACCTCAAAGAAAGGGGCTACGGTGTTTCTGTATCTCTATTATGTTGGTGCGGCTTCGGATCTTTTAAATATCTCGATATATCTCGAAAACTACGCTTCTGATTAAAAAATATCATAGAACATAAATTGTAGGAAACATAATTCTCTACAAAAAAGGTCTCTTAACATTTTGCCATAGCTCGTTTCGTTTCCGAGATATTTGCAGATATATCTCAAGGGAAGGGGCCTGACGGACATATTTCGAGATATTTCCTCTTCTTGTTGTTCTTCTTCTGCACAGCTAAACTGGAAGTGGCATTTCCAGCTCGCAATAGCGCAGAGTTATCTCAAAGAAAGGGGCCACGGTGTTTCTGTATCTCTATTATGTTGGTGCGTCTTCGGAACTTTTAAATATCTCGATATATGTCGAAAACTACGCTTCTGATCAAAAAATATCATAGAACGTAAATTGTAGGAAACATAATTCTCTACAAAAAACGTCTCTTAACATTTTGCCATAGCTCGCTTCGTTTCCGAGATATTTGCAGATTCAGCTCAAAGGAACTGGCCTGACGGACATATTTCGAGATATTTTTTCTTCTTGTTGTTCTTCCTCTGCACAGCTAAGCTGGAAGTGGCATCTGCAGCTCGCAATAGTGCAGAGTTATCTCAAAGAAAGGGGCCACGGTGTTTCTGTATCTCTATTATGTTGGGGCGGCTTCGGAACTTTTAAATATCTCGATATATCTCGAAAACTACGCATCTGATCAAAAAATATCATAGAACATAAATTGTAGGAAACATAATTCTCTACAAAAAAGGTCTCTTAACATTTTGCCATAGCTCGTTTCGTTTCCGAGATATTTGCAGATATATCTCAAGGGAAGGGGCCTGACGGACATATTTCGAGATATTTCCTCTTCTTGTTGTTCTTCTTCTGCACAGCTAAACTGGAAGTGGCATTTCCAGCTCGCAATAGCGCAGAGTTATCTCAAAGAAAGGGGCCACGGTGTTTCTGTATCTCTATTATGTTGGTGCGGCTTCGGAACTTTTAAATATCTGGATATATCTCGAGAACTACGCATCTGATCAAAAAATATCATAGAACATAAAAAGTAGGAAACTTAATTCTCTACAAATAAGGTCTCTTAACATTTTGCCATAGCTCGCTTCGTTTCCGAGATATTTGCAGATTTATCTCAAGGGAAGGGGCCTGACGGACATATTTCGAGATATTTCTCCTTCTTGTTGTTCTTCTTCTGCACAGCTAAGCTGGAAGTGGCATTTACAGCTCGCAATAGTGCAGAGTTATCTGAAAGAAAGGGGCCACGGTGTTTCTGTATCTCTATTATGTTGGTGCGGCTTCGGAACTTTTAAATATCTTGATATATCTCGAGAACTACGCATCTGATCAAAAAATATCATAGAACATAAAAAGTAGGAAACTTCATTCTCTACCAAAAAGGTCTCTTAACATTTTGCCATAGCTCGCTTCGTTTCCGAGATATATGCAGATTTATCTCAAGGGAAGGGGCCTGACGGACATATTTCGGGATATTTCTTCTTCTTGTTGGTCTTCTTCTGCACAGCTAAGCTGGAAGTGGCATTTGCAGCTCGCAATGGTGCAGAGTTATCTCAAAGAAAGGGGCCACGGTGTTTCTGTATCTCTATTATGTTGGTGCGGCTTCGGAACTTTTAAATATCTCGATATATCTCGAAAACTACGCTTCTGATTAAAAAATATCATAGAACATAAATTGTAGGAAACATAATTCTCTACAAAAAAGGTCTCTTAACATTTTGCCATAGCTCGTTTCGTTTCCGAGATATTTGCAGATATATCTCAAGGGAAGGGGCCTGACGGACATATTTCGAGATATTTCCTCTTCTTGTTGTTCTTCTTCTGCACAGCTAAACTGGAAGTGGCATTTCCAGCTCGCAATAGCGCAGAGTTATCTCAAAGAAAGGGGCCACGGTGTTTCTGTATCTCTATTATGTTGGTGCGTCTTCGGAACTTTTAAATATCTCGATATATGTCGAAAACTACGCTTCTGATCAAAAAATATCATAGAACGTAAATTGTAGGAAACATAATTCTCTACAAAAAACGTCTCTTAACATTTTGCCATAGCTCGCTTCGTTTCCGAGATATTTGCAGATTCAGCTCAAAGGAACTGGCCTGACGGACATATTTCGAGATATTTTTTCTTCTTGTTGTTCTTCCTCTGCACAGCTAAGCTGGAAGTGGCATCTGCAGCTCGCAATAGTGCAGAGTTATCTCAAAGAAAGGGGCCACGGTGTTTCTGTATCTCTATTATGTTGGGGCGGCTTCGGAACTTTTAAATATCTCGATATATCTCGAAAACTACGCTTCTGATCAAAAAATATCATAGAACATAAATTGTAGGAAACATAATTCTCTACAAAAAAGGTCTCTTAACATTTTGCCATAGCTCGCTTCGTTTCCGAGATATTTGCAGATATATCTCAAGGGAAGGGGCCTGACGGACATATTTCGAGATATTTCTTCTTCTTGTTGTTCTTCTTCTGCACAGCTAAACTGGAAGTGGCATTTACAGCTCGCAATAGTGCAGAGTTATCTCAAAGAAAGGGGCCACGGTGTTTCTGTATCTCTATTATGTTGGTGCGGCTTCGGAACTTTTAAATATCTTGATATATCTCGAGAACTACGCATCTGATCAAAAAATATCATAGAACATGAAAAGTAGGAAACTTAATTCTCTACAAAAAAGGTCTCTTAACATTTTGCCATACCTCTCTTCGTTTCCGAGATATTTGCAGATTTATCTCAAGGGAAGGGGCCTGACGGACATATTTCGAGATATTTCTTCTTCTTGTTGTTCTTCTTCTGCACAGCTTAGCTGGAAGTGGCATTTGCGGCTCGCACTAGTGCACAGTTATCTCAAAGAAAGGGGCCACGGTGTTTCTGTATCTCTATTATGTTGGTGCGTCTTCGGAACTTTTAAATATCTTGATATATCTCGAGAACTACGCTTCTGATCAAAAAATATCATAGAAGGTAAATTGTAGGAAACATTATTCTCTACAAAAAAGGTCTCTTAACATTTTGCCATAGCTCGCTTCGTTTCCGAGATATTTGCAGATTTATCTCAAGGGAAGGGGCCTGACGGACATATTTCGGGATATTTCTTCTTCTTGTTGGTCTTCTTCTGCACAGCTAAGCTGGAAGTGGCATTTGCAGCTCGCAATGGTGCAGAGTTATCTCAAGGAAAGGGGCCACGGTGTTTCTGTATCTCTATTATGTTGGTGCGGCTTCGGAACTTTTAAATATCTCGATATATCTCGAGAACTACGCATCTGATCGAAAAATATCATAGAACATAAAAAGTAGGAAACTTAATTCTCTACAAAAGAGGTCTCTTAACATTTTGCCGTAACTCGCTTCGTTTCCGAGATATTTGCAGATTTATCTCAAGGGAAGGGGCCTGACGGACATATTTCCAGATATTTCTTCTTCTTGTTGTTCTTCTTCTGCACAGCGAAGCTGGAAGTGGCATTTGCAGCTCGCAATAGTGCAGAGTTATCTCAAAGAAAGGGGCCACGGTGTTTCTGTATCTCGATTATGTTAGTGCGGCTTCAGATTTTTTAAATATCTTGATATATCTCGAGAACTACGCATCCGATCAAAAAATATCATAGAACATAAAAAGTAGGAAACTTAATTCTCTACAAAAAAGGTCTCTTAACATTTTGCCATAGCTCGCTTCGTTTCCGAGATATTTGCAGATTTATCTCGAGTGAAGGGGCCTGACGGACATATTTCGAGATATTTCTTCTTCTTGTTGTTCTTCTTCTGCACAGCTAAGCTGGAAGTGGCATCTGCAGCTCGCAATAGTGCAGAGTTATCTCAAAGAAAGGGGCCACGGTGTTTCTGTATCTCTATTATGTTGGGGCGGCTTCGGAACTTTTAAATATCTCGATATATCTCGAAAACTACGCTTCTGATCAAAAAATATCATAGAACATAAATTGTAGGAAACATAATTCTCTACAAAAAAGGTCTCTTAACATTTTGCCATAGCTCGCTTCGTTTCCGAGATATTTGCAGATATATCTCAAGGGAAGGGGCCTGACGGACATATTTCGAGATATTTCTTCTTCTTGTTGTTCTTCTTCTGCACAGCTAAACTGGAAGTGGCATTTACAGCTCGCAATAGTGCAGAGTTATCTCAAAGAAAGGGGCCACGGTGTTTCTGTATCTCTATTATGTTGGTGCGGCTTCGGAACTTTTAAATATCTTGATATATCTCGAGAACTACGCATCTGATCAAAAAATATCATAGAACATGAAAAGTAGGAAACTTAATTCTCTACAAAAAAGTTCTCTTAACATTTTGCCATAGCTCTCTTCGTTTCCGAGATATTTGCAGATTTATCTCAAGGGAAGGGGCCTGACGGACATATTTCGAGATATTTCTTCTTCTTGTTGTTCTTCTTCTGCACAGCTTAGCTGGAAGTGGCATTTGCGGCTCGCACTAGTGCACAGTTATCTCAAAGAAAGGGGCCACGGTGTTTCTGAATCTCTATTATGTTGGTGCGTCTTCGGAACTTTTAAATATCTTGCTATATCTCGAGAACTCCGCTTCTGATCAAAAAATATCATAGAACGTAAAAAGTAGGAAACTTAATTCTCTACAAAAGATGTCTCTTAACATTTTGCCATAGCTCGCTTCGTTTCCGAGATATTTGCAGATTTATCTCAAGGGAAGGGGCCTGACGGACATATTTCGAGATATTTCTTCTTTTTGTTGTTCTTCTTCTGCACAGCTAAGCTGGAAGTGGCATTTGCAGCTCGCAATAGTGCAGAGTTATCTCAAAGAAAGGGGCCACGGTGTTTCTGTATCTCTATTATGTTAGTGCGGCTTCGGATTTTTTAAATATCTTGATATATCTCGAGAACTACGCATCCGATCAAAAAATATCATAGAGCATAAAAAGTAGGAAACTTAATTCTCTACAAAAAAGGTCTCTTAACATTTTGCCATAGCTCGCTTCGTTTCCGAGATATTTGCAGATTTATCTCGAGGGAAGGGGCCTGACGGACATATTTCGAGATATTTCTTCTTCTTGTTGTTCTTCTTCTGCACAGCTAAGCTGGAAGCGGCGTTTGCGGCTCGCACTAGTGCAGGGTTATCTCAAAGAAAGGGGCCACGGTGTTTCTGTATCTCTATTATGTTGGTGCGGCTTCGGATCTTTTGAATATCTCGATATATCTCGAAAACTACGCTTCTGATTAAAAAATATCATAGAACATAAATTGTAGGAAACATAATTCTCTACAAAAAAGGTCTCTCAACATTTTGCCATAGCTCGTTTCGTTTCCGAGATATTTGCAGATATATCTCAAGGGAACGGGCCTGACGGACATATTTCGAGATATTTCCTCTTCTTGTTGTTCTTCTTCTGCACAGCTAAACTGGAAGTGGCATTTCCAGCTCGCAATAGCGCAGAGTTATCTCAAAGAAAGGGGCCACGGTGTTTCTGTATCTCTATTATGTTGGTGCGTCTTCGGAACTTTTAAATATGTCGATATATCTCGAAAACTACGCTTCTGATCAAAAAATATCATAGAACGTAAATTGTAGGAAACATAATTCTCTACAAAAAACGTCTCTTAACATTTTGCCATAGCTCGCTTCGGTTCCGAGATATTTGCAGATTTATCTCAAGGGAAGGGGCCTGACGGACATATTTCGAGATATTTCTTCTTTTTGTTGTTCTTCTTCTGCACAGCTAAGCTGGAAGTGGCATTTGCAGCTCGCAATAGTGCAGAGTTATCTCAAAGAAAGGGGCCACGGTGTTTCTGTATCTCTATTATGTTAGTGCGGCTTCGGATTTTTTAAATATCTTGATATATCTCGAGAACTACGCATCCGATCAAAAAATATCATAGAGCATAAAAAGTAGGAAACTTAATTCTCTACAAAAAAGGTCTCTTAACATTTTGCCATAGCTCGCTTCGTTTCCGAGATATTTGCAGATTTATCTCAAGGGAAGGGGCCTGACGGACATATTTCGAGATATTTCTTCTTCTTGTTGTTCTTCCTCTGCACAGCTAAGCTGGAAGTGGCATTTGCAGCTCGCAAT
This sequence comes from Osmia lignaria lignaria, assembly GCF_051020975.1. Taxonomy (NCBI): domain Eukaryota; kingdom Metazoa; phylum Arthropoda; class Insecta; order Hymenoptera; family Megachilidae; genus Osmia; species Osmia lignaria. Next base: position 20,590,308 of record NW_027478163.1, read on the forward strand.
AGTGCAGAGTTATCTCAAAGAAAGGGGCTACGGTGTTTCTGTATCTCTATTATGTTGGTGCGGCTTCGGAACTTTTAAATATCTCGATATATCTCGAGAACTACGCATCTGATCGAAAAATATCATAGAACATAAAAAGTAGGAAACTTAATTCTCTACAAAAAAGGTCTCTTAACATTTTGCCATAGCTCGCTTCGTTTCCGAGATATTTGCAGATTTATCTCGAGGGAAGGGGCCTGACGGACATATTTCGAGATATTTCTTCTTCTTGTTGTTCTTCTTCTGCACAGCTAAGCTGGAAGCGGCATTTGCGGCTCGCACTAGTGCAGGGTTATCTCAAAGAAAGGGGCCACGGTGTTTCTGTATCTCTATTATGTTGGTGCGGCTTCGGATCTTTTAAATATCTCGATATATCTCGAAAACTACGCTTCTGATTAAAAAATATCATAGAACATAAATTGTAGGAAACATAATTCTCTACAAAAAAGGTCTCTTAACATTTTGCCATAGCTCGCTTCGTTTCCGAGATATTTGCAGATATATCTCAAGGGAAGGGGCCTGACGGACATATTTCGAGATATTTCTTCTTCTTGTTGTTCTTCTTCTGCACAGCTAAACTGGAAGTGGCATTTACAGCTCGCAATAGTGCAGAGTTATCTCAAAGAAAGGGGCCACGGTGTTTCTGTATATCTATTATGTTGGTGCGGCTTCGGAACTTTTAAATATCTTGATATATCTCGAGAACTACGCATCTGATCAAAAAATATCATAGAACATGAAAAGTAGGAAACTTAATTCTCTACAAAAAAGGTCTCTTAACATTTTGCCGTAGCTCTCTTCGTTTCCGAGATATTTGCAGATTTATCTCAAGGGAAGGGGCCTGACGGACATATTTCGAGATATTTCTTCTTCTTGTTGTTCTTCTTCTGCACAGCTTAGCTGGAAGTGGCATTTGCGGCTCGCACTAGTGCACAGTTATCTCAAAGAAAGGGGCCACGGTGTTTCTGTATCTCTATTATGTTGGTGCGTCTTCGGAACTTTTAAATATCTTGATATATCTCGAGAACTACGCTTCTGATCAAAAAATATCATAGAACGTAAATTGTAGGAAACATTATTCTCTACAAAAAAGGTCTCTTAACATTTTGCCATAGCTCGCTTCGTTTCCGAGATATTTGCAGATTCATCTCAAGGGAAGGGGTCTGACGGACATATTTCGAGATATTTCTTCTTCTTGTTGTTCTTCTTCTGCACAGCTAAGCTCGAAGTGGCATTTGCAGCTCGCAATAGTGCAGAGTTATCTCAAGGAAAGAGGCCACGGTGTTTCTGTACCTCTATTATGTTGGTGCAGCTTCGGAACTTTTAAATATCTTGATATATCTCGAGAACTACGCATCTGATCGAAAAATATCATAGAACATAAAAAGTAGGAAACTTAATTCTCTACAAAAGAGGTCTCTTAACATTTTGCCATAGCTCGCTTCGTTCCCGAGATATTTGCAGATTTATCTCGAGGGAAGGGGCCTGACGGACATATTTCGAGATATTTCTTCTTCTTGTTGTTCTTCTTCTGCACAGCTAAGCTGGAAGCGGCGTTTGCGGCTCGCACTAGTGCAGGGTTATCTCAAAGAAACGGGCCACGGTGTTTCTGTATCTCTATTATGTTGGTGCGGCTTCGGATCTTTTAAATATCTCGATATATCTGGAAAACTACGCTTCTGATTAAAAAATATCATAGAACATAAATTGTAGGAAACATAATTCTCTACAAAAAAGGTCTCTTAACATTTTGCCATAGCTCGTTTCGTTTCCGAGATATTTGCAGATATATCTCAAGGGAAGGGGCCTGACGGACATATTTCGAGATATTTCCTCTTCTTGTTGTTCTTCTTCTGCACAGCTAAACTGGAAGTGGCATTTCCAGCTCGCAATAGCGCAGAGTTATCTCAAAGAAAGGGGCCACGGTGTTTCTGTATCTCTATTATGTTGGTGCGTCTTCGGAACTTTTAAATATCTCGATATATCTCGAAAACTACGCTTCTGATCAAAAAATATCATAGAACGTAAATTGTAGGAAACATAATTCTCTACAAAAAACGTCTCTTAACATTTTGCCATAGCTCGCTTCGTTTCCGAGATATTTGCAGATTCAGCTCAAAGGAACTGGCCTGACGGACATATTTCGAGATATTTTTTCTTCTTGTTGTTCTTCCTCTGCACAGCTAAGCTGGAAGTGGCATCTGCAGCTCGCAATAGTGCAGAGTTATCTCAAAGAAAGGGGCCACGGTGTTTCTGTATCTCTATTATGTTGGGGCGGCTTCGGAACTTTTAAATATCTCGATATATCTCGAAAACTACGCTTCTGATCAAAAAATATCATAGAACATAAATTGTAGGAAACATAATTCTCTACAAAAAAGGTCTCTTAACATTTTGCCATAGCTCGCTTCGTTTCCGAGATATTTGCAGATATATCTCAAGGGAAGGGGCCTGACGGACATATTTCGAGATATTTCTTCTTCTTGTTGTTCTTCTTCTGCACAGCTAAACTGGAAGTGGCATTTACAGCTCGCAATAGTGCAGAGTTATCTCAAAGAAAGGGGCCACGGTGTTTCTGTATCTCTATTATGTTGGTGCGGCTTCGGAACTTTTAAATATCTTGATATATCTCGAGAACTACGCATCTGATCAAAAAATATCATAGAACATGAAAAGTAGGAAACTTAATTCTCTACAAAAAAGGTCTCTTAACATTTTGCCATAGCTCTCTTCGTTTCCGAGATATTTGCAGATTTATCTCAAGGGAAGGGGCCTGACGGACATATTTCGAGATATTTCTTCTTCTTGTTGTTCTTCTTCTGCACAGCTTAGCTGGAAGTGGCATTTGCGGCTCGCACTAGTGCACAGTTATCTCAAAGAAAGGGGCCACGGTGTTTCTGTATCTCTATTATGTTGGTGCGTCTTCGGAACTTTTAAATATCTTGATATATCTCGAGAACTACGCTTCTGATCAAAAAATATCATAGAACGTAAATTGTAGGAAACATTATTCTCTACAAAAAAGGTCTCTTAACATTTTGCCATAGCTCGCTTCGTTTCCGAGATATTTGCAGATTCATCTCAAGGGAAGGGGTCTGACGGACATATTTCGAGATATTTCTTCTTCTTGTTGTTCTTCTTCTGCACAGCTAAGCTCGAAGTGGCATTTGCAGCTCGCAATAGTGCAGAGTTATCTCAAGGAAAGAGGCCACGGTGTTTCTGTACCTCTATTATGTTGGTGCAGCTTCGGAACTTTTAAATATCTTGATATATCTCGAGAACTACGCATCTGATCGAAAAATATCATAGAACATAAAAAGTAGGAAACTTAATTCTCTACAAAAGAGGTCTCTTAACATTTTGCCATAGCTCGCTTCGTTCCCGAGATATTTGCAGATTTATCTCGAGGGAAGGGGCCTGACGGACATATTTCGAGATATTTCTTCTTCTTGTTGTTCTTCTTCTGCACAGCTAAGCTGGAAGCGGCGTTTGCGGCTCGCACTAGTGCAGGGTTATCTCAAAGAAACGGGCCACGGTGTTTCTGTATCTCTATTATGTTGGTGCGGCTTCGGATCTTTTAAATATCTCGATATATCTGGAAAACTACGCTTCTGATTAAAAAATATCATAGAACATAAATTGTAGGAAACATAATTCTCTACAAAAAAGGTCTCTTAACATTTTGCCATAGCTCGTTTCGTTTCCGAGATATTTGCAGATATATCTCAAGGGAAGGGGCCTGACGGACATATTTCGAGATATTTCCTCTTCTTGTTGTTCTTCTTCTGCACAGCTAAACTGGAAGTGGCATTTCCAGCTCGCAATAGCGCAGAGTTATCTCAAAGAAAGGGGCCACGGTGTTTCTGTATCTCTATTATGTTGGTGCGTCTTCGGAACTTTTAAATATCTCGATATATCTCGAAAACTACGCTTCTGATCAAAAAATATCATAGAACGTAAATTGTAGGAAACATAATTCTCTACAAAAAACGTCTCTTAACATTTTGCCATAGCTCGCTTCGTTTCCGAGATATTTGCAGATTCAGCTCAAAGGAACTGGCCTGACGGACATATTTCGAGATATTTTTTCTTCTTGTTGTTCTTCCTCTGCACAGCTAAGCTGGAAGTGGCATCTGCAGCTCGCAATAGTGCAGAGTTATCTCAAAGAAAGGGGCCACGGTGTTTCTGTATCTCTATTATGTTGGGGCGGCTTCGGAACTTTTAAATATCTCGATATATCTCGAAAACTACGCTTCTGATCAAAAAATATCATAGAACATAAATTGTAGGAAACATAATTCTCTACAAAAAAGGTCTCTTAACATTTTGCCATAGCTCGCTTCGTTTCCGAGATATTTGCAGATATATCTCAAGGGAAGGGGCCTGACGGACATATTTCGAGATATTTCTTCTTCTTGTTGTTCTTCTTCTGCACAGCTAAACTGGAAGTGGCATTTACAGCTCGCAATAGTGCAGAGTTATCTCAAAGAAAGGGGCCACGGTGTTTCTGTATCTCTATTATGTTGGTGCGGCTTCGGAACTTTTAAATATCTTGATATATCTCGAGAACTACGCATCTGATCAAAAAATATCATAGAACATGAAAAGTAGGAAACTTAATTCTCTACAAAAAAGGTCTCTTAACATTTTGCCATAGCTCTCTTCGTTTCCGAGATATTTGCAGATTTATCTCAAGGGAAGGGGCCTGACGGACATATTTCGAGATATTTCTTCTTCTTGTTGTTCTTCTTCTGCACAGCTTAGCTGGAAGTGGCATTTGCGGCTCGCACTAGTGCACAGTTATCTCAAAGAAAGGGGCCACGGTGTTTCTGTATCTCTATTATGTTGGTGCGTCTTCGGAACTTTTAAATATCTTGATATATCTCGAGAACTACGCTTCTGATCAAAAAATATCATAGAACGTAAATTGTAGGAAACATTATTCTCTACAAAAAAGGTCTCTTAACATTTTGCCATAGCTCGCTTCGTTTCCGAGATATTTGCAGATTCATCTCAAGGGAAGGGGTCTGACGGACATATTTCGAGATATTTCTTCTTCTTGTTGTTCTTCTTCTGCACAGCTAAGCTCGAAGTGGCATTTGCAGCTCGCAATAGTGCAGAGTTATCTCAAGGAAAGAGGCCACGGTGTTTCTGTACCTCTATTATGTTGGTGCAGCTTCGGAACTTTTAAATATCTTGATATATCTCGAGAACTACGCATCTGATCAAAAAATATCATCGAACATAAAAAGTAGGAAACTTAATTCTCTACAAAAAGGTCTCTTAACATTTTGCCATAGCTCGCTTCGTTTCCGAGATATTTGCAGATTTATCTCAAGGGAAGGGTCCTGATGGACATATTTCGAGATATTTCTTCTTCTTGTTGTTCTTCTTCTGCACAGCTAAGCTGGAAGTGGCATTTGCAGCTCGCAATAGTGCAGAGTTATCTCAAAGAAAGGGGCCACGGTGTTTCTGTATCTCTATTATGTTGGTGCGGCTTCGGATCTTTTAAATATCTCGATATATCTCGAAAACTACGCTTCTGATCAAAAAATATCATAGAACCTAAATTGTGGGAAATATAATTCTCTACAAAAAAGGTCTCTTAACATTTTGCCGTAACTCGCTTCGTTTCCGAGATATTTGCAGATTTATCTCAAGGGAAGGGGCCTGACGGACATATTTCCAGATATTTCTTCTTCTTGTTGTTCTTCTTCTGCACAGCTAAGCCGGAAGTGGCATTTGCAGCTCGCAATAGTGCAGAGTTATCTCAAAGAAAGGGGCCACGGTGTTTCTGTATCTCTATTATGTTGGTGCGGCTTCGGAACTTTTAAATATCTTGATATATCTCGAGAACTACGCATCCGATCAAAAAATATCATAGAACATAAAAAGTAGGAAACTTAATTCTCTACAAAAAAGGTCTCTTAACATTTTGCCATAGCTCGCTTCGTTTCCGAGATATTTGCAGATTTATCTCGAGTGAAGGGGCCTGACGGACATATTTCGAGATATTTCTTCTTCTTGTTGTTCTTCTTCTGCACAGCTAAGCTGGAAGCGGCATTTGCGGCTCGCACTAGTGCAGAGTTATCTCAAAGAAAGGGGCCACGGTGTTTCTGTATCTCTATTATGTTGGTGCAGCTTCGGATCTTTTAAATATCTCGATATATCTCGAAAACTACGCTTCTGATCAAAAAATATCATAGAACATAAATTGTAGGAAACATAATTCTCTACAAAAAAGGTCTCTTAACATTTTGCCATAGCTCGTTTCGTTTCCGAGATATTTGCAGATATATCTCAAGGGAAGGGGCCTGACGGACATATTTCGAGATATTTCCTCTTCTTGTTGTTCTTCTTCTGCACAGCTAAACTGGAAGTGGCATTTCCAGCTCGCAATAGCGCAGAGTTATCTCAAAGAAAGGGGCCACGGTGTTTCTGTATCTCTATTATGTTGGTGCGGCTTCGGAACTTTTAAATATCTGGATATATCTCGAGAACTACGCATCTGATCAAAAAATATCATAGAACATAAAAAGTAGCAAACTTAATTCTCTACAAATAAGGTCTCTTAACATTTTGCCATAGCTCGCTTCGTTTCCGAGATATTTGCAGATTTATCTCAAGGGAAGGGGCCTGACGGACATTTTTCGAGATATTTCTTCTTCTTGTTGTTCTTCTTCTGCACAGCTAAGCTGGAAGTGGCATTTGCAGCTCGCAATAGTGCAGAGTTATCTCGAAGAAAGGGGCCACGGTGTTTCTGTATCTCTATTATGTTGGTGCGGCTTCGGATCTTTTAAATATCTCGATATATCTCGAAAACTACGCTTCTGATCAAAAAATATCATAGAACCTAAATTGTGGGAAATATAATTCTCTACAAAAAAGGTCTCTTAACATTTTGCCGTAACTCGCTTCGTTTCCGAGATATTTGCAGATTTATCTCAAGGGAAGGGGCCTGACGGACATATTTCCAGATATTTCTTCTTCTTGTTGTTCTTCTTCTGCACAGCTAAACTGGAAGTGGCATTTCCAGCTCGCAATAGCGCAGAGTTATCTCGAAGAAAGGGGCCACGGTGTTTCTGTATCTCTATTATGTTGGTGCGGCTTCGGAACTTTTAAATATCTTGATATATCTCGAGAACTACGCATCTGATCAAAAAATATCATGGAACATAAAAAGTAGGAAACTTAATTCTCTACAAATAAGGTCTCTTAACATTTCGCCATAGCTCGCTTCGTTTCCGAGATATTTGCAGATTTATCTCAAGGGAAGGGGCCTGACGGACATTTTTCGAGATATTTCTTCTTCTTGTTGTTCTTCTTCTGCACAGCTAAACTGGAAGTGGCATTTCCAGCTCGCAATAGCGCAGAGTTATCTCAAAGAAAGGGGCCACGGTGTTTCTGTATCTCTATTATGTTGGTGCGGCTTCGGAACTTTTAAATATCTTGATATATCTCGAGAACTACGCATCTGATCAAAAAATATCATAGAACATAAAAAGTAGGAAACTTAATTCTCTACAAAAAAGGTCTCTTATCATTTTGCCATAGCTCGCTTCGTTTCCGAGATATTTGCAGATTTATCTCGAGTGAAGGGGCCTGACGGACATATTTCGAGGTATATTTCTTCTTCTTGTTGTTCTTCTTCTGCACAGCTAAGCTGGAAGCGGCATTTGCGGCTCGCACTAGTGCAGAGTTATCTCAAAGAAAGGGGCCACGGTGTTTCAGTATCTCTATTATGTTGGTGCAGCTTCGGATCTTTTAAATATCTCGATATATCTCGAAAACTACGCTTCTGATCAAAAAATATCATAGAACATAAATTGTAGGAAACATAATTCTCTACAAAAAAGGTCTCTTAACATTTTGCCATAGCTCGTTTCGTTTCCGAGATATTTGCAGATATATCTCAAGGGAAGGGACCTGACGGACATATTTCGAGATATTTCCTCTTCTTGTTGTTCTTCTTCTGCACAGCTAAACTGGAAGTGGCATTTCCAGCTCGCAATAGCGCAGAGTTATCTCAAAGAAAGGGGCCACGGTGTTTCTGTATCTCTATTATGTTGGTGCGGCTTCGGAACTTTTAAATATCTGGATATATCTCGAGAACTACGCATCTGATCAAAAAATATCATAGAACATAAAAAGTAGGAAACTTAATTCTCAACAAATAAGGTCTCTTAACATTTTGCCATAGCTCGCTTCGTTTCCGAGATATTTGCAGATTTATCTCAAGGGAAGGGGCCTGACGGACATTTTTCGAGATATTTCTTCTTCTTGTTGTTCTTCTTCTGCACAGCTAAGCTGGAAGTGGCATTTGCAGCTCGCAATAGTGCAGAGTTATCTCGAAGAAAGGGGCCACGGTGTTTCTGTATCTCTATTATGTTGGTGCGGCTTCGGAACTTTTAGATATCTTGATATATCTCGAGAACTACGCATCTGATCAAAAAATATCATAGAACATAAAAAGTAGGAAACTTAATTCTCTACAAAAAAGGTCTCTTAACATTTTGCCATAGCTCGCTTCGTTTCCGAGATATTTGCAGATTTATCTCAAGGGAAGGGGCCTGACGGACATATTTCGAGATATTTCTTCTTCTTGTTGTTCTTCTTCTGCACAGCTAAGCTGGAAGTGGCATTTGCAGCTCGCAATAGTGCAGAGTTATCTCAAAGAAAGGGGCCACGGTGTTTCTGTATCTCTATTATGTTGGTGCGGCTTCGGATCTTTTAAATATCTCGATATATCTCGAAAACTACGCTTCTGATCAAAAAATATCATAGAACATAAATTATAGGAAACATAATTCTCTAGAAAAAAGGTCTCTTAACGTTTTGCCATAGCTCGATTCGTTTCCGAGATATTTGCAGATTTATCTCAAGGGAAGGGGCCTGACGGACATATTTCGAGATATTTCTTCTTCTTGTTGTTCTTCTTCTGCACAGCTAAACTGGAAGTGGCATTTCCAGCTCGCAATAGCGCAGAGTTATCTCAAAGAAAGGGGCCACGGTGTTTCTGTATCTCTATTATGTTGGTGCGGCTTCGGAACTTTTAAATATCTTGATATATCTCGAGAACTACGCATCTGATCAAAACATATCATAGAACATAAAAAGTAGGAAACTTAATTCTCTACAAATAAGGTCTCTTAACATTTTGCCATAGCTCGCTTCGTTTCCGAGATATTTGCAGATTTATCTCAAGGGAAGGGCCCTGACGGACATTTTTCGAGATATTTCTTCTTCTTGTTGTTCTTCTTCTGCACAGCTAAGCTGGAAGTGGCATTTGCAGCTCGCAATAGTGCAGAGTTATCTCGAAGAAAGGGGCCACGGTGTTTCTGTATCTCTATTATGTTGGTGCGGCTTCGGAACTTTTAGATATCTTGATATATCTCGAGAACTACGCATCTGATCAAAAAATATCATAGAACATAAAAAGTAGGAAACTTAATTCTCTACAAAAAAGGTCTCTTAACATTTTGCCATAGCTCGCTTCGTTTCCGAGATATTTGCAGATTTATCTCAAGGGAAGGGGCCTGACGGACATATTTCCAGATATTTCTTCTTCTTGTTGTTCTTCTTCTGCACAGCTAAGCTGGAAGTGGCATTTGCAGCTCGCAATAGTGCAGAGTTATCTCAAAGAAAGGGGCCACGGTGTTTCTGTATCTCTATTATGTTGGTGCGGCTTCGGAACTTTTAAATATCTTGATATATCTCGAGAACTACGCATCCGATCAAAAAATATCATAAAACGTAAAAAGTAGGAAACTTAGTTCTCTACAAAAAAGGTCTCTTAACATTTTGCCATAGCTCGCTTCGTTTCCGAGATATTTGCAGATTTATCTCGAGGGAAGGGGCCTGGCGGACATATTTCGAGATATTTCTTCTTCTTGTTGTTCTTCTTCTGCACAGCTAAGCTGGAAGCGGCATTTGCGGCTCGCACTAGTGCAGAGTTATCTCAAAGAAAGGGGCCACGGTGTTTCTGTATCTCTATTATGTTGGTGCGGCTTCGGATCTTTTAAATATCTCGATATATCTCGAAAACTACGCTTCTGATCAAAAAATATCATAGAACATAAATTGTGGGAAATATAATTCTCTACAAAAAAGGTCTCTTAACATTTTGCCGTAACTCGCTTCGTTTCCGAGATATTTGCAGATTTATCTCAAGGGAAGGGGCCTGACGGACATATTTCCAGATATTTCTTCTTCTTGTTGTTCTTCTTCTGCACAGCTAAGCTGGAAGTGGCATTTGCAGCTCGCAATAGTGCAGAGTTATCTCAAAGAAAGGGGCCACGGTGTTTCTGTATCTCTATTATGTTGGTGCGGCTTCGGAACTTTTAAATATCTTGATATATCTCGAGAACTACGCATCTGATCAAAAAATATCATAGAACATAAAAAGTAGGAAACTTAATTCTCTACAAATAAGGTCTCTTAACATTTTGCCATAGCTCGCTTCGTTTCCGAGATATTTGCAGATTTATCTCAAGGGAAGGGCCCTGACGGACATTTTTCGAGATATTTCTTCTTCTTGTTGTTCTTCTTCTGCACAGCTAAGCTGGAAGTGGCATTTGCAGCTCGCAATAGTGCAGAGTTATCTCGAAGAAAGGGGCCACGGTGTTTCTGTATCTCTATTATGTTGGTGCGGCTTCGGAACTTTTAGATATCTTGATATATCTCGAGAACTACGCATCTGATCAAAAAATATCATAGAACATAAAAAGTAGGAAACTTAATTCTCTACAAAAAAGGTCTCTTAACATTTTGCCATAGCTCGCTTCGTTTCCGAGATATTTGCAGATTTATCTCAAGGGAAGGGGCCTGACGGACATATTTCCAGATATTTCTTCTTCTTGTTGTTCTTCTTCTGCACAGCTAAGCTGGAAGTGGCATTTGCAGCTCGCAATAGTGCAGAGTTATCTCAAAGAAAGGGGCCACGGTGTTTCTGTATCTCTATTATGTTGGTGCGGCTTCGGAACTTTTAAATATCTTGATATATCTCGAGAACTACGCATCCGATCAAAAAATATCATAAAACGTAAAAAGTAGGAAACTTAGTTCTCTACAAAAAAGGTCTCTTAACATTTTGCCATAGCTCGCTTCGTTTCCGAGATATTTGCAGATTTATCTCGAGGGAAGGGGCCTGGCGGACATATTTCGAGATATTTCTTCTTCTTGTTGTTCTTCTTCTGCACAGCTAAGCTGGAAGTGGCATTTGCAGCTCGCAATAGCGCAGAGTTATCTCAAAGAAAGGGGCCACGGTGTTTCTGTATCTCTATTATGTTGGTGCGGCTTCGGAACTTTTAAATATCTCGATATATCTCGAGAACTACGCATCTGATCGAAAAATATCATAGAACATAGAAAGTAGGAAACTTAATTCTCTACAAAAGAGGTCTCTTAACATTTTGCCATAGCTCGCTTCGTTTCCGAGATATTTGCAGATTTATCTCAAGGGAAGGGGCCTGACGGACATATTTCGAGATATTTCTTCTTTTTGTTGTTCTTCTTCTGCACAGCTAAGCTGGAAGTGGCATTTGCAGCTCGCAATAGTGCAGAGTTATCTCAAAGAAAGGGGCCACGGTGTTTCTGTATCTCTATTATGTTGGTGCGGCTTCGGATTGTTTAAATATCTTGATATATCTCGAGAACTACGCATCCGATCAAAAAATATCATAGAACATAAAAAGTAGGAAACTTAATTCTCTACAAAAAAGGTCTCTTAACATTTTGCCATAGCTCGCTTCGTTTCCGAGATATTTGCAGATTTATCTCGAGGGAAGGGGCCTGACGGACATATTTCGAGATATTTCTTCTTCTTGTTGTTCTTCTTCTGCACAGCTAAGCTGGAAGCGGCATTTGCGGCTCGCACTAGTGCAGGGTTATCTCAAAGAAAGGGGCCACGGTGTTTCTGTATCTCTATTATGTTGGTGCGGCTTCGGATCTTTTAAATATCTCGATATATCTCGAAAACTACGCTTCTGATTAAAAAATATCATAGAACATAAATTGTAGGAAACATAATTCTCTACAAAAAAGGTCTCTTAACATTTTGCCATAGCTCGTTTCGTTTCCGAGATATTTGCAGATATATCTCAAGGGAAGGGGCCTGACGGACATATTTCGAGATATTTCCTCTTCTTGTTGTTCTTCTTCTGCACAGCTAAACTGGAAGTGGCATTTCCAGCTCGCAATAGCGCAGAGTTATCTCAAAGAAAGGGGCCACGGTGTTTCTGTATCTCTATTATGTTGGTGCGTCTTCGGAACTTTTAAATATCTCGATATATCTCGAAAACTACGCTTCTGATCAAAAAATATCATAGAACATAAATTGTAGGAAACATAATTCTCTACAAAAAACGTCTCTTAACATTTTGCCATAGCTCGCTTCGTTTCCGAGATATTTGCAGATTCAGCTCAAAGGAACTGGCCTGACGGACATATTTCGAGATATTTTTTCTTCTTGTTGTTCTTCCTCTGCACAGCTAAGCTGGAAGTGGCATCTGCAGCTCGCAATAGTGCAGAGTTATCTCAAAGAAAGGGGCCACGGTGTTTCTGTATCTCTATTATGTTGGGGCGGCTTCGGAACTTTTAAATATCTCGATATATCTCGAAAACTACGCTTCTGATCAAAAAATATCATAGAACGTAAATTGTAGGAAACATAATTCTCTACAAAAAAGGTCTCTTAACATTTTGCCATAGCTCGCTTCGTTTCCGAGATATTTGCAGATATATCTCAAGGGAAGGGGCCTGACGGACATATTTCGAGATATTTCTTCTTCTTGTTGTTCTTCTTCTGCACAGCTAAACTGGAAGTGGCATTTACAGCTCGCAATAGTGCAGAGTTATCTCAAAGAAAGGGGCCACGGTGTTTCTGTATCTCTATTATGTTGGTGCGGCTTCGGAACTTTTAAATATCTTGATATATCTCGAGAACTACGCATCTGATCAAAAAATATCATAGAACATGAAAAGTAGGAAACTTAATTCTCTACAAAAAAGGTCTCTTAACATTTTGCCATAGCTCTCTTCGTTTCCGAGATATTTGCAGATTTATCTCAAGGGAAGGGGCCTGACGGACATATTTCGAGATATTTCTTCTTCTTGCTGTTCTTCTTCTGCACAGCTTAGCTGGAAGTGGCATTTGCAGCTCGCAATAGTGCAGAGTTATCTCAAAGAAAGGGGCCACGGTGTTTCTGTATCTCTATTATGTTGGTGCGGCTTCGGAACTTTTAAATATCTTGATATATCTCGAGAACTACGCGTCTGATCAAAAAATATCATAGAACATAAAAAGTAGGAAACTTAATTCTCTACAAAAACGGTCTCTTAACATTTTGCCATGGCTCGCTTCGTTTCCGAGATATTTGCAGATATATCTCAAGGGAAGGGGCCTGACGGACATATTTCGAGATATTTCTTCTTCTTGTTGTTCTTCTTCTGCACAGCTAAGCTCAAAGTGGCATTTGCAGCTCGCAATAGTGCAGAGTTATCTCAAAGAAAGAGGCCACGGTGTTTCTGTACCTCTATTATGTTGGTGCAGCTTCGGAACTTTTAAATATCTTGATATATCTCGAGAACTACGCATCTGATCAAAAAATATCATCGAACATAAAAAGTAGGAAACTTAATTCTCTACAAAAAAGGTCTCTTAACATTTTGCCATAGCTCGCTTCGTTTCCGAGATATTTGCAGATTTATCTCAAGGGAAGGGTCCTGATGGACATATTTCGAGATATTTCTTCTTCTTGTTGTTCTTCTTCTGCACAGCTAAACTGGAAGTGGCATTTCCAGCTCGCAATCGTGCAGAGTTATCTCAAAGAAAGGGGCCACGGTGTTTCTGTATCTCTATTATGTTGGTGCGGCTTCGGAACTTTAAAATATCTCGATATATCTCGAAAACTACGCTTCTGATCAAAAAATATCATAGAACATAAATTGTAGGAAACATAATTCTCTACAAAAAACGTCTCTTAACATTTTGCCATAGCTCGCTTCGTTTCCGAGATATTTGCAGATTCAGCTCAAAGGAACGGGCCTGACGGACATATTTCGAGATACTTCTTCTTCTTGTTGTTCTTCTTCTGCACAGCTAAGCTGGAAGTGGCATTTGCGGCTCGCACTAGTGCAGAGTTATCTCAAAGAAAGGGGCCACGGTGTTTCTGTATCTCTATTATGTTGGCGCGGCTTCGGAACTTTTAAATATCTCGATATATCTCGAAAACTACGCTTCTGATCAAAAAATATCATAGAACATAAATTGTAGGAAACATAATTCTCTACAAAAAAGGTCTCTTAACATTTTGCCATAGCTCTCTTCGTTTCCGAGATATTTGCAGATTTATCTCAAGGGAAGGGGCCTGACGGACATATTTCGAGATATTTCTTCTTCTTGTTGTTCTTCTTCTGCACAGCTAAACTGGAAGTGGCATTTCCAGCTCGCAATGGTGCAGAGTTATCTCAAAGAGAGGGGCCACGGTGTTTCTGTATCTCTATTATGTTGGTGCGGCTTCGGAACTTTTAAATATCTTGATATATCTCGAGAACTACGCATCTGATCAAAAAATATCATAGAAGATAAAAAGTAGGAAACTTAATTCTCTACACAAAAGGTCTCTTCACATTTTGCCATAGCTCGCTTCGTTTCCGAGATATGTGCAGATTTATCTCAAGGGAAGGGGCCTGACGGACATATTTCGAGATATTTCTTCTTCTTGTTGTTCTTCTTCTGCACAGCTAAGCTGGAAGTGGCATTTGCGGCTCGCACTAGTGCAGAGTTATCTCAAAGAAAGGGGCCACGGTGTTTCTGTATCTCTATTATGTTGGTGCGGCTTCGGAACTTTTAAATATCTTGATATATCTCGAGAACTACGCATCTGATCAAAAAATATCATAGAACATGAAAAGTAGGAAACTTAATTCTCTACAAAAAAGGTCTCTTAACATTTTGCCATAGCTCTCTTCGTTTCCGAGATATTTGCAGATTTATCTCAAGGGAAGGGGCCTGACGGACATATTTCGAGATATTTCTTCTTCTTGCTGTTCTTCTTCTGCACAGCTTAGCTGGAAGTGGCATTTGCAGCTCGCAATAGTGCAGAGTTATCTCAAAGAAAGGGGCCACGGTGTTTCTGTATCTCTATTATGTTGGTGCGGCTTCGGAACTTTTAAATATCTTGATATATCTCGAGAACTACGCGTCTGATCAAAAAATATCATAGAACATAAAAAGTAGGAAACTTAATTCTCTACAAAAACGGTCTCTTAACATTTTGCCATGGCTCGCTTCGTTTCCGAGATATTTGCAGATATATCTCAAGGGAAGGGGCCTGACGGACATATTTCGAGATATTTCTTCTTCTTGTTGTTCTTCTTCTGCACAGCTAAGCTGGAAGTGGCATTTGCGGCTCGCACTAGTGCACAGTTATCTCAAAGAAAGGGGCCACGGTGTTTCTGTATCTCTATTATGTTGGTGCGTCTTCGGAACTTTTAAATATCTTGATATATCTCGAGAACTACGCTTCTGATCAAAAAATATCATAGAACGTAAATTGTAGGAAACATTATTCTCTACGAAAAAGGTCTCTTAACATTTTGCCATAGCTCGCTTCGTTTCCGAGATATTTGCAGATTCATCTCAAGGGAAGGGGTCTGACGGACATATTTCGAGATATTTCTTCTTCTTGTTGTTCTTCTTCTGCACAGCTAAGCTCAAAGTGGCATTTGCAGCTCGCAATAGTGCAGAGTTATCTCAAAGAAAGAGGCCACGGTGTTTCTGTACCTCTATTATGTTGGTGCAGCTTCGGTACTTTTAAATATCTTGATATATCTCGAGAACTACGCATCTGATCAAAAAATATCATCGAACATAAAAAGTAGGAAACTTAATTCTCTACAAAAAAGGTCTCTTAACATTTTGCCATAGCTCGCTTCGTTTCCGAGCTATTTGCAGATTTATCTCAAGGGAAGGGTCCTGATGGACATATTTCGAGATATTTCTTCTTCTTGTTGTTCTTCTTCTGCACAGCTAAACTGGAAGTGGCATTTCCAGCTCGCAATCGTGCAGAGTTATCTCAAAGAAAGGGGCCACGGTGTTTCTGTATCTCTATTATGTTGGTGCGGCTTCGGAACTTTAAAATATCTCGATATATCTCGAAAACTACGCTTCTGATCAAAAAATATCATCGAACATAAATTGTAGGAAACATAATTCTCTACAAAAAACGTCTCTTAACATTTTGCCATAGCTCGCTTCGTTTCCGAGATATTTGCAGATTCAGCTCAAAGGAACGGGCCTGACGGACATATTTCGATATACTTCTTCGTCTTGTTGTTCTTCTTCTGCACAGCTAAGCTGGAAGTGGCATTTGCGGCTCGCACTAGTGCAGAGTTATCTCAAAGAAAGGGGCCACGGTGTTTCTGTATCTCTATTATGTTGGTGCGGCTTCGGAACTTTTAAATATCTCGATATATCTCGAAAACTACGCTTCTGATCAAAAAATATCATAGAACATAAATTGTAGGAAACATAATTCTCTACAAAAAAGGTCTCTTAACATTTTGCCATAGCTCTCTTCGTTTCCGAGATATTTGCAGATTTATCTCAAGGGAAGGGGCCTGACGGACATATTTCGAGATATTTCTTCTTCTTGTTGTTCTTCTTCTGCACAGCTAAACTGGAAGTGGCATTTCCAGCTCGCAATGGTGCAGAGTTATCTCAAAGAGAGGGGCCACGGTGTTTCTGTATCTCTATTATGTTGGTGCGGCTTCGGAACTTTTAAATATCTTGATATATCTCGAGAACTACGCATCTGATCAAAAAATATCATAGAAGATAAAAAGTAGGAAACTTAATTCTCTACACAAAAGGTCTCTTCACATTTTGCCATAGCTCGCTTCGTTTCCGAGATATGTGCAGATTTATCTCAAGGGAAGGGGCCTGACGGACATATTTCGAGATATTTCTTCTTCTTGTTGTTCTTCTTCTGCACAGCTAAGCTGGAAGTGGCATTTGCGGCTCGCACTAGTGCAGAGTTATCTCAAAGAAAGGGGCCACGGTATTTCTGTATCTCTATTATGTTGGTGCGGCTTCGGAACTTTTAAATATCTCGATATATCTAGAAAACTACGCTTCTGATCAAAAAATATCATAGAACATAAATTGCAGGAAACATAATTCTCTACAAAAAAGGTCTCTTAACATTTTGCCATAGCTCACTTCGTTTCCGAGATATTTGCAGATATATCTCAAGGGAAGGGGCCTGACGGACATATTTCGAGATATTTCTTCTTCTTGTTGTTCTTCTTCTGCACAGCTAAGCTGGAAGTGGCATTTACAGCTCGCAATAGTGCAGAGTTATCTCAAAGAAAGGGGCCACGGTGTTTCTGTATCTCTATTATGTTGGTGCGGCTTCGGAACTTTTAAATATCTTGATATATCTCGAGAACTACGCATCTGATCAAAAAATATCATAGAACATGAAAAGTAGGAAACTTAATTCTCTACAAAAAAGGTCTCTTAACATTTTGCCATAGCTCTCTTCGTTTCCGAGATATTTGCAGATTTATCTCAATGGAAGGGGCCTGACGGACATATTTCGAGATATTTCTTCTTCTTGTTGTTCTTCTTCTGCACAGCTAAACTGGAAGTGGCATTTCCAGCTCGCAATAGTGCAGAGTTAACTCAAAGAGAGGGGCCACGGTGTTTCTGTATCTCTATTATGTTGGTGCGGCTTCGGAACTTTTAAATATCTTGATATATCTCGAGAACTACGCATCTGATCAAAAAATATCATAGAAGATAAAAAGTAGGAAACTTAATTCTCTACACAAAAGGTCTCTTCACATTTTGCCATAGCTCGCTTCGTTTCCGAGATATGTGCAGATTTATCTCAAGGGAAGGGGCCTGACGGACATATTTCGAGATATTTCTTCTTCTTGTTGTTCTTCTTCTGCACAGCTAAGCTGGTAGTGGCATTTGCGGCTCGCACTAGTGCAGAGTTATCTCAAAGAAAGGGGCCACGGTGTTTCTGTATCTCTATTATGTTGGTGCGGCTTCGGAACTTTTAAATATCTCGATATATCTCGAAAACTACGCTTCTGATCAAAAAATATCATAGAACATAAATTGTAGGAAACATAATTCTCTACAAAAAAGGTCTCTTAACATTTTGCCATAGCTCGCTTCGTTTCCGAGATATTTGCAGATTCAACTCAAAGGAACTGGCCTGACGGACATATTTCGAGATATTTCTTCTTCTTGTTGTTCTTCCTCTGCACAGCTAAGCTGGAAATGGCATTTGCAGCTCGCAATAGTGCAGAGTTATCTCAAAGAAAGGGGCCACGGTGTTTCTGTATCTCTATTATGTTGGTGCGGCTTCGGAACTTTTAAATATCTTGATATATCTCGAGAACTACGCATCTGATCAAAAAATATCATAGAACATAAAAAGTAGGAAACTTAATTCTCTACAAAAAAGGTCTCTTAACATTTTGCCATAGCTCGCTTCGTTTCCGAGATATTTGCACATTTATCTCAAGGGAAGGGGCCTAACGGACATATTTCGAGATATTTCTTCTTCTTGTTGTTCTTCTTCTGCACAGCTAAACTGGAAGTGGCATTTCCAGCTCGCAATAGTGCAGAGTTATCTCAAAGAGAGGGGCCACGGTGTTTCTGTATCTCTATTATGTTGGTGCGGCTTCGGAACTTTTAAATATCTTGATATATCTCGAGAACTACGCATCTGATCAAAAAATATCATAGAACATAAAAAGTAGGAAACTTAATTCTCTACAAAAAAGGTCGCTTAACATTTTGCCATAGCTCGCTTCGTTTCCGAGATATTTGCAGATTTATCTCAAGGGAAGGGGCCTGACGGACATATTTCGAGATATTTCTTCTTCTTGTTGTTCTTCTTCTGCACAGCTAAGCTGGAAGTGGCATTTGCGGCTCGCACTAGTGCAGAGTTATCTCAACGAAAGGGGCCACGGTGTTTCTGTATCTCTATTATGTTGGTGCGGCTTCGGAACTTTTAAATATCTCGATATATCTCGAGAACTACGCATCTGATCAAAAAATATCATAGAACATAAATTGTAGGAAACATAATTCTCTACAAAAAAGGTCTCTTAACATTTTGCCATAGCTCGCTTCGTTTCCGAGATATTTGCAAATTCAACTCAAAGGAACTGGCCTGACGGACATATTTCCAGATATTTCTTCTTCTTGTTGTTCTTCCTCTGCACAGCTAAGCTGGAAGTGGCATTTGCAGCTCGCAATAGTGCAGAGTTATCTCAAAGAAAGGGGCCACGGTGTTTCTGTATCTCTATTATGTTGGTGCGGCTTCGGAACTTTTAAATATCTTGATATATCTCGAGAACTACGCATCTGATCAAAAAATACCATAGAACGTAAAAAGTAGGAAACTTAATTCTCTACAAAAAAGGTCTCTTAACATTTTGCCATAGCTCGCTTCGTTTCCGAGATATTTGCAGATTCAACTCAAAGGAACTGGCCTGACGGACATATTTCGAGATATTTCTTCTTCTTGTTGTTCTTCCTCTGCACAGCTAAGCTGGAAGTGTCATTTGCAGCTCGCAATAGTGCAGAGTTATCTCAAAGAAAGGGGCCACGGTGTTTCTGTATCTCTATTATGTTGGTGCGGCTTCGGAACTTTTAAATATCTTGATATATCTCGAGAACTACGCATCTGATCAAAAAATATCATAGAACGTAAAAAGTAGGAAACTTAATTCTCTACAAAAAAGGTCTCTTAACATTTTGCCATAGCTCGCTTCGTTTCCGAGATATTTGCATATTTATCTCAAGGGAAGGGGCCTGACGGACATATTTCGAGATATTTCTTCTTCTTGTTGTTCTTCTTCTGCACAGCTAAGCTGGAAGTGGCATTTGCGGCTCGCTCTAGTGCAGAGTTATCTCAAAGAAAGGGGCCACGGTGTTTCTGTATCTCTATTATGTTGGTGCGGCTTCGGAACTTTTAAATATCTTGATATATCTCGAGAACTACGCTTCTGATCAAAAAATATCATAGAACGTAAATTGTAGGAAACATTATTCTCTACAAAAAAGGTCTCTTAACATTTTGCCATAGCTCGCTTCGTTTCCGAGATATTTGCAGATTCATCTCAAGGGAAGGGGTCTGACGGACATATTTCGAGATATTTCTTCTTCTTGTTGTTCTTCTTCTGCACAGCTAAGCTCGAAGTGGCATTTGCAGCTCGCAATAGTGCAGAGTTATCTCAAAGAAAGAGGCCACGGTGTTTCTGTACCTCTATTATGTTGGTGCAGCTTCGGAACTTTTAAATATCTTGATATATCTCGAGAACTACGCATCTGATCAAAAAATATCATCGAACATAAAAAGTAGGAATCATAATTCTCTACAAAAAAGGTCTCTTAACATTTTGCCATAGCTCGCTTCGTTTCCGAGATATTTGCAGATTTATCTCAAGGGAAGTGGCCTGACGGACATATTTCGAGATATTTCTTCTTCTTGTTGTTCTTCTTCTGCACAGCTAAGCTGGAAGTGGCATTTGCAGCTCGCAATAGTGCAGAGTTATCCCAAAGAAAGGGGCCACGGTGTTTCTGTATCTCTATCATGTTGGTGCGGCTTCGGAACTTTTAAATATCTTGATATATCTCGAGAACTACGCATCTGATCAAAAAATATCATAGAACATAAAAAGTAGGAAACTTAATTCTCTACAAAAAAGGTCGCTTAACATTTTGCCATAGCTCGCTTCGTTTCCGAGATATTTGCAAATTCAACTCAAAGGAACTGGCCTGACGGACATATTTCCAGATATTTCTTCTTCTTGTTGTTCTTCCTCTGCACAGCTAAGCTGGAAGTGGCATTTGCAGCTCGCAATAGTGCAGAGTTATCTCAAAGAAAGGGGCCACGGTGTTTCTGTATCTCTATTATGTTGGTGCGGCTTCGGAACTTTTAAATATCTTGATATATCTCGAGAACTACGCATCTGATCAAAAAATATCATAGAACGTAAAAAGTAGGAAACTTAATTCTCTACAAAAAAGGTCTCTTAACATTTTGCCATAGCTCGCTTCGTTTCCGAGATATTTGCAGATTCAACTCAAAGGAACTGGCCTGACGGACATATTTCGAGATATTTCTTCTTCTTGTTGTTCTTCCTCTGCACAGCTAAGCTGGAAGTGTCATTTGCAGCTCGCAATAGTGCAGAGTTATCTCAAAGAAAGGGGCCACGGTGTTTCTGTATCTCTATTATGTTGGTGCGGCTTCGGAACTTTTAAATATCTTGATATATCTCGAGAACTACGCATCTGATCAAAAAATATCATAGAACGTAAAAAGTAGGAAACTTAATTCTCTACAAAAAAGGTCTCTTAACATTTTGCCATAGCTCGCTTCGTTTCCGAGATATTTGCATATTTATCTCAAGGGAAGGGGCCTGACGGACATATTTCGAGATATTTCTTCTTCTTGTTGTTCTTCTTCTGCACAGCTAAGCTGGAAGTGGCATTTGCGGCTCGCACTAGTGCAGAGTTATCTCAAAGAAAGGGGCCACGGTGTTTCTGTATCTCTATTATGTTGGTGCGGCTTCGGAACTTTTAAATATCTTGATATATCTCGAGAACTACGCTTCTGATCAAAAAATATCATAGAACGTAAATTGTAGGAAACATTATTCTCTACAAAAAAGGTCTCTTAACATTTTGCCATAGCTCGCTTCGTTTCCGAGATATTTGCAGATTCATCTCAAGGGAAGGGGTCTGACGGACATATTTCGAGATATTTCTTCTTCTTGTTGTTCTTCTTCTGCACAGCTAAGCTCGAAGTGGCATTTGCAGCTCGCAATAGTGCAGAGTTATCTCAAAGAAAGAGGCCACGGTGTTTCTGTACCTCTATTATGTTGGTGCAGCTTCGGAACTTTTAAATATCTTGATATATCTCGAGAACTACGCATCTGATCAAAAAATATCATCGAACATAAAAAGTAGGAAACATAATTCTCTACAAAAAAGGTCTCTTAACATTTTGCCATAGCTCGCTTCGTTTCCGAGATATTTGCAGATTTATCTCAAGGGAAGTGGCCTGACGGACATATTTCGAGATATTTCTTCTTCTTGTTGTTCTTCTTCTGCACAGCTAAGCTGGAAGTGGCATTTGCAGCTCGCAATAGTGCAGAGTTATCCCAAAGAAAGGGGCCACGGTGTTTCTGTATCTCTATCATGTTGGTGCGGCTTCGGAACTTTTAAATATCTTGATATATCTCGAGAACTACGCATCTGATCAAAAAATATCATAGAACATAAAAAGTAGGAAACTTAATTCTCTACAAAAAAGGTCGCTTAACATTTTGCCATAGCTCGCTTCGTTTCCGAGATATTTGCAGATTTATCTCAAGGGAAGGGGCCTGACGGACATATTTCGAGATATTTCTTCTTCTTGTTGTTCTTCTTCTGCACAGCTAAGCTGGAAGTGGCATTTGCGGCTCGCACTAGTGCAGAGTTATCTCAACGAAAGGGGCCACGGTGTTTCTGTATCTCTATTATGTTGGTGCGGCTTCGGAACTTTTAAATATCTCGATATATCTCGAGAACTACGCATCTGATCAAAAAATATCATAGAACATAAATTGTAGGAAACATAATTCTCTACAAAAAAGGTCTCTTAACATTTTGCCATAGCTCGCTTCGTTTCCGAGATATTTGCAAATTCAACTCAAAGGAACTGGCCTGACGGACATATTTCCAGATATTTCTTCTTCTTGTTGTTCTTCCTCTGCACAGCTAAGCTGGAAGTGGCATTTGCAGCTCGCAATAGTGCAGAGTTATCTCAAAGAAAGGGGCCACGGTGTTTCTGTATCTCTATTATGTTGGTGCGGCTTCGGAACTTTTAAATATCTTGATATATCTCGAGAACTACGCATCTGATCAAAAAATATCATAGAACGTAAAAAGTAGGAAACTTAATTCTCTACAAAAAAGGTCTCTTAACATTTTGCCATACCTCGCTTCGTTTCCGAGATATTTGCAGATTCAACTCAAAGGAACTGGCCTGACGGACATATTTCGAGATATTTCTTCTTCTTGTTGTTCTTCCTCTGCACAGCTAAGCTGGAAGTGTCATTTGCAGCTCGCAATAGTGCAGAGTTATCTCAAAGAAAGGGGCCACGGTGTTTCTGTATCTCTATTATGTTGGTGCGGCTTCGGAACTTTTAAATATCTTGATATATCTCGAGAACTACGCATCTGATCAAAAAATATCATAGAACGTAAAAAGTAGGAAACTTAATTCTCTACAAAAAAGGTCTCTTAACATTTTGCCATAGCTCGCTTCGTTTCCGAGATATTTGCATATTTATCTCAAGGGAAGGGGCCTGACGGACATATTTCGAGATATTTCTTCTTCTTGTTGTTCTTCTTCTGCACAGCTAAGCTGGAAGTGGCATTTGCGGCTCGCACTAGTGCAGAGTTATCTCAAAGAAAGGGGCCACGATGTTTCTGTATCTCTATCATGTTGGTGCGGCTTCGGAACTTTTAAATATCTTGATATATCTCGAGAACTACGCATCTGATCAAAAAATATCATAGAACATAAAAAGTAGGAAACTTAATTCTCTACAAAAAAGGTCTCTTAACATTTTGCCATAGCTCGCTTCGTTTCCGAGATATTTGCAGATTTATCTCAAGGGAAGGGGCCTGACGGACATATTTCGAGATATTTCTTCTTCTTGTTGTTCTTCTTCTGCACAGCTAAGCTGGAAGTGGCATTTGCGGCTCGCACTAGTGCAGAGTTATCTCAACGAAAGGGGCCACGGTGTTTCTGTATCTCTATTATGTTGGTGCGGCTTCGGAACTTTTAAATATCTTGATATATCTCGAGAACTACGCATCTGATCAAAAAATATCATAGAACATAAAAAGTAGGAAACTTAATTCTCTACAAAAAAGGTCTCTTAACATTTTGCCATACCTCGCTTCGTTTCCGAGATATTTGCATATTTATCTCAAGGGAAGGGGCCTGACGGACATATTTCGAGATATTTCTTCTTCTTGTTGTTCTTCTTCTGCACAGCTAAGCTGGAAGTGGCATTTGCGGCTCGCACTAGTGCAGAGTTATCTCAACGAAAGGGGCCACGGTGTTTCTGTATCTCTATTATGTTGGTGCGGCTTCGGAACTTTTAAATATCTTGATATATCTCGAGAACTACGCATCTGATCAAAAAATATCATAGAACATAAAAAGTAGGAAACTTAATTCTCTACAAAAAAGGTCTCTTAACATTTTGCCATACCTCGCTTCGTTTCCGAGATATTTGCATATTTATCTCAAGGGAAGGGGCCTGACGGACATATTTCGAGATATTTCTTCTTCTTGTTGTTCTTCTTCTGCACAGCTAAGCTGGAAGTGGCATTTGCGGCTCGCACTAGTGCAGAGTTATCTCAAAGAAAGGGGCCACGGTGTTTCTGTATCTCTATTATGTTGGTGCGGCTTCGGAACTTTTAAATATCTCGATATATCTCGAAAACTACGCTTCTGATCAAAAAATATCATAGAACCTAAATTGTAGGAAACATAATTCTCTACAAAAAAGGTCTCTTAACATTTTGATATAGCTCGCTTCGTTTCCGAGATATTTGCAGATATATCTCAAGGGAAGGGGCCTGACGGACATATTTCGAGATATTTCTTCTTCTTGTTGTTCTTCTTCTGCACAGCTAAGCTGGAAGTGGCATTTGCAGCTCGCAATAGTGCAGAGTTATCTCAAAGAAAGGGGCCACGGTGTTTCTGTATCTCTATTATGTTGGTGCGGCTTCGGAACTTTTAAATATCTTGATATATCTCGGGAACTACGCATCTGATCAAAAAATATCATAGAACATAAAAAGTAGGAAACTTAATTCTCTACAAAAAAGGTCTCTTAACATTTTGCCATAGCTCGCTTCGTTTCCGAGATATTTGCAGATTTATCTCAAGGGAAGGGGCCTAACGGACATATTTCGAGATATTTCTTCTTCTTGTTGTTCTTCTTCTGCACAGCTAAACTGGAAGTGGCATTTCCAGCTCGCAATAGTGCAGAGTTATCTCAAAGAAAGGGGCCACGGTGTTTCTGTATCTCTATTATGTTGGTGCGGCTTCGGAACTTTTAAATATCTCGATATATCTCGAAAACTACGCTTCTGATCAAAAAATATCATAGAGCATAAATTGTAGGAAACATAATTCTCTACAAAAAAGGTCTCTTAACATTTTGCCATAGCTCGCTTCGTTTCCGAGATATTTGCAGATTCAACTCAAAGGAACTGGCCTGACGGACATATTTCGAGATATTTCTTCTTCTTGTTGTTCTTCCTCTGCACAGCTAAGCTGGAAGTGGCATTTGCAGCTCGCAATAGTGCAGAGTTATCTCAAAGAAAGGGGCCCCGGTGTTTCTGTATCTCTATTATGTTGGTGCGGCTTCGGAACTTTAAAATATCTTTATATATCTCGAGAACTACGCATCTGATTAAAAAATATCATAGAACGTAAAAAGTAGGAAACTTAATTCTCTACAAATAAAGTCGCTTAACATTTTGCCATAGCTCGCTTCGTTTCCGAGATATTTGCAGATTTATCTCAAGGGAAGGGGCCTGACGGACATATTTCGAGATATTTCTTCTTCTTGTTGTTCTTCTTCTGCACAGCTAAGCTGGAAGTGGCATTTGCGGCTCGCACTAGTGCAGAGTTATCTCAAAGAAAGGGGCCACGGTGTTTCTGTATCTCTATTATGTTGGTGCGGCTTCGGAACTTTTAAATATCTCGATATATCTCGAAAACTACGCTTCTGATCAAAAAATATCATAGAACCTAAATTGTAGGAAACATAATTCTCTACAAAAAAGGTCTCTTAACATTTTGCCATAGCTCGCTTCGTTTCCGAGATATTTGCAGATATATCTCAAGGGAAGGGGCCTGACGGACATATTTCGAGATATTTCTTCTTCTTGTTGTTCTTCTTCTGCACAGCTAAGCTGGAAGTGGCATTTGCAGCTCGCAATAGTGCAGAGTTATCTCAATGAAAGGGGCCACGGTGTTTCTGTATCTCTATTATGTTGGTGCGGCTTCGGAACTTTTAAATATCTTGATATATCTCGGGAACTACGCATCTGATCAAAAAATATCATAGAACATAAAAAGTAGGAAACTTAATTCTCTACAAAAAAGGTCTCTTAACATTTTGCCATAGCTCGCTTCGTTTCCGAGATATTTGCAGATTTATCTCAAGGGAAGGGGCCTAACGGACATATTTCGAGATATTTCTTCTTCTTGTTGTTCTTCTTCTGCACAGCTAAACTGGAAGTGGCATTTCCAGCTCGCAATAGTGCAGAGTTATCTCAAAGAAAGGGGCCACGGTGTTTCTGTATCTCTATTATGTTGGTGCGGCTTCGGAACTTTTAAATATCTCGATATATCTCGAAAACTACGCTTCTGATCAAAAAATATCATAGAACCTAAATTGTAGGAAACATAATTCTCTACAAAAAAGGTCTCTTAACATTTTGCCATAGCTCGCTTCGTTTCCGAGATATTTGCAGATATATCTCAAGGGAAGGGGCCTGACGGACATATTTCGAGATATTTCTTCTTCTTGTTGTTCTTCTTCTGCACAGCTAAGCTGGAAGTGGCATTTGCAGCTCGCAATAGTGCAGAGTTATCTCAATGAAAGGGGCCACGGTGTTTCTGTATCTCTATTATGTTGGTGCGGCTTCGGAACTTTTAAATATCTTGATATATCTCGGGAACTACGCATCTGATCAAAAAATATCATAGAACATAAAAAGTAGGAAACTTAATTCTCTACAAAAAAGGTCTCTTAACATTTTGCCATAGCTCGCTTCGTTTCCGAGATATTTGCAGATTTATCTCAAGGGAAGGGGCCTAACGGACATATTTCGAGATATTTCTTCTTCTTGTTGTTCTTCTTCTGCACAGCTAAACTGGAAGTGGCATTTCCAGCTCGCAATAGTGCAGAGTTATCTCAAAGAAAGGGGCCACGGTGTTTCTGTATCTCTATTATGTTGGTGCGGCTTCGGAACTTTTAAATATCTCGATATATCTCGAAAACTACGCTTCTGATCAAAAAATATCATAGAGCATAAATTGTAGGAAACATAATTCTCTACAAAAAAGGTCTCTTAACATTTTGCCATAGCTCGCTTCGTTTCCGAGATATTTGCAGATTCAACTCAAAGGAACTGGCCTGACGGACATATTTCGAGATATTTCTTCTTCTTGTTGTTCTTCCTCTGCACAGCTAAGCTGGAAGTGGCATTTGCAGCTCGCAATAGTGCAGAGTTATCTCAAAGAAAGGGGCCACGGTGTTTCTGTATCTCTATTATGTTGGTGCGGCTTCGGAACTTTAAAATATCTTTATATATCTCGAGAACTACGCATCTGATTAAAAAATATCATAGAACGTAAAAAGTAGGAAACTTAATTCTCTACAAATAAAGTCGCTTAACATTTTGCCATAGCTCGCTTCGTTTCCGAGATATTTGCAGATTTATCTCAAGGGAAGGGGCCTGACGGACATATTTCGAGATATTTCTTCTTCTTGTTGTTCTTCTTCTGCACAGCTAAGCTGGAAGTGGCATTTGCAGCTCGCAATAGTGCAGAGTTATCTCAAAGAAAGGGGCCACGGTGTTTCTGTATCTCTATTATGTTGGTGCGGCTTCGGAACTTTTAAATATCTTGATATATCTCGAGAACTACGCATCTGATCAAAAAATATCATAGAACATAAAAAGTAGGAAACTTAATTCTCTACAAAAAAGGTCTCTTAACATTTTGCCATAGCTCGCTTCGTTTCCGAGATATTTGCACATTTATCTTAAGGGAAGGGGCCTAACGGACATATTTCGAGATATTTCTTCTTCTTGTTGTTCTTCTTCTGCACAGCTAAACTGGAAGTGGCATTTCCAGCTCGCAATAGTGCAGAGTTATCTCTAAGAGAGGGGCCACGGTGTTTCTGTATCTCTATTATGTTGGTGCGGCTTCGGAACTTTTAAATATCTTGATATATCTCGAGAACTACGCATCTGATCAAAAAATATCATAGAAGATAAAAAGTAGGAAACTTCATTCTCTACACAAAAGGTCTCTTCACATTTTGCCATAGCTCGCTTCGTTTCCGAGTTATGTGCAGATTTATCTCAAGGGAAGGGGCCTGACGGACATATTTCGAGATATTTCTTCTTCTTGTTGTTCTTCTTCTGCACAGCTAAGCTGGAAGTGGCATTTGCGGCTCGCACTAGTGCAGAGTTATCTCAAAGAAAGGGGCCACGGTGTTTCTGTATCTCTATTATGTTGGTGCGGCTTCGGAACTTTTAAATATCTCGATATATCTCGAAAACTACGCATCTGATCAAAAAATATCATAGAAGATAAAAAGTAGGAAACTTCATTCTCTACACAAAAGGTCTCTTCACATTTTGCCATAGCTCGCTTCGTTTCCGAGTTATGTGCAGATTTATCTCAAGGGAAGGGGCCTGACGGACATATTTCGAGATATTTCTTCTTCTTGTTGTTCTTCTTCTGCACAGCTAAGCTGGAAGTGGCATTTGCGGCTCGCACTAGTGCAGAGTTATCTCAAAGAAAGGGGCCACGGTGTTTCTGTATCTCTATTATGTTGGTGCGGCTTCGGAACTTTTAAATATCTCGATATATCTCGAAAACTACGCTTCTGATCAAAAAATATCATAGAACATAAATTGTAGGAAGCATAATTCTCTACAAAAAAGGTCTCTTAACATTTTGCCATAGCTCGCTTCGTTTCCGAGATATTTGCAGATTCAACTCAAAGGAACTGGCCTGACGGACATATTTCGAGATATTTCTTCTTCTTGTTGTTCTTCCTCTGCACAGCTAAGCTGGAAGTGGCATTTGCAGCTCGCAATAGTGCAGAGTTATCTCAAAGAAAGGGGCCACGGTGTTTCTGTATCTCTATTATGTTGGTGCGGCTTCGGAACTTTTAAATATCTTGATATATCTCGAGAACTACGCATCTGATCAAAAAATATCATAGAACATAAAAAGTAGGAAACTTAATTCTCTACAAAAAAGGTCTCTTAACATTTTGCCATAGCTCGCTTCGTTTCCGAGATATTTGCATATTTATCTCAAGGGAAGGGGCCTGACGGACATATTTCGAGATATTTCTTCTTCTTGTTGTTCTTCTTCTGCACAGCTAAGCTGGAAGTGGCATTTGCGGCTCGCACTAGTGCAGAGTTATCTCAAAGAAAGGGGCCACGGTGTTTCTGTATCTCTATTATGTTGGTGCGGCTTCGGAACTTTTAAATATCTTCATATATCTCGAGAACTACGCTTCTGATCAAAAAATATCATAGAACGTAAATTGTAGGAAACATTATTCTCTACAAAAAAGGTCTCTTAACATTTTGCCATAGCTCGCTTCGTTTCCGAGATATTTGCAGATTCATCTCAAGGGAAGGGGTCTGACGGACATATTTCGAGATATTTCTTCTTCTTGTTGTTCTTCTTCTGCACAGCTAAGCTCGAAGTGGCATTTGCAGCTCGCAATAGTGCAGAGTTATCTCAAAGAAAGAGGCCACGGTGTTTCTGTACCTCTATTATGTTGGTGCAGCGTCGGAACTTTTAAATATCTTGATATATCTCGAGAACTACGCATCTGATCAAAAAATATCATCGAACATAAAAAGTAGGAAACATAATTCTCTACAAAAAAGGTCTCTTAACATTTTGCCATAGCTCGCTTCGTTTCCGAGATATTTGCAGATTTATCTCAAGGGAAGTGGCCTGACGGACATATTTCGAGATATTTCTTCTTCTTGTTGTTCTTCTTCTGCACAGCTAAGCTGGAAGTGGCATTTGCAGCTCGCAATAGTGCAGAGTTATCCCAAAGAAAGGGGCCACGGTGTTTCTGTATCTCTATCATGTTGGTGCGGCTTCGGAACTTTTAAATATCTTGATATATCTCGAGAACTACGCATCTGATCAAAAAATATCATAGAACATAAAAAGTAGGAAACTTAATTCTCTACAAAAAAGGTCTCTTAACATTTTGCCATAGCTCGCTTCGTTTCCGAGATATTTGCAGATTTATCTCAAGGGAAGGGGCCTGACGGACATATTTCGAGATATTTCTTCTTCTTGTTGTTCTTCTTCTGCACAGCTAAGCTGGAAGTGGCATTTGCGGCTCGCACTAGTGCAGAGTTATCTCAACGAAAGGGGCCACGGTGTTTCTGTATCTCTATTATGTTGGTGCGGCTTCGGAACTTTTAAATATCTCGATATATCTCGAAAACTACGCTTCTGATCAAAAAATATCATAGAACATAAATTGTAGGAAGCATAATTCTCTACAAAAAAGGTCTCTCAACATTTTGCCATAGCTCGCTTCGTTTCCGAGATATTTGCAGATATATCTCAAGGGAAGGGGCCTGACGGACATATTTCGAGATATTTCTTCTTCTTGTTGTTCTTCTTCTGCACAGCTAAGCTGGAAGTGGCATTTACAGCTCGCAATAGTGCAGAGTTATCTCAAAGAAAGGGGCCACGGTGTTTCTGTATCTCTATTATGTTGGTGCGGGTTCGGTACTTTTAAATATCTTGATATATCTCGAGAACTACGCATCTGATCAAAAAATATCATAGAACATGAAAAGTAGGAAACTTAATTCTCTACAAAAAAGGTCTCTTAACATTTTGCCATAGCTCTCTTCGTTTCCGAGATATTTGCAGATTTATCTCAAGGGATGGGGCCTGACGGACATATTTCGAGATATTTCTTCTTCTTGTTGTTCTTCTTCTGCACAGCTAAGCTGGAAGTGGCATTTGCAGCTCGCAATAGTGCAGAGTTATCTCAAAGAAAGGGGTCACGGTGTTTCTGTATCTCTATTATGTTGGTGCGGCTTCGGAACTTTTAAATATCTTGATATATCTCGAGAACTACGCGTCTGATCAAAAAATATCATAGAACATAAAAAGTAGGAAACTTAATTCTCTACAAAAACGGTCTCTTAACATTTTGCCATAGCTCGCTTCGTTTCCGAGATATTTGCACATATATCTCAAGGGAAGGGGCCTGACGGACATATTTCGAGATATTTCTTCTTCTTGTTGTTCTTCTTCTGCACAGCTAAGCTGGAAGTGGCATTTGCGGCTCGCACTAGTGCACAGTTATCTCAAAGAAAGGGGCCACGGTGTTTCTGTATCTCTATTATGTTGGTGCGTCTTCGGAACTTTTAAATATCTCGATATATCTCGAAAACTACGCTTCTGATCAAAAAATATCATAGAACATAAATTGTAGGAAACATAATTCTCTACAAAAAACGTCTCTTAATATTTTGCCATAGCTCGCTTCGTTTCCGAGATATTTGCAGATTCAGCTCAAAGGAACTGGCCTGACGGACATATTTCGAGATATTTCTTCTTCTTGTTGTTCTTCCTCTGCACAGCTAAGCTGGAAGTGGCATTTGCGGCTCGCACTAGTGCACAGTTATCTCAAAGAAAGGGGCCACGGTGTTTCTGTATCTCTATTATGTTGGTGCGTCTTCGGAACTTTTAAATATCTCGATATATCTCGAAAACTACGCTTCTGATCAAAAAATGTCATAGAACATAAATTGTAGGAAACATAATTCTCTACAAAAAACGTCTCTTAACATTTTGCCATAGCTCGCTTCGTTTCCGAGATATTTGCAGATTCAGCTCAAAGGAACTGGCCTGACGGACATATTTCGAGATATTTCTTCTTCTTGTTGTTCTTCCTCTGCACAGCTAAGCTGGAAGTGGCATTTGCAGCTCGCAATAGTGCAGAGTTATATCAAAGAAAGGGGCCACGGTGTTTCTGTATCTCTATTATGTTGGTGCGGCTTCGGAACTTTTAAATATCTTGATATATCTCGAGAACTACGCATCTGATCAAAAAATATCATACAACATAAAAAGTAGGAAACTTAATTCTCTACAAAAAAGGTCTCTTAACATTTTGCCATACCTCGCTTCGTTTCCGAGATATTTGCATATTTATCTCAAGGGAAGGGGCCTGACGGACATATTTCGAGATACTTCTTCTTCTTGTTGTTCTTCTTCTGCACAGCTGAGCTGGAAGTGGCATTTGCGGCTCGCACTAGTGCAGAGTTATCTCAAAGAAAGGGGCCACGGTGTTTCTGTATCTCTATTATGTTGGTGCGGCTTCGGAACTTTTAAATATCTTGATATATCTCGAGAACTACGCTTCTGATCAAAAAATATCATAGAACGTAAATTGTAGGAAACATTATTCTCTACAAAAAAGGTCTCTTAACATTTTGCCATAGCTCGCTTCGTTTCCGAGATATTTGCAGATTTATCTCAAGGGAAGGGGCCTGACGGACATATTTCGAGATATTTCTTCTTCTTGTTGTTCTTCTTCTGCACAGCTAAGCTGGAAGTGGCATTTGCGGCTCGCACTAGTGCAGAGTTATCTCAAAGAAAGGGGCCACGGTGTTTCTGTATCCCTATTATGTTGGTGCGGCTTCGGAACTTTTAAATATCTCGATACATCTCGAAAACTACGCTTCTGATCAAAAAATATCATAGAACATAAATTGTAGGAAACATAATTCTCTATAAAAAACGTCTCTTAACATTTTGTCATTGCTCGCTTCGTTTCCGAGATATTTGCAGATATATCTCAAGGGAAGGGGCCTGACGGACATATTTCGAGATATTTCTTCTTCTTGTTGTTCTTCTTCTGCACAGCAAAACTGGAAGTGGCATTTCCAGCTCGCAATAGTGGAGAGTTATCTCAAAGAAAGGGGCCACGGTGTTTCTGTATCTCTATTATGTTGGTGCGGCTTCGGAACTTTTAAATATCTTGATATATCTCGAGAACTACGCATCTGATCAAAAAATATCATACAACATAAAAAGTAGGAAACTTAATTCTCTACAAAAAAGGTCTCTTAACATTTTGCCATAGCTCGCTTCGTTTCCGAGATATTTGCAGATTTATCTCAAGGGAAGGGGCCTGACGGACATATTTCGAGATACTTCTTCTTCTTGTTGTTCTTCTTCTGCACAGCTGAGCTGGAAGTGGCATTTGCAGGTCGCAATAGTGCAGAGTTATCTCAAAGAAAGGGGCCACGGTGTTTCTGTATCTCTATTATGTTGGTGCGGCTTCGGAACTTTTAAATATATCGATATATCTCGAAAACTACGCTTCTGATCAAAAAATATCATAGAACGTAAATTGTAGGAAACATTATTCTCTACAAAAAAGGTCTCTTAACATTTTGCCATAGCTCGCTTCGTTTCCGAGATATTTGCAGATTTATCTCAAGGGAAGGGTCCTGATGGACATATTTCGAGATATTTCTTCTTCTTGTTGTTCTTCTTCTGCACAGCTAAACTGGAAGTGGCATTTCCAGCTCGCAATCGTGCAGAGTTATCTCAAAGAAAGGGGCCACGGTGTTTCTGTATCTCTATTATGTTGGTGCTGCTTCGGAACTTTTAAATATCTTGATATATCTCGAGAACTACGCATCTGATCAAAAAATATCATAGAACATAAAAAGTAGGAAACTTAATTCTCTACAAAAAAGGTCTCTTAACATTTTGCCATAGCTCGCTTCGTTTCCGAGATATTTGCAGATTTATCTCAAGGGAAGGGGCCCGACGGACATATTTCGAGATATTTCTTCTTCTTGTTGTTCTTCTTCTGCACAGCTAAGCTGGAAGTGGCATTTGCGGCTCGAACTAGTGCAGAGTTATCTCAAAGAAAGGGGCCACGGTGTTTCTGTATCCCTATTATGTTGGTGCGGCTTCGGAACTTTTAAATATCTCGATATATCTCGTAAAAACTACGCTTCTGATCAAAAAATATCATAGAACATAAATTGTAGGAAACATAATTCTCTATAAAAAACGTCTCTTAACATTTTGTCATAGCTCGCTTCGTTTCCGAGATATTTGCAGATTCAGCTCAAAGGAACTGGCCTGACGGACATATTTCGAGATATTTCTTCTTCTTGTTGTTCTTCCTCTGCACAGCTAAGCTGGAAGTGGCATTTCCAGCTCGCAATCGTGCAGAGTTATCTCAAAGAAAGGGGCCACGGTGTTTCTGTATCTCTATTATGTTGGTGCGGCTTCGGAACTTTTAAATATCTTGATATATCTCGAGAACTACGCATCTGATCAAAAAATATCATAGAACATAAAAAGTAGGAAACTTAATTCTCTACAAAAAAGGTCTCTTAACATTTTGCCATAGCTCGCTTCGTTTCCGAGATATTTGCAGATTTATCTCAAGGGAAGGGGCCCGACGGACATATTTCGAGATATTTCTTCTTCTTGTTGTTCTTCTTCTGCACAGCTAAGCTGGAAGTGGCATTTGCGGCTCGCACTAGTGCAGAGTTATCTCAAAGAAAGGGGCCACGGTGTTTCTGTATCCCTATTATGTTGGTGCGGCTTCGGAACTTTTAAATATCTCGATATATCTCGAAAACTACGCTTCTGATCAAAAAATATCATAGAACATAAATTGTAGGAAACATAATTCTCTATAAAAAACGTCTCTTAACATTTTGTCATTGCTCGCTTCGTTTCCGAGATATTTGCAGATATATCTCAAGGGAAGGGGCCTGACGGACATATTTCGAGATATTTCTTCTTCTTGTTGTTCTTCTTCTGCACAGCTAAGCTGGAAGTGGCATTTACAGCTCGCAATAGTGCAGAGTTATCTCAAAGAAAGGGGCCACGGTGTTTCTGTATCTCTATTATGTTGGTGCGGCTTCGGAACTTTTAAATATCTTGATATATCTCGAGAACTACGCATCTGATCAAAAAATATCATAGAACATAAAAAGTAGGAAACTTAATTCTCTACAAAAAAGGTCTCTTAACATTTTGCCATAGCTCGCTTCGTTTCCGAAATATTTGCAGATTTATCTCAAGGGAAGGGGCCTGACGGACATATTTCGAGATATTTCTTCTTCTTGTTGTTCTTCTTCTGCACAGCTAAGCTGGAAGTGGCATTTGCGGCTCGCACTAGTGCAGAGTTATCTCAAAGAAAGGGGCCACGGTGTTTCTGTATCCCTATTATGTTGGTGCGGCTTCGGAACTTTTAAATATCTCGATATATCTCGTAAAAACTACGCTTCTGATCAAAAAATATCATAGAACATAAATTGTAGGAAACATAATTCTCTATAAAAAACGTCTCTTAACATTTTGTCATAGCTCGCTTCGTTTCCGAGATATTTGCAGATTCAGCTCAAAGGAACTGGCCTGACGGACATATTTCGAGATATTTCTTCTTCTTGTTGTTCTTCCTCTGCACAGCTAAGCTGGAAGTGGCATTTGCAGCTCGCAATAGTGCAGAGTTATCTCAAAGAAAGGGGCCACGGTGTTTCTGTATCTCTATTATGTTGGTGCGGCTTCGGAACTTTTAAATATCTTGATATATCTCGAGAACTACGCATCTGATCAAAAAATATCATAGAACATAAAAAGTAGGAAACTTAATTCTCTACAAAAAAGGTCTCTTAACATTTTGCCATAGCTCGCTTCGTTTCCGAGATATTTGCAGATTTATCTCAAGGGAAGGGGCCTAACGGACATGTTTCGAGATATTTCTTCTTCTTGTTGTTCTTCTTCTGCACAGCTAAACTGGAAGTGGCATTTCCAGCTCGCAATAGTGCAGAGTTATCTCAAAGAAAGGGGCCACGGTGTTTCTGTATCTCTATTATGTTGGTGCGGCTTCGGAACTTTTAAATATCTTGATATACCTCGAGAACTACGCATCTGATCAAAAAATATCATAGAAGATAAAAAGTAGGAAACTTAATTCTCTACAAAAAAGGTCTCTTAACATTTTGCCATAGCTCGCTTCGTTTCCGAGATATTTGCAGATTTATCTCAAGGGAAGGGGCCTGACGGACATATTTCGAGATATTTCTTCTTCTTGTTGTTCTTCTTCTGCACACCTAAACTGGAAGTGGCATTTCCAGCTCGCAATAGTGCAGAGTTATCTCAAAGAAAGGGGCCACGGTGTTTCTGTATCTCTATTATGTTGGTGCGGCTTCGGAACTTTTAAATATCTTGATATACCTCGAGAACTACGCATCTGATCAAAAAATATCATAGAACATAAAAAGTAGGAAACTTAAATCTCTACAAAAAAGGTCTCTTAACATTTTGCCATAGCTCTCTTCGTTTCCGAGATATTTGCAGATTTATCTCAAGGGAAGGGGCCTGACGGACATATTTCGAGATATTTCTTCTTCTTGTTGTTCTTCTTCTGCACAGCTAAGCTGGAAGTGGCATTTGCAGCTCGCAATAGTGCAGAGTTATCTCAAAGAAAGGGGCCACGGTGTTTCTGTATCTCTATTATGTTGGTGCGGCTTCGGAACTTTTAAATATCTCGATATATCTCGAAAACTACGCCTCTGATCAAAAAATATCATAGAACATAAAAAGTAGGAAACTTAATTCTCTACAAAAACGGTCTCTTAACATTTTGCCATAGCTCGCTTCGTTTCCGAGATATTTGCAGATTTATCTCAAGGGAAGGGGCCTGACGGATATATTTCGAGATATTTCTTCTTCTTGTTGTTCTTCTTCTGCACAGCTAAGCTGGAAGTGGCATTTGCAGCTCGCAATAGTGCAGAGTTATCTCAAAGAAAGGGGCCACGGTGTTTCTGTATCTCTATTATGTTGGTGCGGCTTCGGAACTTTTAAATATCTTGATATATCTCGAGAACTACGCATCTGATCAAAAAATACCATAGAACATAAAAAGTAGGAAACTTAATTCTCTACAAAAAAGGTCTCTTAACATTTTGCCATAGCTCGCTTCGTTTCCGAGATATTTGCAGATTTATCTCAAGGGAAGGGGCCTGACGGACATATTTCGAGATATTTCTTCTTCTTGTTGTTGTTCTTCTGCACAGCTAAGCTGGAAGTGGCATTTGCAGCTCGCAATAGTGCAGAGTTATCTCAAAGAAAGGGTCCACGGTGTTTCTGTATCTCTATTATGTTGGTGCGGCTTCGGAACTTTTAAATATCTTGATATATCTCGAGAACTACGCATCTGATCAAAAAATATCATAGAGCGTAAAAAGTAGGAAACTTAATTCTCTACAAAAAAGGTCTCTTAACATTTTGCCATAGCTCTCTTCGTTTCCGAGATATTTGCAGATTTATCTCAAGGGAAGGGGCCTGACGGACATATTTCGAGATATTTCTTCTTCTTGTTGTTCTTCTTCTGCACAGCTAAGCTGGAAGTGGCATTTGCAGCTCGCAATAGTGCAGAGTTATCTCAAAGAGAGGGTCCACGGTGTTTCTGTATCTCTATTATGTTGGTGCGGCTTCGGAACTTTTAAATATCTTGATATATCTCGAGAACTACGCATCTGATCAAAAAATATCATAGAACATAAATAGTAGGAAACTTAATTCTCTACAAAAAAGGTCTCTCAACATTTTGCCATAGCTCGCTTCGTTTCCGAGATATTTGCAGATTTATCTCAAGGGAAGGGGCCTAACGGACATATTTCGAGATATTTCTTCTTCTTGTTGTTCTTCTTCTGCACAGCTAAACTGGAAGTGGCATTTCCAGCTCGCAATAGTGCAGAGTTATCTCAAAGAGAGGGGCCACGGTGTTTCTGTATCTCTATTATGTTGGTGCGGCTTCGGAACTTTTAAATAGCTTGATATACCTCGAGAACTACGCATCTGATCAAAAAATATCATAGAACATAAAAAGTAGGAAACTTAAATCTCTACAAAAAAGGTGTCTTAACATTTTGCCATAGCTCGCTTCGTTTCCGAGATATTTGCAGATTTATCTCAAGGGAAGGGGCCTAACGGACATGTTTCGAGATATTTCTTCTTCTTGTTGTTCTTCTTCTGCACAGCTAAACTGGAAGTGGCATTTCCAGCTCGCAATAGTGCAGAGTTATCTCAAAGAAAGGGGCCACGGTGTTTCTGTATCTCTATTATGTTGGTGCGGCTTCGGAACTTTTAAATATCTTGATATACCTCGAGAACTACGCATCTGATCAAAAAATATCATAGAAGATAAAAAGTAGGAAACTTAATTCTCTACAAAAAAGGTCTCTTAATATTTTGCCATAGCTCGCTTCGTTTCCGAGATATTTGCAGATTTATCTCAAGGGAAGGGGCCTGACGGACATATTTCGAGATATTTCTTCTTCTTGTTGTTCTTCTTCTGCACAGCTAAGCTGGAAGTGGCATTTGCAGCTCGCAATAGTGCAGAGTTATCTCAAAGAGAGGGTCCACGGTGTTTCTGTATCTCTATTATGTTGGTGCGGCTTCGGAACTTTTAAATATCTTGATATATCTCGAGAACTACGCATCTGATCAAAAAATATCATAGAACATAAATAGTAGGAAACTTAATTCTCTACAAAAAAGGTCTCTCAACATTTTGCCATAGCTCGCTTCGTTTCCGAGATATTTGCAGATTTATCTCAAGGGAAGGGGCCTGACGGACATATTTCGAGATATTTCTTCTTCTTGTTGTTCTTCTTCTGCACAGCTAAGCTGGAAGTGGCATTTGCATCTCGCAATAGTGCAGAGTTATCTCAAAGAAAGGGGCCACGGTGTTTCTGTATCTCTATTATGTTGGTGCGGCTTCGGAACTTTTAAATATCTCGATATATCTCGAAAACTACGCCTCTGATCAAAAAATATCATAGAACATAAAAAGTAGGAAACTTAATTCTCTACAAAAAAGGTCTCTTAACATTTTGCCATAGCTCGCTTCGTTTCCGAGATATTTGCAGATTTATCTCAAGGGAAGGGGCCTGACGGATATATTTCGAGATATTTCTTCTTCTTGTTGTTCTTCTTCTGCACAGCTAAGCTGGAAGTGGCATTTGCAGCTCGCAATAGTGCAGAGTTATCTCAAAGAAAGGGGCCACGGTGTTTCTGTATCTCTATTATGTTGGTGCGGCTTCGGAACTTTTAAATATCTTGATATACCTCGAGAACTACGCATCTGATCAAAAAATATCATAGACCATAAAAAGTAGGAAACTTAATTCTCTACAAATAAAGTCTCTTAACATTTTGCCATAGCTCGCTTCGTTTCCGAGATATTTGCAGATTTATCTCAAGGGAAGGGGCCTGACGGACATATTTCGAGATATTTCTTCTTCTTGTTGTTCTTCTTCTGCACAGCTAAGCTGGAAGTGGCATTTGCAGCTCGCAATAGTGCAGAGTTATCTCAAAGAAAGGGGCCACGGTGTTTCTGTATCTCTATTATGTTGGTGCGGCTTCGGAACTTTTAAATATCTGGATATATCTCGAGAACTACGCATCTGATCAAAAAATATCATAGAACATAAAAAGTAGGAAACTTAATTCTCTAGAAAAAAGGTCTCCTAACATTTTGCCATAGCTCGCTTCGTTTCCGAGATATTTGCGGATTTATCTCAAGGGAAGGGGCCTGACGGACATATCTCGAGATATTTCTTCTTCTTGTTGTTCTTCTTCTGCACAGCTAAACTGGAAGTGGCATTTCCAGCTCGCAATATTGCAGAGTTATCTCAAAGAAAGGGGCCACGGTGTTTCTGTATCTCTATTATGTTGGTGCGGCTTCGGAACTTTTAAATATCTTGATATATCTCGAGAACTACGCATCTGATCAAAAAATATCATAGAACATAAAAAGTAGGAAACTTAATTCTCTAGAAAAAAGGTCTCCTAACATTTGGCCATAGCTCGCTTCGTTTCCGAGATATTTGCGGATTTATCTCAAGGGAAGGGGCCTGACGGACATATCTCGAGATATTTCTTCTTCTTGTTGTTCTTCTTCTGCACAGCTAAACTGGAAGTGGCATTTCCAGCTCGCAATAGTGCAGAGTTATCTCAAAGAAAGGGGCCACGGTGTTTCTGTATCTCTATTATGTTGGTGCGGCTTCGGAACTTTTAAATATCTGGATATATCTCGAGAACTACGCATCTGATCAAAAAATATCATAGAACATAAAAAGTAGGAAACTTAATTCTCTAGAAAAAAGGTCTCCTAACATTTTGCCATAGCTCGCTTCGTTTCCGAGATATTTGCGGATTTATCTCAAGGGAAGGGGCCTGACGGACATATCTCGAGATATTTCTTCTTCTTGTTGTTCTTCTTCTGCACAGCTAAACTGGAAGTGGCATTTCCAGCTCGCAATAGTGCAGAGTTATCTCAAAGAAAGGGGCCACGGTGTTTCTGTATCTCTATTATGTTGGTGCGGCTTCGGAACTTTTAAATATCTTGATATATCTCGAGAACTACGCATCTGATCAAAAAATATCATGGAACATAAAAAGTAGAAAACCTAATTCTCTACAAAAAAGGTCTCTTAACATTTTGCCATAGCTCGCTTCGTTTCCGAGATATTTGCAGATTTATCTCAAGGGAAGGGGCCTGACGGACATATTTCGAGATATTTCTTCTTCTTGTTGTTCTTCTTCTGCACAGCTAAGCTGGAAGTGGCATTTGCAGCTCGCAATAGTGCAGAGTTATCTCAAAGAAAGGGGCCACGGTGTTTCTGTATCTCTATTATGTTGGTGCGGCTTCGGAACTTTTAAATATCTTGATATATCTCGAGAACTACGCATCTGATCAAAAAATATCATAGAACATAAAAAGTAGGAAACTTAATTCTCTACAAAAAAGGTCTCTTAACATTTTGCCATAGCTCGCTTCGTTTCCGAGATATTTGCGGATTTATCTCAAGGGAAGGGGCCTGACGGACATATTTCGAGATATTTCTTCTTCTTGTTGTTCTTCTTCTGCACAGCTAAGCTGAAGTGGCATTTACAGCTCGCAATAGTGCAGAGTTATCTCAAAGAAAGGGGCCACGGTGTTTCTGTATCTCTATTATGTTGGTGCGGCTTCGGAACTTTTAAATATCTTGATATATCTCGAGGACTACGCATCTGATCAAAAAATATCATAGAACATAAAAAGTAGGAAACTTAATTCTCTACAAATAAAGTCTCTTAACATTTTGCCATAGCTCGCTTCGTTTCCGAGATATTTGCGGATTTATCTCAAGGGAAGGGGCCTGACGGACATATTTCGAGATATTTCTTCTTCTTGTTGTTCTTCTTCTGCACAGCTAAGCTGGAAGTGGCATCTGCAGCTCGCAATAGTGCAGGGTTATCTCAAAGAAAGGGGCCACTGTGTTTCTGTATCTCTATTATGTTGGTGCGGCTTCGGAACTTTTAAATATCTTGATATATCTCGAGAACTACGCATCTGCTCAAAAAATATCATAGAACATAAAAAGTAGGAAACTTAATTCTCTACAAAAAAGGTCTCTTAACATTTTGCCATAGCTCGCTTCGTTTCCGAGATATTTCCAGATTTATCTCAAGGGAAGGGGCCTGACGGACATATTTCGAGATATTTCTTCTTCTTGTTGTTCTTCTTCTGCACAGCTAAGCTGGAAGTGGCATTTGCAGCTCGCAATAGTGCAGAGTTATCTCAAAGAAGGGGGCCACGGTGTTTCTGTATCTCTATTATGTTGGTGCGGCTTCGGAACTTTTAAATATCTTGATATATCTCGAGAACTACGCATCTGATCAAATAATATCATAGAACATAAAAAGTAGGAAACTTAATTCTCTACAAATAAGGTCTCTTAACATTTTGCCATAGCTCGCTTCGTTTCCGAGATATTTGCAGATTTATCTCAAGTGAAGGGGCCTGACGGTCATATTTCGAGATATTTCTTCTTCTTGTTGTTCTTCTTCTGCACAGCTAAGCTGGAAGTGGCATTTGCAGCTCGCAATAGGTCAGAGTTATCTCAAAGAAAGGGGCCACGGTGTTTCTGTATCTCTACTATGTTGGTGCGGCTTCGGAACTTTTAAATATCTTGATATATCTCGAGAACTACGCATCTGATCGCAAAATATCATAGAACATAAAAAGTAGCAAACTTAATTGTCTACAAAAAAGGTCTCTCAACATTTTGCCATAGCTCGCTTCGTTTCCGAGATATTTGCTGATTTATCTCAAGGGAAGGGTCCTGACGGACATATTTCGGGATATTTCTTCTTCTTGTTGTTCTTCTTCTGCACAGCTAAGCTGGAAGTGGCATTTGCAGCTCGCAATAGTGCAGAGTTATCTCAAAGAAAGGGGCCACGGTGTTTCTGTATCTCTATTATGTTGGTGCGGCTTCGGAACTTTTAAATATCTCGATATATCTCGAAAACTACGCATCTGATCAAAAAATATCATAGAACGCAAAAAGTAGGAAACTTCATTCTCTACCAAAAAGGTCTCTTAACATTTTGCCATAGCTCGCTTCGTTTCCGAGATATTTGCAGATTTATCTCAAGGGAAGGGGCCTGACGGACATATTTCGAGATATTTCTTCTTCTTGTTGTTCTTCTTCTGCACAGCTAAGCTGGAAGTGGCATTTGCAGCGCGCAATAGTGCAGAGTTATCTCAAAGAAAGGGGCCACGGTGTTTCTGTATCTCTATTATGTTGGTGCGGCTTCGGAACTTTTAAATATCTGGATATATCTCGAGAACTACGCATCTGATCAAATAATATCATAGAAGATAAAAAGTAGGAAACTTAATTCTCTACAAAAAAGGTCTCTTAACATTTTGCCATAGCTCGCTTCGTTTCCGAGATATTTGCAGATTTATCTCAAGGGAAGGGGCCTGACGGACATATTTCGAGATA
Source organism: Osmia lignaria lignaria (assembly GCF_051020975.1). Taxonomy (NCBI): domain Eukaryota; kingdom Metazoa; phylum Arthropoda; class Insecta; order Hymenoptera; family Megachilidae; genus Osmia; species Osmia lignaria. The sequence goes on from NW_027478163.1 coordinate 20,633,074, forward strand.
TGTCTTCTTCTTGTTGTTCTTCTTCTGCACAGCTAAGCTGGAAGTGGCATTTGCAGCTCGCAATAGTGCAGAGTTATCTCAAAGAACGGGGCCACGGTGTTTCTGTAACTCTATTATGTTGGTGCGGCTTCGGAACTTTTAAATATCTTGATATATCTCGAGAACTACGCATCTGATCAAAAAATATCATAGAACATAAAAAGTAGGAAACTTGATTCTCTACAAAAAAGGTCTCTTAACATTTTGCCATAGCTCGCTTCGTTTCCGAGATATATGCAGATTTATCTCAAGGGAAGGGGCCTGACGGACATATTTCGAGATACTTCTTCTTCTTGTTGTTCTTCTTCTGCACAGCTAAGCTGGAAGTGGCATTTGCAGCTCGCAATAGTGCAGAGTTATCTCAAAGAAAGGGGCCACGGTGTTTCTGTATCTCTATTATGTTGGTGCGGCTTCGGAACTTTTAAATATCTTGATATATCTCGAGAACTACGCATCTGATCAAAAAATATCATAGAACATAAAAAGTAGGAAACTTGATTCTCTACAAAAAAGGTCTCTTAACATTTTGCCATAGCTCGCTTCGTTTCCGAGATATGTGCAGATTTATCTCAAGGGAAGGGGCCTGACGGACATATTTCGAGATATTTCTTCTTCTTGTTGTTCTTCTTCTGCACAGCTAAGCTGGAAGTGGCATTTGCAGCTCGCAATAGTGCAGAGTGATCTCAAAGAAAGGGGCCACGGTGTTTCTGTATCTCTATTATGTTGGTGCGGCTTCGGAACTTTTAAATATCTCGATATATATCGAAAACTACGCTTCTGATCAAAAAATATCATAGAACATAAATTGTAGGAAACATAATTCTCTACAAAAAAGGTCTCTTAACATTTTGCCATAGCTCGCTTCGTTTCCGAGATATATGCAGATTTATCTCAAGGGAAGGGGCCTGACGGACATATTTCGAGATATTTCTTCTTCTTGTTGTTCTTCTTCTGCACAACTAAGCTGGAAGTGGCATTTGCAGCTCGCAATAGTGCAGAGTTATCTCAAAGAAAGGGGCCACGGTGTTTCTGTATCTCTATTATGTTGGTGCGGCTTCGGAACTTTTAAATATCTTGATATATCTCGAGAACTACGCATCTGATCAAAAAATATCATAGAACATAAAAAGTAGGAAACTTAATTCTCTAGAAAAAAGGTCTCCTAACATTTCGCCATAGCTCGCTTCGTTTCCGAGATATTTGCGGATTTATCTCAAGGGAAGGGGCCTGACGGACATATTTCGAGATATTTCTTCTTCTTGTTGTTCTTCTTCTGCACAGCGAAGCTGGAAGTGGCATTTGCAGCTCGCAGTAGTGCAGAGTTATCTCGAAGAAAGGGGCCACGGTGTTTCTGTATCTCTATTATGTTGGTGCGGCTTCGGAACTTTTAAATATCTTGATATATCTCGAGAACTACGCATCTGATCAAAAAATATCATGGAACATAAAAAGTAGAAAACCTAATTCTCTACAAAAAAGGTCTCTTAACATTTTGCCATAGCTCGCTTCGTTTCCGAGATATTTGCAGATTTATCTCAAGGGAAGGGGCCTGACGGACATATTTCGAGATATTTCTTCTTCTTGTTGTTCTTCTTCTGCACAGCTAAGCTGGAAGTGGCATTTGCAGCTCGCAATAGTGCAGAGTTATCTCAAAGAAAGGGGCCACGGTGTTTCTGTATCTCTATTATGTTGGTGCGGCTTCGGAACTTTTAAATATCTTGATATATCTCGAGAACTACGCATCTGATCAAAAAATATCATAGAACATAAAAAGTAGGAAACTTAATTCTCTACAAATAAAGTCTCTTAACATTTTGCCATAGCTCGCTTCGTTTCCGAGATATTTGCGGATTTATCTCAAGGGAAGGGGCCTGACGGACATATTTCGAGATATTTCTTCTTCTTGTTGTTCTTCTTCTGCACAGCTAAGCTGGAAGTGGCATTTGCAGCTCGCAATAGTGCATAGTTATCTCAAAGAAAGGGGCCACGGTGTTTCTGTATCTCTATTAAGTTGGTGCGGCTTCGGAACTTTTAAATATCTTGATATATCTCGAGAACTACGCATCTGATCAAAAAATATCATGGAACATAAAAAGTAGGAAACTTAATTCTCTACAAAAAAGGTCTCTTAACATTTTGCCATAGCTCGCTTCGTTTCCAAGATATTTGCAGATTTATCCCAAGGGAAGGGGCCTGACGGACATATTTCGAGATATTTCTTCTTCTTGTTGTTCTTCTTCTGCACAGCTAAGCTGGAAGTGGCATCTGCAGCTCGCAATAGTGCAGGGTTATCTCAAAGAAAGGGGCCACTGTGTTTCTGTATCTCTATTATGTTGGTGCGGCTTCGGAACTTTTAAATATCTTGATATATCTCGAGAACTACGCATCTGCTCAAAAAATATCATAGAACATAAAAAGTAGGAAACTTAATTCTCTACAAAAAAGGTCTCTTAACATTTTGCCATAGCTCGCTTCGTTTCCGAGATATTTGCAGATTTATCTCAAGGGAAGGGGCCTGACGGACATATTTCGAGATATTTCTTCTTCTTGTTGTTCTTCTTCTGCACAGCTAAGCTGGAAGTGGCATTTGCAGCTCGCAATAGTGCAGAGTTATCTCAAAGAAGGGGGCCACGGTGTTTCTGTATCTCTATTATGTTGGTGCGGCTTCGGAACTTTTAAATATCTTGATATATCTCGAGAACTACGCATCTGATCAAAAAATATCATAGAACATAAAAAGTAGGAAACTTAATTCTCTAGAAAAAAGGTCTCCTAACATTTTGCCATAGCTCGCTTCGTTTCCGAGATATTTGCGGATTTATCTCAAGGGAAGGGGCCTGACGGACATATCTCGAGATATTTCTTCTTCTTGTTGTTCTTCTTCTGCACAGCTAAACTGGAAGTGGCATTTCCAGCTCGCAATAGTGCAGAGTTATCTCAAAGAAAGGGGCCACGGTGTTTCTGTATCTCTATTATGTTGGTGCGGCTTCGGAACTTTTAAATATCTTGATATATCTCGAGAACTACGCATCTGATCAAAAAATATCATGGAACATAAAAAGTAGGAAACTTAATTCTCTACAAAAAAGGTCTCTTAACATTTCGCCATAGCTCGCTTCGTTTCCGAGATATTTGCAGATTTATCCCAAGGGAAGGGGCCTGACGGACATATTTCGAGATATTTCTTCTTCTTGTTGTTCTTCTTCTGCACAGCTAAGCTGGAAGTGGCATTTCCAGCTCGCAATAGTGCAGAGTTATCTCAAAGAAAGGGGCCACGGTGTTTCTGTATCTCTATTGTGTTGGTGCGGCTTCGGAACTTTTAAATATCTTGATATATCTCGAGAACTACGCATCTGATCAAAAAATATCATAGAACATAAAAAGTAGGAAACTTAATTCTCTACAAAAAACGTCTCTTAACATTTTGCCATAGCTCGCCCCGTTTCCGAGATATTTGCAGATTTATCTCAAGGGAAGGGGCCTGACGGACATATTTCGAGATATTTCTTCTTCTTGTTGTTCTTCTTCTGCACAGCTAAGCTGGAAGTGGCATTTGTAGCTCGCAATAGTGCAGAGTTATCTCAAAGAAAGGGGCCACGGTGTTTCTGTATCTCTATTATGTTGGTGCGGCTTCGGAACTTTTAAATATCTTGATATATCTCGAGAACTACGCATCTGATCAAAAAATATTATAGAACATAAAAAGTAGGAAACTTAATTCTCTACAAAAAAGGTCTCTTAACATTTTGCCATAGCTCGCTTCGTTTCCGAGATATTTGCAGATTTATCTCAAGGGAAGGGGCCTGACGGACATATTTCGAGATATTTCTTCTTCTTGTTGTTCCTCTTCTGCACAGCTAAACTGGAAGTGGCATTTCCAGCTCGCAATAGTGCAGAGTTATCTCAAAGAAAGGGGCCACGGTGTTTCTGTATCTCTATTATGTTGGTGCGGCTTCGGAACTTTTAAATATCTTGATATATCTCGAGAACTGCGCATCTGATCAAAAAATATCATAGAACATAAAAAGTAGGAAACTTGATTCTCTACAAATAAAGTCTCTTAACATTTTGCCATAGCTCGCTTCGTTTCCGAGATATTTGCAGATGTATCTCAAGGGAAGGAGCCTGACGGACAATTTCGAGATATTTCTTCTTCTTGTTGTTCTTCTTCTGCACAGCTAAGCTGGAAGTGGCATTTGCGGCTCGCACTAGTGCAGAGTTATCTCAAAGAAAGGGGCCACGGTGTTTCTGTATCTCTATTATGTTGGTGCGGCTTCGGAACTTTTAAATATCTTGATATATCTCGAGAACTACGCATCTGATCAAAAAATATCATAGAACATAAAAAGTAGCAAACTTAATTCTCTACAAAAAAGGTCTCTTAACATTTTGCCATAGCTCGCTTCGTTTCCGAGATATTTGCAGATTTATCTCAAGGGAAGGGGCCTGACGGACATATTTCGAGATATTTCTTCTTCTTGTTGTTCTTCTTCTGCACAGCGAAGCTGGAAGTGGCATTTGCAGCTCGCAGTAGTGCAGAGTTATCTCAAAGAAAGGGGCCACGGTGTTTCTGTATCTCTATTATGTTGGTGCGGCTTCGGAACTTTTAAATATCTTGATATATCTCGAGAACTACGCATCTGATCAAAAAATATCATGGAACATAAAAAGTAGAAAACCTAATTCTCTACAAAAAAGGTCTCTTAACATTTTGCCATAGCTCGCTTCGTTTCCGAGATATTTGCAGATTTATCTCAAGGGGAGGGGCCTGACGGACATATTTCGAGATATTTCTTCTTCTTGTTGTTCTTCTTCTGCACAGCTAAGCTGGAAGTGGCATTTGCAGCTCGCAATAGTGCAGAGTTATCTCAAAGAAGGGGGCCACGGTGTTTCTGTATCTCTATTATGTTGGTGCGGCTTCGGAACTTTTAAATATCTTGATATATCTCGAGAACTACGCATCCGATCAAAAAAATCATACAACATAAAAAGTAGGAAACTTAATTCTCTAGAAAAAAGGTCTCCTAACATTTTGCCATAGCTCGCTTCGTTTCCGAGATATTTGCGGATTTATCTCAAGGGAAGGGGCCTGACGGACATATCTCGAGATATTTCTTCTTCTTGTTGTTCTTCTTCTGCACAGCTAAACTGGAAGTGGCATTTCCAGCTCGCAATAGTGCAGAGTTATCTCAAAGAAAGGGGCCACGGTGTTTCTGTATCTCTATTATGTTGGTGCGGCTTCGGAACTTTTAAATATCTTGATATATCTCGAGAACTACGCATCTGATCACAAAATATCATAGAACATAAAAAGTAGGAAACTTAATTCTCTACAAAAAAGGTCTCTTAACATTTTGCCATAGCTCGCTTCGTTTCCGAGATATTTGCGGATTTATCTCAAGGGAAGGGGCCTGACGGACATATCTCGAGATATTCCTTCTTCTTGTTGTTCTTCTTCTGCACAGCTAAGCTGGAAGTGGCATCTGCAGCTCGCAATAGTGCAGGGTTATCTCAAAGAAAGGGGCCACGGTGTTTCTGTATCTCTATTATGTTGGTGCGGCTTCGGAACTTTTAAATATCTTGATATATCTCGAGAACTACGCATCTGATCAAAAAATATCATAGAACATAAAAAGTAGGAAACTTAATTCTCTACAAATAAAGTCTCTTAACATTTTGCCATAGCTCGCTTCGTCTCCGAGATATTTGCAGATTTATCTCAAGGGAAGGGGCCTGACGGACATATATCGAGACATTTCTTCTTCTTGTTGTTCTTCTTCTGCACAGCTAAGCTGGAAGTGGCATTTGCAGCTCGCAATAGTGCAGAGTTATCTCAAAGAAGGGGGCCACGGTGTTTCTGTATCTCTATTATGTTGGTGCGGTTTCGGAACTTTTAAATATCTTGATATATCTCGAGAACTACGCATCTGATCAAAAAATATCATAGAACATAAAAAGTAGGAAACTTAAATCTCTACAAAAAAGGTCTCTTAACATTTTGCCATAGCTCGCTTCATTTCCGAGATATTTGCAGATTTATCTCAAGGGAAGGGGCCTAACGGACATATTTCGAGATATTTCTTCTTCTTGTTGTTCTTCTTCTGCACAGCGAAGCTAGAAGTGGCCTTTGCAGCTCGCAATAGTGCAGAGTTATCTCAAAGAAAGGGGCCACGGTGTTTCTGTATCTCTATTATGTTGGTGCGGCTTCGGAACTTTTAAATATCTTGATATATCTCGAGAACTACGCATCTGATCAAAAAATATCATAGAACATAAAAAGTAGGAAACTTAATTCTCTACAAAAAAGGTCTCTTAACATTTTGCCATAGCTCGCTTCATTTCCGAGATATTTGCAGATTTATCTCAAGGGAAGGGGCCTGACGGACATATTTCGAGATATTTCTTCTTCTTGTTGTTCTTCTTCTGCACAGCTAAGCTGGAAGTGGCATTTGCGGCTCGCACTAGTGCAGAGTTATCTCAAAGAAAGGGGCCACGGTGTTTCTGTATCTCTATTATGTTGGTGCAGCTTCGGAACTTTTAAATATCTTGATATATCTCGAGAACTACGCATCTGATCAAAAAATATCATGGAACATAAAAAGTAGAAAACTTAATTCGCTACAAAAAAGGTCTCTTAACATTTTGCCATAGCTCGCTTCGTTTCCGAGATATTTGCAGATTTATCTCAAGGGAAGGGGCCTGACGGACATATTTCGAGATATTTCTTCTTCTTGTTGTTCTTCTTCTGCACAGCTAAACTGGAAGTGGCATTTCCAGCTCGCAATAGTGCAGAGTTATCTCAAAGAAAGGGGCCACGGTGTTTCTGTATCTCTATTATGTTGGTGCGGCTTCGGAACTTTTAAATATCTTGATATATCTCGAGAACTACGCATCTGATCGAAAAATATCATAGAACATAAAAAGTAGGAAACTTGATTGTCTACAAAAAAGGTCTCTCAACATTTTGCCATAGCTCGCTTCGTTTCCGAGATATTTGCAGATTTATCTCAAGGGAAGGGGCCTAACGGACATATTTCGAGATATTTCTTCTTCTTGTTGTTCTTCTTCTGCACAGCGAAGCTAGAAGTGGCCTTTGCAGCTCGCAATAGTGCAGAGTTATCTCAAAGAAAGGGGCCACGGTGTTTCTGTATCTCTATCATGTTGGTGCGGCTTCGGAACTTTTAAATGTCTTGATATATCTCGAGAACTACGCATCTGATCAAAAAATATCATAGAACATAAATAGTAGGAAACTTAATTCTCTACAAAAAAGGTCTCTCAACATTTTGCCATAGCTCGCCTCGTTTCCGAGATATTTGCAGATTTATCTCAAGGGAAGGGGCCTGACGGACATATTTCGAGATATTTCTTTTTCTTGTTGTTTTTGTTCTGCACAGCTAAGCTGGAAGTGGCATTTGCGGCTCGCACTAGTGCAGAGTTATCTCAAAGAAAGGGGCCACGGTGTTTCTGTATCTCTATTATGTTGGTGCAGCTTCGGAACTTTTAAATATCTTGATATATCTCGAGAACTACGCATCTGATCAAAAAATATCATGGAACATAAAAAGTAGAAAACTTAATTCTCTACAAAAAAGGTCTCTTAACATTTTGCCATAGCTCGCTTCGTTTCCGAGATATTTGCAGATTTATCTCAAGGGAAGGGCCCTGACGGACATATTTCGAGATATTTCTTCTTCTTGTTGTTCTTCTTCTGCACAGCTAAACTGGAAGTGGCATTTCCAGCTCGCAATAGTGCAGAGTTATCTCAAAGAAAGGGGCCACGGTGTTTCTGTATCTCTATTATGTTGGTGCGGCTTCGGAACTTTTAAATATCTTGATGTATCTCGAGAACTACGCATCTGATCAAAAAACATCATACAACATAAAAAGTAGGAAACTTAATTCTCTACAAAAAAGGTCTCTTAACATTTTGCCATAGCTCGCTTCGTCTCCGAGATATTTGCAGATTTATCTCAAGGGAAGGGGCCTGACGGACATATATCGAGACATTTCTTCTTCTTGTTGTTCTTCTTCTGCACAGCTAAGCTGGAAGTGGCATTTGCAGCTCGCAATAGTGCAGAGTTATCTCAAAGAAAGGGGCCACGGTGTTTCTGTATCTCTATTATGTTGGTGCGGCTTCGGAACTTTTAAATATCTTGATATATCTCGAGAACTACGCATCTGATCAAAAAATATCATAGAACATAAATAGTAGGAAACTTAATTCTCTACAAAAAAGGTCTGTCAACATTTTGCCATAGCTCGCTTCGTTTCCGAGATATTTGCACATTTATCTCAAGGGAAGGGGCCTAACGGACATATTTCGAGATATTTCTTCTTCTTGTTGTTCTTCTTCTGCACAGCTAAGCTGGAAGTGGCATTTGCGGCTCGCACTAGTGCAGAGTTATCTCAAAGAAAGGGGCCACGGTGTTTCTGTATCTCTATTATGTTGGTGCAGCTTCGGAACTTTTAAATATCTTGATATATCTCGAGAACTACGCATCTGATCAAAAAATATCATGGAACATAAAAAGTAGAAAACTTAATTCGCTACAAAAAAGGTCTCTTAACATTTGGCCATAGCTCGCTTCGTTTCCGAGATATTTGCAGATTTATCTCAAGGGAAGGGGCCTGACGGACATATTTCGAGATATTTCTTCTTCTTGTTGTTCTTCTTCTGCACAGCTAAACTGGAAGTGGCATTTCCAGCTCGCAATAGTGCAGAGTTATCTCAAAGAAAGGGGCCACGGTGTTTCTGTATCTCTATTATGTTGGTGCGGCTTCGGAACTTTTAAATATCTTGATATATCTCGAGAACTACGCATCTGATCGAAAAATATCATAGAACATAAAAAGTAGGAAACTTAATTGTCTACAAAAAAGGTCTCTCAACATTTTGCCATAGCTCGCTTCGTTTCCGAGATATTTGCAGATTTATCTCAAGGGAAGGGGCCTAACGGACATATTTCGAGATATTTCTTCTTCTTGTTGTTCTTCTTCTGCACAGCGAAGCTAGAAGTGGCCTTTGCAGCTCGCAATAGTGCAGAGTTATCTCAAAGAAAGGGGCCACGGTGTTTCTGTATCTCTATTATGTTGGTGCGGCTTCGGAACTTTTAAATGTCTTGATATATCTCGAGAACTACGCATCTGATCAAAAAATATCACCGAACATAAATAGTAGGAAACTTAATTCTCTACAAAAAAGGTCTCTCAACATTTTGCCATAGCTCGCCTCGTTTCCGAGATATTTGCAGATTTATCTCAAGGGAAGGGGCCTGACGGACATATTTCGAGATATTTCTTCTTCTTGTTGTTCTTCTTCTGCACAGCTAAGCTGGAAGTGGCATTTGCGGCTCGCACTAGTGCAGAGTTATCTCAAAGAAAGGGGCCACGGTGTTTCTGTATCTCTATTATGTTGGTGCAGCTTCGGAACTTTTAAATATCTTGATATATCTCGAGAACTACGCATCTGATCAAAAAATATCATGGAACATAAAAAGTAGAAAACTTAATTCGCTACAAAAAAGGTCTCTTAACATTTGGCCATAGCTCGCTTCGTTTCCGAGATATTTGCAGATTTATCTCAAGGGAAGGGGCCTGACGGACATATTTCGAGATATTTCTTCTTCTTGTTGTTCTTCTTCTGCACAGCTAAACTGGAAGTGGCATTTCCAGCTCGCAATAGTGCAGAGTTATCTCAAAGAAAGGGGCCACGGTGTTTCTGTATCTCTATTATGTTGGTGCGGCTTCGGAACTTTTAAATATCTTGATATATCTCGAGAACTACGCATCTGATCGAAAAATATCATAGAACATAAAAAGTAGGAAACTTAATTGTCTACAAAAAAGGTCTCTCAACATTTTGCCATAGCTCGCTTCGTTTCCGAGATATTTGCAGATTTATCTCAAGGGAAGGGGCCTAACGGACATATTTCGAGATATTTCTTCTTCTTGTTGTTCTTCTTCTGCACAGCGAAGCTAGAAGTGGCCTTTGCAGCTCGCAATAGTGCAGAGTTATCTCAAAGAAAGGGGCCACGGTGTTTCTGTATCTCTATTATGTTGGTGCGGCTTCGGAACTTTTAAATGTCTTGATATATCTCGAGAACTACGCATCTGATCAAAAAATATCATAGAACATAAATAGTAGGAAACTTAATTCTCTACAAAAAAGGTCTCTCAACATTTTGCCATAGCTCGCCTCGTTTCCGAGATATTTGCAGATTTATCTCAAGGGAAGGGGCCTGACGGACATATTTCGAGATATTTCTTCTTCTTGTTGTTCTTCTTCTGCACAGCTAAGCTGGAAGTGGCATTTGCGGCTCGCACTAGTGCAGAGTTATCTCAAAGAAAGGGGCCACGGTGTTTCTGTATCTCAATTATGTTGGTGCAGCTTCATAACTTTTAAATATCTTGATATATCTCGAGAACTACGCATCTGATCAAAAAATATCATGGAACATAAAAAGTAGAAAACTTAATTCTCTACAAAAAAGGTCTCTTAACATTTTGCCATAGCTCGCTTCGTTTCCGAGATATTTGCAGATTTATCTCAAGGGAAGGGCCCTGACGGACATATTTCGAGATATTTCTTCTTCTTGTTGTTCTTCTTCTGCACAGCTAAACTGGAAGTGGCATTTCCAGCTCGCAATAGTGCAGAGTTATCTCAAAGAAAGGGGCCACGGTGTTTCTGTATCTCTATTATGTTGGTGCGGCTTCGGAACTTTTAAATATCTTGATGTATCTCGAGAACTACGCATCTGATCAAAAAACATCATACAACACAAAAAGTAGGAAACTTAATTCTCTACAAAAAAGGTCTCTTAACATTTTGCCATAGCTCGCTTCGTCTCCGAGATATTTGCAGATTTATCTCAAGGGAAGGGGCCTGACGGACATATATCGAGACATTTCTTCTTCTTGTTGTTCTTCTTCTGCACAGCTAAGCTGGAAGTGGCATTTGCAGCTCGCAATAGTGCAGAGTTATCTCAAAGAAGGGGGCCACGGTGTTTCTGTATCTCTATTATGTTGGTGCGGTTTCGGAACTTTTAAATATCTTGATATATCTCGAGAACTACGCATCTGATCAAAAAATATCATAGAACATAAAAAGTAGGAAACTTAAATCTCTACAAAAAAGGTCTCTTAACATTTTGCCATAGCTCGCTTCATTTCCGAGCTTTTTGCAGATTTATCTCAAGGGAAGGGGCCTAACGGACATATTTCGAGATATTTCTTCTTCTTGTTGTTCTTCTTCTGCACAGCGAAGCTAGAAGTGGCCTTTGCAGCTCGCAATAGTGCAGAGTTATCTCAAAGAAAGGGGCCACGGTGTTTCTGTATCTCTATTATGTTGGTGCGGCTTCGGAACTTTTAAATATCTTGATATATCTCGAGAACTACGCATCTGATCAAAAAATATCATAGAACATAAATAGTAGGAAACTTAATTCTCTACAAAAAAGGTCTCTCAACATTTTGCCATAGCTCGCTTCGTTTCCGAGATATTTGCACATTTATCTCAAGGGAAGGGGCCTAACGGACATATTTCGAGATATTTCTTCTTCTTGTTGTTCTTCTTCTGCACAGCTAAGCTGGAAGTGGCATTTGCGGCTCGCACTAGTGCAGAGTTATCTCAAAGAAAGGGGCCACGGTGTTTCTGTATCTCTATTATGTTGGTGCAGCTTCGGAACTTTTAAATATCTTGATATATCTCGAGAACTACGCATCTGATCAAAAAATATCATGGAACATAAAAAGTAGAAAACTTAATTCGCTACAAAAAAGGTCTCTTAACATTTTGCCATAGCTCGCTTCGTTTCCGAGATATTTGCAGATTTATCTCAAGGGAAGGGGCCTGACGGACATATTTCGAGATATTTCTTCTTCTTGTTGTTCTTCTTCTGCACAGCTAAACTGGAAGTGGCATTTCCAGCTCGCAATAGTGCAGAGTTATCTCAAAGAAAGGGGCCACGGTGTTTCTGTATCTCTATTATGTTGGTGCGGCTTCGGAACTTTTAAATATCTTGATATATCTCGAGAACTACGCATCTGATCGAAAAATATCATAGAACATAAAAAGTAGGAAACTTAATTGTCTACAAAAAAGGTCTCTCAACATTTTGCCATAGCTCGCTTCGTTTCCGAGATATTTGCAGATTTATCTCAAGGGAAGGGGCCTAACGGACATATTTCGAGATATTTCTTCTTCTTGTTGTTCTTCTTCTGCACAGCGAAGCTAGAAGTGGCCTTTGCAGCTCGCAATAGTGCAGAGTTATCTCAAAGAAAGGGGCCACGGTGTTTCTGTATCTCTATTATGTTGGTGCGGCTTCGGAACTATTAAATGTCTTGATATATCTCGAGAACTACGCATCTGATCAAAAAATATCATAGAACATAAATAGTAGGAAACTTAATTCTCTACAAAAAAGGTCTCTCAACATTTTGCCATAGCTCGCCTCGTTTCCGAGATATTTGCAGATTTATCTCAAGGGAAGGGGCCTGACGGACATATTTCGAGATATTTCTTCTTCTTGTTGTTCTTCTTCTGCACAGCTAAGCTGGAAGTGGCATTTGCGGCTCGCACTAGTGCAGAGTTATCTCAAAGAAAGGGGCCACGGTGTTTCTGTATCTCTATTATGTTGGTGCAGCTTCGGAACTTTTAAATATCTTGATATATCTCGAGAACTACGCATCTGATCAAAAAATATCATGGAACATAAAAAGTAGAAAACTTAATTCTCTACAAAAAAGGTCTCTTAACATTTTGCCATAGCTCGCTTCGTTTCCGAGATATTTGCAGATTTATCTCAAGGGAAGGGCCCTGACGGACATATTTCGAGATATTTCTTCTTCTTGTTGTTCTTCTTCTGCACAGCTAAACTGGAAGTGGCATTTCCAGCTCGCAATAGTGCAGAGTTATCTCAAAGAAAGGGGCCACGGTGTTTCTGTATCTCTATTATGTTGGTGCGGCTTCGGAACTTTTAAATATCTTGATGTATCTCGAGAACTACGCATCTGATCAAAAAACATCATAGAACATAAAAAGTAGGAAACTTAATTCTCTACAAAAAAGGTCTCTTAACATTTTGCCATAGCTCGCTTCGTTTCCGAGATATTTGCAGATTTATATCAAGGGAAGGGGCCTAACGGACATATTTCGAGATATTTCTTCTTCTTGTTGTTCTTCTTCTGCACAGCGAAGCTAGAAGTGGCCTTTGCAGCTCGCAATAGTGCAGAGTTATCTCAAAGAAAGGGGAAACGGTGTTTCTGTATCTCTATTATGTTGGTGCGGCTTCGGAACTTTTAAATGTCTTGATATATCTCGAGAACTACGCATCTGATCAAAAAATATCATAGAACATAAATAGTAGGAAACTTAATTCTCTACAAAAAAGGTCTCTCAACATTTTGCCATAGCTCGCCTCGTTTCCGAGATATTTGCACATTTATCTCAAGGGAAGGGGCCTAACGGACATATTTCGAGATATTTCTTCTTCTTGTTGTTCTTCTTCTGCACAGCTAAGCTGGAAGTGGCATTTGCGGCTCGCACTAGTGCAGAGTTATCTCAAAGAAAGGGGCCACGGTGTTTCTGTATCTCTATTATGTTGGTGCAGCTTCGGAACTTTTAAATATCTTGATATATCTCGAGAACTACGCATCTGATCAAAAAATATCATGGAACATAAAAAGTAGAAAACTTAATTCTCTACACAAAAGGTCTCTTAACATTTTGCCATAGCTCGCTTCGTTTCCGAGATATTTGCAGATTTATCTCAAGGGAAGGGGCCTGACGGACATATTTCGAGATATTTCTTCTTCTTGTTGTTCTTCTTCTGCACAGCTAAGCTGGAAGTGGCATTTCCAGCTCGCAATAGTGCAGAGTTATCTCAAAGAAAGGGGCCACGGTGTTTCTGTATCTCTATTATGTTGGAGCGGCTTCGGAACTTTTAAATATCTTGATATATCTCGAGAACTACGCATCTGATCAAAAAATATCATAGAACATAAAAAGTAGGAAACTTAATTCTCTACAAAAAAGGTCTCTTAACATTTTGCCATAGCTCGCTTCGTTTCCGAGATATTTGCAGATTTATCTCAAGGGAAGGGGCCTGACGGACATATTTCGAGATATTTCTTCTTCTTGTTGTTCTTCTTCTGCACAGCTAAACTGGAAGTGGCATTTCCAGCTCGCAATAGTGCAGAGTTATCTCAAAGAAAGGGGCCACGGTGTTTCTGTATCTCTATTATGTTGGTGCGGCTTCGGAACTTTTAAATATCTTGATGTATCTCGAGAACTACGCATCTGATCAAAAAATATCATAGAACATAAAAAGTAGGAAACTTAATTCTCTACAAATAACGTCTCTTAACATTTTGCCATAGCTCGCTCCGTCTCCGAGATATTTGCAGATTTATCTCAAGGGAAGGGGCCTGACGGACATATTTCGAGATATTTCTTCTTCTTGTTGTTCTTCTTCTGCACAGCTAAGCTGGAAGTGGCATTTGCAGCTCGCAATAGTGCAGAGTTATCTCAAAGAAGGGGGCCACGGTGTTTCTGTATCTCTATTATGTTGGTGCGGCTTCGGAACTTTTAAATATCTCGATATATCTCGAAAACTACGCTTCTGATCAAAAAATATCATAGAACATAAATTGTAGGAAACATAATTCTCTACAAAAAAGGTCTCTTAACGTTTTGCCATAGCTCGCTTCGTTTCCGAGATATTTGCAGATTTATCTCAAGGGAAGGGGCCTGACGGACAGATTTCGAGATATTTCTTCTTCTTGTTGTTCTTCTTCTGCACAGCTAAGCTGGAAGTGGCATTTGCAGCTCGCAATAGTGCAGAGTTATCTCAAAGAAAGGGGCCACGGTGTTTCTGTATCTCTATTATGTTGGAGCGGCTTCGGAACTTTTAAATATCTTGATATATCTCGAGAACTACGCATCTGATCAAAAAATATCATAGAACGTAAAAAGTAGGAAACTTAATTCTCTACCAAAAAGGTCCCTTAACATTTTGCCATAGCTCGCTTCGTTTCCGAGATATTTGCAGATTTATCTCAAGGGAAGGGGCCTGACGGACATATTTCGAGATATTTCTTCTTCTGGTTGTTCTTCTTCTGCACAGCTAAGCTGGAAGTGGCATTTGCGGCTCGCACTAGTGCAGAGTTATCTCAAAGAAAGGGGCCACGGTGTTTCTGTATCTCTATTATGTTGGTGCGGCTTCGGAACTTTTAAATATCTCGATATATCTCGAAAACTACGCTTCTGATCAAAAAATATCATAGAACATAAATTGTAGGAAACATAATTCTCTACAAAAAACGTCTCTTAACATTTTGCCATAGCTCGCTTCGTTTCCGAGATATTTGCAGATATATCTCAAGGGAAGGGGCCTGACGGACATATTTCGAGATATATCTTCTTCTTGTTGTTCTTCTTCTGCACAGCTAAACTGGAAGTGGCATTTCCAGCTCGCAATAGCGCAGAGTTATCTCAAAGAAAGGGGCCACGGTGTTTCTGTATCTCTATTATGTTGGTGCGGCTTCGGAACTTTTAATTATCTCGATATATCTCGAAAACTACGCTTCTGATCAAAAAATATCATAGAACATAAATTGTAGGAAACATAATTCTCTACAAAAAACGTCTCTTAACATTTTGCCATAGCTCGCTTCGTTTCCGAGATATTTGCAGATATATCTCAAGGGAAGGGGCCTGACGGACATATTTCGAGATATATCTTCTTCTTGTTGTTCTTCTTCTGCACAGCTAAACTGGAAGTGGCATTTCCAGCTCGCAATAGCGCAGATTTATCTCAAAGAAAGGGGCCACGGTGTTTCTGTATCTCTATTATGTTGGTGCGGTTTCGGAACTTTTAAATATCTCGATATATCTCGAAAACTACGCTTCTGATCAAAAAATATCATAGAACATAAATTGTAGGAAACATAATTCTCTACAAAAAACGTCTCTTAACATTTTGCCATAGCTCGCTTCGTTTCCGAGATATTTGCAGATATATCTCAAGGGAAGGGGCCTGACGGACATATTTCGAGATATATCTTCTTCTTGTTGTTCTTCTTCTGCACAGCTAAACTGGAAGTGGCATTTCCAGCTCGCAATAGCGCAGATTTATCTCAAAGAAAGGGGCCACGGTGTTTCTGTATCTCTATTATGTTGGTGCGGCTTCGGAACTTTTAAATATCTCGATATATCTCGAAAACTACGCTTCTGATCAAAAAATATCATAGAACATAAATTGTAGGAAACATAATTCTCTACAAAAAAGGTCTCTTAACGTTTTGCCATAGCTCGCTTCGTTTCCGAGACATTTGCAGATTCATCTCAAGGGAAGGGTCCTGACGGACATATTTCGAGATATTTCTTCTTCTTGTTGTTCTTCTTCTGCACAGCTAAACTGGAAGTGGCATTTCCAGCTCGCAATAGCGCAGAGTTATCTCAAAGAAAGGGGCCACGGTGTTTCTGTATCTCTATTATGTTGGTGCGGCTTCGGAACTTTTAAATATCTTGATATATCTCGAGAACTACGCATCTGATCAAAAAATATCATAGAACATAAAAAGTAGGAAACTTAATTCTCTACAAAAAAGGTCTCTTACCATTTTGCCATAGCTCGCTTCGTTTCCGAGATATTTGCAGATTTATCTCAAGGGAAGGGGCCTGACGGACATATTTCGAGATATTTCTTCTTCTGCACAGCTAAGCTGGAAGTGGCATTTGCAGCTCGCAATAGTGCAGAGTTATCTCAAAGAAAGGGGCCACGGTGTTTCTGTATCTCTATTATGTTGGTGCGGCTTCGAAACTTTTAAATATCTTGATATATCTCGAGAACTACGCATCTGATCAAATAATATCATAGAACATAAAAAGTAGGAAACTTAGTTCTCTACAAATAAGGTCTCTTATCATTTTGCCATAGCTCGCTTCGTTTCCGAGATATTTGCAGATTTATCTCAAGGGAAGGGGCCTGACGGACATATTTCGAGATATTTCTTCTTCTTGTTGTTCTTCTTCTGCACAGCTAAACTGGAAGTGGCATTTCCCGTTCGCAATAGCGCAGAGTTATCTCAAAGAAAGGGGCCACGGTGTTTCTGTATCTCTATTATGTTGGTGCGGCTTCGAAACTTTTAAATATCTTGATATATCTCGAGAACTACGCATCTGATCAAATAATATCATAGAACATAAAAAGTAGGAAACTTAGTTCTCTACAAATAAGGTCTCTTATCATTTTGCCATAGCTCGCTTCGTTTCCGAGATATTTGCAGATTTATCTCAAGGGAAGGGGCCTGACGGACATATTTCGAGATATTTCTTCTTCTTGTTGTTCTTCTTCTGCACAGCTAAACTGGAAGTGGCATTTCCCGTTCGCAATAGCGCAGAGTTATCTCAAAGAAAGGGGCCACGGTGTTTCTGTATCTCTATTATGTTGGTGCGGCTTCGAAACTTTTAAATATCTTGATATATCTCGAGAACTACGCATCTGATCAAATAATATCATAGAACATAAAAAGCAGGAAACTTAATTCTCTACAAATAAGGTCTCTTAACATTTTGCCATAGCTCGCTTCGTTTCCGAGATATTTGCAGATTTATCTCAAGGGAAGGGTCCTGACGGACATATTTCGAGATATTTCTTCTTCTTGTTGTTCTTCTTCTGCACAGCTAAACTGGAAGTGGCATTTCCAGCTCGCAATAGCGCAGAGTTATCTCAAAGAAAGGGGCCACGGTGTTTCTGTATCTCTATTATTTTGGTGCGGCTTCGGAACTTTTAAATATCTTGATATATCTCGAGAACTACGCATCTGATCAAAAAATATCATAGAACATAAAAAGTAGGAAACTTAATTCTCTACAAAAAAGGTCTCTTAATATTTTGCCATAGCTCGCTTCGTTTCCGAGATATTTGCAGATTTATCTCAAGGGAAGGGTCCTGACGGACATATTTCGAGATATTTCTTCTTCTTGTTGTTCTTCTTCTGCACAGCTAAACTGGAAGTGGCATTTCCAGCTCGCAATAGTGCAGAGTTATCTCAAAGAAAGGGGCCACGGTGTTTCTGTATCTCTATTATGTTGGTGCGGCTTCGGAACTTTTAAATATCTTGATATATGTCGAGAACTACGCATCTGATCAAAAAATATCATAGAACATAAAAAGTAGGAAACTTAATTCTCTACAAAAAAGGTCTCTTAACATTTTGCCATAGCTCGCTTCGTTTCCGAGATATTTGCCGATTTATCTCAAGGGAAGGGGCCTGACGGACATATTTCGAGATATTTCTTCTTCTTGTTGTTCTTCTTCTGCACAGCTAAGCTGGACGTGGCATTAACAGCTCGCAATAGTGCAGAGTTATCTCAAAGAAAGGGGCCACGGTGTTTCTGTATCTCTATTATGTTGGTGCGGCTTCGGAACTTTTAAATATCTTGATATATCTCGAGAACTACGCATCTGATCAAAAAATATCATAGAACATAGAAAGTAGGAAACTTAATTCTCTACAAAAAAGGTCTCTTAACATTTTGCCATAGCTCGCTTCGTTTCCGAGATATTTGCCGATTTATCTCAAGGGAAGGGGCCTGACGGACATATTTCGAGATATTTCTTCTTCTTGTTGTTCTTCTTCTGCACAGCTAAGCTGGACGTGGCATTTACAGCTCGCAATAGTGCAGAGTTATCTCAAAGAAAGGGGCACGGTGTTTCTGTATCTCTATTATGTTGGTGCGGCTTCGGAACTTTTAAATATCTTGATATATCTCGAGAACTACGCATCTGATCAAAAAATATCATAGAACATAAAAAGTGGGAAACTTAATTCTCTACAAAAAAGGTCTCTTAACATTTTGCCATAGCTCGCTTCGTTTCCGAGATATTTGCAGATTTATCTCAAGGGAAGGGTCCTGACGGACATATTTCGGGATATTTCTTCTTCTTGTTGTTCTTCTTCTGCACAGCTAAACTGGCAGTGGCATTTCCAGCTCGCAATAGTGCAGAGTTATCTCAAAGAAAGGGGCCACGGTGTTTCTGTATCTCTATTATGTTGGTGCGGCTTCGGAACTTTTAAATATCTTGATATATCTCGAGAACTACGCAACTGATCGAAAAATATCGTAGAACATAAAAAGTAGGAAACTTAATTCTCTACAAAAAAGGTCTCTTAACATTATGCCATAGCTCGCTTCGTTTCCGAGATATTTGCAGATTTATCTCAAGGGAAGGGGACTGACGGACATATTTCGAGATATTTCTTCTTCTTGTTGTTCTTCTTCTGCACAGCTAAGCTGGAAGTGGCATTTGCAGCTATCTCAAAGAAAGGGGCCACGGTGTTTCTGTATCTCTATTATATTGGTGCGGCTTCGGAACTTTTAAATATCTTGATATATCTCGAGAACTACGCATCTGATCAAAAAATATCATACAACATAAAAAGTGGGAAACCTAATTCTCTACAAAAAAGGTCTCTTAACGTTTTGCCATAGCTCGCTTCGTTTCCGAGATATTTGCAGATTTATCTCAAGGGAAGGGTCCTGACGGACATATTTCGAGATATTTCTTCTTCTTGTTGTTCTTGTTCTGCACAGCTAAGCTGGAAGTGGCATTTGCTGCTCGCAATAGTGCAGAGTTATCTCAAAGAAATGGGCCACGGTGTTTCTGTATCTCTATTATGTTGGTGCGGCTTCGGAACTTTTAAATATCTTGATATATCTCGAGAACTCCTCATCTGATCAAATAATATCATAGAACATAAAAAGTAGGAAACTTAATTCTCTACAAATAAGGTCTCTTAACATTTTGCCATAGCTCGCTTCGTTTCCGAGATATTTGCAGATTTATCTCAAGGGAAGGGGCCTGACGGACATATTTCGAGATATTTCTTCTTCTTGTTGTTCTTCTTCTGCACAGCTAAGCTGGTAGTGGCATTTGCAGGTCGCAATAGTGCAGAGTTATCTCAAAGAAAGGGGCCACGGTGTTTCTGTATCTCTATTATGTTGGTGCGGCTTCGGAACTTTTAAATATCTCGATATATCTCAAAACCTACGCTTCTGATCAAAAAATATCATAGAACGTAAATTGTAGGAAACATAATTCTCTACAAAAAAGGTCTCTTAACATTTTGCCATAGCTCGCTTCGTTTCCGAGATATTTGCAGATTTATCTCAAGGGAAGGGGTCTGACGGACATATTTCGAGATATTTCTTCTTCTTGTTGTTCTTCTTCTGCACAGCTAAGCTCGAAG
This sequence comes from Osmia lignaria lignaria, assembly GCF_051020975.1. NCBI lineage: Eukaryota > Metazoa > Arthropoda > Insecta > Hymenoptera > Megachilidae > Osmia > Osmia lignaria. The sequence continues at coordinate 20,653,369 of NW_027478163.1, forward strand.
TGGCATTTGCAGCTCGCAATAGTGCAGAGTTATCTCAAAGAAAGAGGCCACGGTGTTTCTGTACCTCTATTATGTTGGTGCAGCTTCGGAACTTTTAAATATATTGATATATCTCGACAACTACGCATCTGATCAAAAAATATCATAGAAGATAAAAAGTAGGAAACTTAATTCTCTACAAAAAAGGTCTCTTAACATTTTGCCATAGCTCGCTTCGTTTCCGAGATATTTGCAGATTTATCTCAAGGGAAGGGGCCTAACGGACATATTTCGAGATATTTCTTCTTCTTGTTGTTCTTCTTCTGCACAGCTAAGCTGGAAGTGGCATTTGCAGCTCGCAATAGTGCAGAGTTATCTCAACGAAAGGGGCCACGGTGTTTCTGTATCTCTATTATGTTGGTGCGGCTTCGGAACTTTTAAATATCTCGATATATCTCGAAAACTACGCTTCTGATCAAAAAATATCATAGAACATAAAAAGTAGAAAACTTAATTCTCTACAAAAAAGGTATCTTAACATTTTGCCATACTCGGCTTCGTTTCCGAGATATTTGCAGATTTATCTCAAGGGAAGGGGCCTGACGGACATATTTCGAGATATTTCTTCGTCTTGTTGTTCTTCTTCTGCACAGCTAAGCTGGAAGTGGCATTTGCAGGTCGCAATAGTGCAGAGTTATCTCAAAGAAAGGGGCCACGGTGTTTCTGTATCTCTATTATGTTGGTGCGGCTTCGGAACTTTTAAATATCTCGATATATCTCAAAACCTACGCTTCTGATCAAAAAATATCATAGAACGTAAATTGTAGGAAACATAATTCTCTACAAAAAAGGTCTCTTAACATTTTGCCATAGCTAGCTTCGTTTCCGAGACATTTGCAGATTTATCTCAAGGGAAGGGGTCTGACGGACATATTTCGAGATATTTCTTCTTCTTGTTGTTCTTCTTCTGCACAGCTAAGCTGGAAGTGGCATTTGCAGCTCGCAATAGTGCAGAGTTATCGCAAAGAAAGGGGCCACGGTGTTTCTGTATCTCTATTATGTTGGTGCGGCTTCGGAACTTTTAAATATCTTGATATATCTCGAGAACTACGCATCTGATCAAAAAATATCATAGAACATAAAAAGTAGGAAACTTAATTCTCTACAAAAAAGGTCTCTTAACATTTTGCCGTAGCTCGCTTCGTTTCCGGGATATTTGCAGATTTATCTCAAGGGATGGGGCCTGACGGACATATTTCGAGATATTTCTTCTTCTTGTTGTTCTTCTTCTGCACAGCTAAGCTGGTAGTGGCATTTGCAGGTCGCAATAGTGCAGAGTTATCTCAAAGAAAGGGGCCACGGTGTTTCTGTGTCTCTATTATGTTGGTGCGGCTTCGGAACTTTTAAATATCTCGATATATCTCGAAAACTACGCTTCTGATCAAAAAATATCATAGAACGTGAATTGTAGGAAACATAATTCTCTACAAAAAAGGTCTCTTAACATTTTGCCATAGCTCGCTTCGTTTCCGAGATATTTGCAGATTTATCTCAAGGGAAGGGGTCTGACGGACATATTTCGAGATATTTCTTCTTCTTGTTGTTCTTCTTCTGCACAGCTGAGCTCGAAGTGGCATTTGCAGCTCGCAATAGTGCAGAGTTATCGCAAAGAAAGGGGCCACGGTGTTTCTGTATCTCTATTATGTTGGTGCGGCTTCGGAACTTTTAAATATCTTGATATATCTCGAGAACTACGCATCTGATCAAAAAATATCATACAACATAAAAAGTAGGAAACTTAATTCTCTACAAAAAAGGTCTCTTAACATTTTGCCATAGCTCGCTTTGTTTCCGAGATATTTGCAGATTTATCTCAAGGGAAGGGGCCTGACGGACATATTTCGAGATATTTCTTCTTCTTGTTGTTCTTCTTCTGCACAGCTAAGCTGGAAGTGGCATTTGCAGCTCGCAATAGTGCAGGGTTATCTCAAAGAAAGAGGCCACGGTGTTTCTGTACCTCTATTATGTTGGTGCAGCTTCGGAACTTTTAAATATCTTGATATATCTCGAGAACTACGCATCTGATCAATCAATATCATAGAACATAAAAAGTAGGAAACCTAATTTTCTACAAAAAAGGTCTCTTAACATTTTCCCGTAGCTTGCTTCGTTTCCGAGATATTTGCAGATTTATCTCAAGGGAAGGGGCCTGACGGACATATTTCGAAATATTTCTTATTCTTGTTGTTCTTCTTCTGCACAGCTAAACTGGAAGTGGCATTTGCAGCTCGCAATAGTGCAGAGTTATCTCAAAGAAAGAGGCCACGGTGTTTCTGTACCTCTATTATGTTGGTGCGGCTTCGGAACTTTTAAATATCTTGATATATCTCGAGAACTACGCATCTGATCAAAAAATATCATAGAACATAAAAAGTAGGAAACTTAATTCTCTACAAAAAAGGTATCTCAACATTTTGCCATACTCCGCTTCGTTTCCGAGATATTTGCAGATTTATCTCAAGGGAAGGGGCCTGACGGATATATTTCGAGATATTTCTTCTTCTTGTTGTTCTTCTTCTGCACAGCTAAGCTGGAAGTGGCATTTGCAGGTCGCAATAGTGCAGAGTTATCTCAAAGAAAGGGGCCACGGTGTTTCTGTGTCTCTATTATGTTGGTGCGGCTTCGGAACTTTTAAATATCTCGATATATCTCGAAAACTACGCTTCTGATCAAAAAATATCATAGAACGTAAATTGTAGGAAACATAATTCTCTACAAAAAAGGTCTCTTAAGATTTTGCCATAGCTCGCTTCGTTTTCGAGATATTTGCAGATTTATCTCAAGGGAAGGGGTCTGACGGACATACTTCGAGATATTTCTTCTTCTTGTTGTTCTTCTTCTGCACAGCTAAGCTCGAAGTGGCATTTGCAGCTCGCAATAGTGCAGAGTTATCTCAAAGAAAGAGGCCACGGTGTTTCTGTACCTCTATTATGTTGGTGCGGCTTCGGAACTTTTAAATATCTTGATATATCTCGAGAACTACGCATCTGATCAAAAAATATCATAGAAGATAAAAAGTAGGAAACTTAATTCTCTACAAAAAAGGTCTCTTAACATTTTGCCATAGCTCGCTTCGTTTCCGAGATATTTGCAGATTTATCTCAAGGGAAGGGGCCTGACGGACATATTTCGAGATATTTCTTCTTCTTGTTGTTCTTCTTCTGCACAGCTAAGCTGGAAGTGGCATTTGCAGGTCGCAATAGTGCAGAGTTATCTCAAAGAAAGGGGCCACGGTGTTTCTGTGTCTCTATTATGTTGGTGCGGCTTCGGAACTTTTAAATATCTCGATATATCTCGAAAACTACGCTTCTGATCAAAAAATATCATAGAACGTAAATTGTAGGAAACATAATTCTCTACAAAAAAGGTCTCTTAAGATTTTGCCATAGCTCGCTTCGTTTTCGAGATATTTGCAGATTTATCTCAAGGGAAGGGGTCTGACGGACATACTTCGAGATATTTCTTCTTCTTGTTGTTCTTCTTCTGCACAGCTAAGCTCGAAGTGGCATTTGCAGCTCGCAATAGTGCAGAGTTATCTCAAAGAAAGAGGCCACGGTGTTTCTGTACCTCTATTATGTTGGTGCGGCTTCGGAACTTTTAAATATCTTGATATATCTCGAGAACTACGCATCTGATCAAAAAATATCATAGAAGATAAAAAGTAGGAAACTTAATTCTCTACAAAAAAGGTCTCTTAACATTTTGCCATAGCTCGCTTCGTTTCCGAGATATTTGCAGATTTATCTCAAGGGAAGGGGCCTGACGGACATATTTCGAGATATTTCTTCTTCTTGTTGTTCTTCTTCTGCACAGCTAAGCTGGAAGTGGCATTTGCAGGTCGCAATAGTGCAGAGTTATCTCAAAGAAAGGGGCCACGGTGTTTCTGTATCTCTATTATGTTGGTGCGGCTTCGGAACTTTTAAATATCTCGATATATCTCAAAACCTACGCTTCTGATCAAAAAATATCATAGAACGTAAATTGTAGGAAACATAATTCTCTACAAAAAAGGTCTCTTAACATTTTGCCATAGCTCGCTTCGTTTCCGAGATATTTGCAGATTTATCTCAAGGGAAGGGGTCTGACGGACATATTTCGAGATATTTCTTCTTCTTGTTGTTCTTCTTCTGCACAGCTAAGCTCGAAGTGGCATTTGCAGCTCGCAATAGTGCAGAGTTATCTCAAAAAAAGAGGCCACGGTGTTTCTGTACCTCTATTATGTTGGTGCAGCTTCGGAACTTTTAAATATATTGATATATCTCGACAACTACGCATCTGATCAAAAAATATCATAGAAGATAAAAAGTAGGAAACTTAATTCTCTACAAAAAAGGTCTCTTAACATTTTGCCATAGCTCGCTTCGTTTCCGAGATATTTGCAGATTTATCTCAAGGGAAGGGGCCTAACGGACATATTTCGAGATATTTCTTCTTCTTGTTGTTCTTCTTCTGCACAGCTAAGCTGGAAGTGGCATTTGCAGCTCGCAATAGTGCAGAGTTACCTCAAAGAAAGGGGCCACGGTGTTTCTGTATCTCTATTATGTTGGTGCCGCTTCGGAACTTTTAAATATCTGGATATATCTCGAGAACTACGCATCTGATCAAAAAATATCATAGAACATAAAAAGTAGGAAACTTAATTGTCTACAAAAAAGGTCTCTCAACATTTTGCCATAGCTCGCTTCGTTTCCGGGATATTTGCAGATTTATCTCAAGGGAAGGGGCCTGACGGACATATTTCGAGATATTTCTTCTTCTTGTTGTTCTTCTTCTGCACAGCTAAGCTGGAAGTGGCATTTGCAGCTCGCAATAGTGCAGAGTTATCGCAAAGAAAGGGGCCACGGTGTTTCTGTATCTCTATTATGTTGGTGCGGCTTCGGAACTTTTAAATATCTTGATATATCTCGAGAACTACGCATCTGATCAAAAAATATCATAGAACATAAAAAGTAGGAAACTTAATTCTCTACAAAAAAGGTCTCTTAACATTTTGCCGTAGCTCGCTTCGTTTCCGGGATATTTGCAGATTTATCTCAAGGGATGGGGCCTGACGGACATATTTCGAGATATTTCTTCTTCTTGTTGTTCTTCTTCTGCACAGCTAAGCTGGTAGTGGCATTTGCAGGTCGCAATAGTGCAGAGTTATCTCAAAGAAAGGGGCCACGGTGTTTCTGTGTCTCTATTATGTTGGTGCGGCTTCGGAACTTTTAAATATCTCGATATATATCGAAAACTACGCTTCTGATCAAAAAATATCATAGAACGTGAATTGTAGGAAACATAATTCTCTACAAAAAAGGTCTCTTAACATTTTGCCATAGCTCGCTTCGTTTCCGAGATATTTGCAGATTTATCTCAAGGGAAGGGGTCTGACGGACATATTTCGAGATATTTCTTCTTCTTGTTGTTCTTCTTCTGCACAGCTGAGCCCGAAGTGGCATTTGCAGCTCGCAATAGTGCAGAGTTATCGCAAAGAAAGGGGCCACGGTGTTTCTGTATCTCTATTATGTTGGTGCGGCTTCGGAACTTTTAAATATCTTGATATATCTCGAGAACTACGCATCTGATCAAAAAATATCATAGAAGATAAAAAGTAGGAAACTTAATTCTCTACAAAAAAGGTCTCTTAACATTTTGCCATAGCTCGCTTCGTTTCCGAGATATTTGCAGATTTATCTCAAGGGAAGGGGCCTAACGGACATATTTCGAGATATTTCTTCTTCTTGTTGTTCTTCTTCTGCACAGCTAAGCTGGAAGTGGCATTTGCAGCGCGCAATAGTGCAGAGTTATCTCAAAGAAAGGGGCCCCGGTGTTTCTGTATCTCTATTATGTTGGTGCGGCTTCGGAACTTTTAAATATCTCGATATATCTCGAAAACTACGCTTCTGATCAAAAAATATCATAGAACATAAATTGTAGGAAACATAATTCTCTACAAAAAAGGTCTCTTAACGTTTTGCGATAGCTCGCTTCGTTTCCGAGATATTTGCAGATTTATCTGAAGGGAAGGGTCCTGACGGACATATTTCGAGATATTTCTTCTTCTTGTTGTTCTTCTTCTGCACAGCTAAACTGGAAGTGGCATTTCCAGCTCGCAATAGTGCAGAGTTATCCCAAAGAAAGGGGCCACGGTGTTTCTGTATCTCTATTATGTTGGTGCGGCTTCGGAACTTTTAAATATCTCGATATATCTCGAAAACTACGCTTCTGATCAAAAAAGATCATAGAAGGTAAATTGTAGAAAACATAATTCTCTACAAAAAAGGTCTCTTAACATTTTCCCATAGGTCGCTTCGTTTCCGAGATATTTGCAGATTTATCTCAAGGGAAGGGGTCTGACGGACATATTTCGAGATATTTCTTCTTCCTGTTGTTCTTCTTCTGCACAGCTAAGCTCGAAGTGGCATTTGCAGCTCGCAATAGTGCAGAGTTATCTCAAAGAAAGAGGCCACGGTGTTTCTGTATCTCTATTATGTTGGTGCAGCTTCGGAACTTTTAAATATCTTGATATATCTCGAGAACTACGCATCTGACCAAAAAATATCATAGGACATAAAAAGTAGGAAACTTAATTCTCTACAAAAAAGGTCTCTTAACATTTTGCCATAGCTCGCTTCCTTTCCGAGATATTTGCAGATTTATCTCAAGGGAAGTGGCCTGACGGACATATTTCGAGATATTTCTTCTTCTTGTTGTTCTTCTTCTGCACAGCTAAGCTGGAAGTGGCATTTGCAGGTCGCAATAGTGCAGAGTTATCTCAAAGAAAGGGGCCACGGTGTTTCTGTATCTCTATTATGATGGTGCGGCTTCGGAACTTTTAAATATCTCGATATATCTCGAAAACTACGCTTCTGATCAAAAAATATCATAGAACATAAAAAGTAGGAAACTTAATTCTCTACAAAAAAGGTATCTTAACATTTTGCCATAGCTCGCTTCGTTTCCGAGATATTTGCAGATTTATCTCAAGGGAAGGGGCCTGACGGACATATTTCGAGATATTTCTTCTTCTTGTTGTTCTTCTTCTGCACAGCTAAGCTGGAAGTGGCATTTGCAGGTCGCAATAGTGCAGAGTTATCTCAAAGAAAGGGGCCACGGTGTTTCTGTATCTCTATTATGTTGGTGCGGCTTCGGAACTTTTAAATATCTCGATATATCTCAAAACCTACGCTTCTGATCAAAAAATATCATAGAACGTAAATTGTAGGAAACATAATTCTCTACAAAAAAGGTCTCTTAACATTTTGCCATAGCTCGCTTCGTTTCCGAGATATTTGCAGATTTATCTCAAGGGAAGGGGCCTAACGGACATATTTCGAGATATTTCTTCTTCTTGTTGTTCTTCTTCTGCACAGCTAAGCTGGAAGTGGCATTTGCAGCTCGCAATAGTGCAGAGTTACCTCAAAGAAAGGGGCCACGGTGTTTCTGTATCTCTATTATGTTGGTGCCGCTTCGGAACTTTTAAATATCAGGATATATCTCGAGAACTACGCATCTGATCAAAAAATATCATAGAACATAAAAAGTAGGAGACTTAATTGTCTACAAAAAAGGTCTCTCAACATTTTGCCATAGCTCGCTTCGTTTCCGGGATATTTGCAGATTTATCTCAAGGGAAGGGGCCTGACGGACATATTTCGAGATATTTCTTCTTCTTGTTGTTCTTCTTCTGCACAGCTAAGCTGGAAGTGGCATTTGCAGCTCGCAATAGTGCAGAGTTATCGCAAAGAAAGGGGCCACGGTGTTTCTGTATCTCTATTATGTTGGTGCGGCTTCGGAACTTTTAAATATCTTGATATATCTCGAGAACTACGCATCTGATCAAAAAATATCATAGAACATAAAAAGTAGGAAACTTAATTCTCTACAAAAAAGGTCTCTTAACATTTTGCCGTAGCTCGCTTCGTTTCCGGGATATTTGCAGATTTATCTCAAGGGATGGGGCCTGACGGACATATTTCGAGACATTTCTTCTTCTTGTTGTTCTTCTTCTGCACAGCTAAGCTGGTAGTGGCATTTGCAGGTCGCAATAGTGCAGAGTTATCTCAAAGAAAGGGGCCACGGTGTTTCTGTGTCTCTATTATGTTGGTGCGGCTTCGGAACTTTTAAATATCTCGATATATCTCGAAAACTACGCTTCTGATCAAAAAATATCATAGAACGTGAATTGTAGGAAACATAATTCTCTACAAAAAAGGTCTCTTAACATTTTGCCATAGCTCGCTTCGTTTCCGAGATATTTGCAGATTTATCTCAAGGGAAGGGGTCTGACGGACATATTTCGAGATATTTCTTCTTCTTGTTGTTCTTCTTCTGCACAGCTGAGCCCGAAGTGGCATTTGCAGCTCGCAATAGTGCAGAGTTATCGCAAAGAAAGGGGCCACGGTGTTTCTGTATCTCTATTATGTTGGTGCGGCTTCGGAACTTTTAAATATCTTGATATATCTCGAGAACTACGCATCTGATCAAAAAATATCATACAACATAAAAAGTAGGAAACTTAATTCTCTACAAAAAAGGTCTCTTAACATTTTGCCATAGCTCGCTTTGTTTCCGAGATATTTGCAGATTTATCTCAAGGGAAGGGGCCTGACGGACATATTTCGAGATATTTCTTCTTCGTGTTGTTCTTCTTCTGCACAGCTAAGCTGGAAGTGGCATTTGCAGCTCGCAATAGTGCAGGGTTATCTCAAAGAAAGAGGCCACGGTGTTTCTGTACCTCTATTATGTTGGTGCAGCTTCGGAACTTTTAAATATCTTGATATATCTCGAGAACTACGCATCTGATCAAAAAATATCATAGAACATAAAAAGTAGGAAACCTAATTTTCTACAAAAAAGGTCTCTTAACATTTTCCCGTAGCTCGCTTCGTTTCCGAGATAGTTGCAGATTTATCTCAAGGGAAGGGGTCTGACGGACATACTTCGAGATATTTCTTCTTCTTGTTGTTCTTCTTCTGCACAGCTAAGCTCGAAGTGGCATTTGCAGCTCGCAATAGTGCAGAGTTATCTCAAAGAAAGAGGCCACGGTGTTTCTGTACCTCTATTATGTTGGTGCGGCTTCGGAACTTTTAAATATCTTGATATATCTCGAGAACTACGCATCTGATCAAAAAATATCATAGAAGATAAAAAGTAGGAAACTTAATTCTCTACAAAAAAGGTCTCTTAACGTTTTGCGATAGCTCGCTTCGTTTCCGAGATATTTGCAGATTTATCTGAAGGGAAGGGTCCTGACGGACATATTTCGAGATATTTCTTCTTCTTGTTGTTCTTCTTCTGCACAGCTAAACTGGAAGTGGCATTTCCAGCTCGCAATAGTGCAGAGTTATCCCAAAGAAAGGGGCCACGGTGTTTCTGTATCTCTATTATGTTGGTGCGGCTTCGGAACTTTTAAATATCTCGATATATCTCGAAAACTACGCTTCTGATCAAAAAAGATCATAGAAGGTAAATTGTAGAAAACATAATTCTCTACAAAAAAGGTCTCTTAACATTTTCCCATAGGTCGCTTCGTTTCCGAGATATTTGCAGATTTATCTCAAGGGAAGGGGTCTGACGGACATATTTCGAGATATTTCTTCTTCCTGTTGTTCTTCTTCTGCACAGCTAAGCTCGAAGTGGCATTTGCAGCTCGCAATAGTGCAGAGTTATCTCAAAGAAAGAGGCCACGGTGTTTCTGTATCTCTATTATGTTGGTGCAGCTTCGGAACTTTTAAATATCTTGATATATCTCGAGAACTACGCATCTGACCAAAAAATATCATAGGACATAAAAAGTAGGAAACTTAATTCTCTACAAAAAAGGTCTCTTAACATTTTGCCATAGCTCGCTTCCTTTCCGAGATATTTGCAGATTTATCTCAAGGGAAGTGGCCTGACGGACATATTTCGAGATATTTCTTCTTCTTGTTGTTCTTCTTCTGCACAGCTAAGCTGGAAGTGGCATTTGCAGGTCGCAATAGTGCAGAGTTATCTCAAAGAAAGGGGCCACGGTGTTTCTGTATCTCTATTATGATGGTGCGGCTTCGGAACTTTTAAATATCTCGATATATCTCGAAAACTACGCTTCTGATCAAAAAATATCATAGAACATAAAAAGTAGGAAACTTAATTCTCTACAAAAAAGGTATCTTAACATTTTGCCATAGCTCGCTTCGTTTCCGAGATATTTGCAGATTTATCTCAAGGGAAGGGGCCTGACGGACATATTTCGAGATATTTCTTCTTCTTGTTGTTCTTCTTCTGCACAGCTAAGCTGGAAGTGGCATTTGCAGGTCGCAATAGTGCAGAGTTATCTCAAAGAAAGGGGCCACGGTGTTTCTGTATCTCTATTATGTTGGTGCGGCTTCGGAACTTTTAAATATCTCGATATATCTCAAAACCTACGCTTCTGATCAAAAAATATCATAGAACGTAAATTGTAGGAAACATAATTCTCTACAAAAAAGGTCTCTTAACATTTTGCCATAGCTCGCTTCGTTTCCGAGATATTTGCAGATTTATCTCAAGGGAAGGGGCCTAACGGACATATTTCGAGATATTTCTTCTTCTTGTTGTTCTTCTTCTGCACAGCTAAGCTCGAAGTGGCATTTGCAGCTCGCAATAGTGCAGAGTTACCTCAAAGAAAGGGGCCACGGTGTTTCTGTATCTCTATTATGTTGGTGCCGCTTCGGAACTTTTAAATATCTGGATATATCTCGAGAACTACGCATCTGATCAAAAAATATCATAGAACATAAAAAGTAGGAGACTTAATTGTCTACAAAAAAGGTCTCTCAACATTTTGCCATAGCTCGCTTCGTTTCCGGGATATTTGCAGATTTATCTCAAGGGAAGGGGC